>NW_027672838.1:0-379973 GCF_964194105.1 Spermophilus citellus
TAGGAGTCATGCTGCTGGATGTATACTGGTACTGGGCAACTGGGATATTTTTTAGAATGTAAGGTGAAATGTAAGTATGAAAATAGATAACTAGGTAAGATCTGAAGCACACAAGGGCATTGGGCCCCTGATTTGGATATATACTTTTGAATATTCACTGAAGGCCATTTTGAGTATTCAGAAATGAATATGTATGTCAGGAAAATGAATATTTCTGAGAAATACATGGTGGACATGAAAGAATCAAGGTAGTATAAGTATATGACACATAAAATTCATGTTTGCAAATTATAGTGTGTGTGTATGTATATGTATAAATATATATTAAAATGTAGTAGTACTTATGCCAATCGAAATTCATAAAGGGATATATATCCTTCACATACCCAAAATATTCATTTTCCTCTACATTGTTTCATGTATAAACTTGTTGAAGTATAAAGCTCACCACAGTTTGAATTTTCAGTTACCTCAGTGTACTGGGGGGGCAGTGATCTCTTCATGAAATTCGTATTTTCCAAAATGAGAGTACTCTCAAAATATACCTGTGATGGCAGTAGGAGTATATATATACAAACATATACATTGTGACCCAAGCGACAGAGACAGGGAGTCAGGAGGTTACATATTTGTTCCTTTTGAAAATTCATGGAGAAAAAAAAGGAGAAAAATGTGTGACAGGTTTTATAATATGTATCTCTGATGAAGCAAAAGGCAAGTCCATGTATACACCATGCCTCCTATCAAATGCCTCTACTTCTATTCTTTTAGGATTATTTTTATGGATGTTACAATAAATAGTCAGAGTCTAGTAGGTTATGGGTCAGTGTCAGAGATTCAATGTTTCAAAGGGCAAAAGGGAAAATGAGTCTACTATGTATGCGAACACGTGCCACATAAAAATCTTCCACTGTCATCCACCAGCATGCCTTGACATTACTATCACCCCAAATAAGACACAATGAGAGGAGAAGAGGAAAAAACTCTGTGAATACGTATCTGGAATTGGAAATTCTGAGGAGCTCACAAACTTGGGTGTGGCAGAAGAGATCCCAAAAGTAGGGGACAGGGTAAACCTTCCACAAACATGGAACTTTGCTGGCTTAATGACTTCTTGACTATCTGCCTCCGGCATTTGTGCACTAGAAATATAGCTTTGTGCTTTAGCTTCTTTTGTAGTGAGACCATGAAAGCTTGGTCTCAGTCTCTGTGAACAGGAGGACATGGTTTCATATTTTCCAGTACCAACAGGAGGCAGCAGAGCTGAATCCTCTCTTTGTAGCTAACTGTGGCCGTTGGGGTATGAATGTCTCCCTGGGTGGATTGTGAAGCCTTCGGCTCACCCTCCAGTTTTAATGGCATTTCTTGCAGCTTCCCTGGAAAATTGGTGTTTGTTTTTGAAATACATAAAGGTCAACTGGGACACAGTGCTGGAGGGAGCTCTGTCACGTGGGGTGAGTCAGGGTCTGAAGGAAAAAAAAAAACACAAACTGGGCTGCTACCCCATATATCTTACCCACTTGAGCGTAGCAACTTGATTCTGAGCATCGCACCCAATCCTCTCCCCACAACAACGTGCCTTTATATTTTAGGGTCTGCTGGCTACACCTTGTCAGTCACAGGTCATTTGGAAGCCAATGACAGAACCCCAGGGGCCCACCACAGATGGTGGATCACACACCTGCACTCCATTGCTCCCGGCCCAGTTCCCTGCTGGCTCCTACTCACTGGCATCTCTGTTCTTCACCATGGTCATGAATTCCACTCAGTCAAAAACAGCCCTCGCTGGTTCATCATGATGAGCAACAGGAGATCTAAAGGTTCTCCAGGGATTTCTGGTCATGGGATTCTCAAAAACCTCATGGTATTGGCCTAGCCATATTTCAAGAGTGAAGAAGTTGGCACCGTGGGTTTTGATTCACTCAGGAGCCATTAAGTGTTGAGGAATCTCCTTTCAATAAAAGCTCTGGAGATCTCATGCAGGCAAGGCTTTTCAAGGAGTGGCAATAGGTCACAGGAATCCAGGCCCATCAGGGTCTAAAATATGAGGTTCATGTGAGTTTTGGCTCTCAAGTATAGCTTAAAAGGCTTGAACAGCCAAATCATGTGAAATCCTGGCTGAGATTCCCAGTGCTGTGGAGAAAGCAACCCTCGGCCGAGGTCTCAGTTTCCAAAGGCTCCTCGGATGCCTGGCCTTCTCAAATCCCAACACAATTCATGGCAAGTGTTCTCTGAGATCAGTTCCAGAACTCAGTCTCTAATGGCATCACACCAGAGTTCAAGCTGAGGTGGACCCAGTCATCTTTTCCAACCACCACACAAAAGACCACTATTCTAACAAAAACACTCCCACATGGCCCTCATCTTCTTCCATACAGACACGCATCATAACATTCTGGCTGGGGGTTTGCATAGGGGGAGCAGTCTAAGATGGTGTTCAAAGTAAGCTCTCATGCCCATCATATGCCAAATGTCATGGTGGCCTGGACACCCTTCCTGAGAAACAGATAGATAAAACGAGCCTCTAGAGAATACTGCTCTGTTTCTCAAATTAGAGGCCTCCTGCCTGCCAGGGGTAGATTCTTTATGTGCACTGGAGTCATGTAAAAACCCAAACACCTGTGTGCTAGTTACTGGAGGGTTTGCAACAACTCATTTGACCCAGAGAATACCTGTTCTTACTTCAGAGGGGTCAGGAGCCTAACCAGAGGAAGGCAAGAAGTCGACTTCATCCAATATTACACTTCTTTTTCCCCCTTTTAGATTTGGATGGACACATGGGATTTTTCTTGAGTTTCCTGGGGTGCTGAGAATGTAATTCACAGCCACAAAGAGGGCCAGGAGTCTGATTCAGACACAGCTTTTACAAAGCACTTTACCTAAAAGGCACAGATTAGGCCTCTTCATTTCCATTTGAAACTGTCTTCTTGAGGATCCCCAAAGGAGTGCCCCAAGGCAAAGACCTCCCTGACACTCAGGGGAACAGAACAACAGGGAAGAAAGAAGCCTGGAGAAAAACTTTTCTTTAATTGAACACTGTGGCACTGAGAGCTCCTAATCCTGCAACTTGGGTTGCTATCTATCCAAGCAGGGATTCTCCAGAGAGATCCTTACCAGTCATGCTAATTTTGGAGTTTTCTGAGATGCTTGGCATTCCCTTCAGCAATCCAGTCCATGGCCATGTCACAGAGCTTGAAGGTGGTACACATCTTGGACACAAAACCACGAACCCCTTCAGAGACTGGCCAAAATTCAGGAAGAATACAGGAACTTAGGATCATGGTAGGTGTTGCCCATCTGCAAGGCAAGCAGCAGTCCATTCATAAATTGGCCATGAGGAGTCCTGCAAAGATTTCTACTACACAGGACACATTCACATCTGCATTCTTCTCTCCACCCTGTTTAACCACAAACCCAGTGGGATCCACTGACGTAGAAAGACTCACTAGTTAACAGTCCATTTCAAACCAACAACAACAACAACAACAATAACAACAACAAAAGGTTTTTCCTTCATGTTCTCAGAACATGAGACAAAATGACAAATTGAAACACACACCCACTAAGACACACAAAACCACACCTGTATTTGGTCTTCATCTATCCACCCTGTCCTCTGACTGGTGGGTCAAAATATGTTACCCAGCAGTGGCCTGTCTCAGCTCTGGTCTCCCTGGCTATCTCTGTGTAGTTGTCAGGAGCCAGCAATGAGCCAACACTTCTTTCTCAGGAAAGGCCCCTGTTCAGACCATTCAAGGCATTTGGCTATCCACACATCACTAGGTGCCAAGAAAGAAGGACTCTGGCCTTGGTACAGACAAACAAGTGAGCCCATTGGGACTGGAACTGCCTCTGGGTGCCTCGCCTCCTGGATCCCAAGTTCAGAGAGTTCCATCACCAAGGAAGTGAGGTGAGGTCACTTCCTTCAGGGAAGTGAATGAGGTCACTGCCTTGGCAACCACTTTGTCCTAACAGTTGTTTCCATGGGTCCCATGAGATGGAGGCTGCCCCACCTTCCTGGGACATTTTCACAAGACACAAAGGTCTATATACCCTAGGAGCCCGGGATCAGCAATCCACACAGGCCTGATTGTGTCCATCTTCCCTGCCTTGAGAAGACAGAGGCTGACTCAGCCTCATCCCTTCATCCTGACTGGGTAGTTGGCCATGGAGGATGACGTTAGACCTCACAGGTCCTAACTGGCTGCCTACATTTGCTCCAGGTTTCATTTCGGCATCTGCCTTTGAGCTTCTCAGCAGCTGTAGGATTCCCTACATACCCCTATGGCAAGAGCAACTCAGGACCTGCTGTTATGTGAAAATAGATTGAGGGAACAAAGTGTGGTTAAGGGTCATATCATGTTCGATTTGGGATAGGAGTCATGCTGCTGGATGTATACTGGTACTGGGCAACTGGGATATTTTTTAGAATGTAAGGTGAAATGTAAGTATGAAAATAGATAACTAGGTAAGATCTGAAGCACACAAGGGCATTGGGCCCCTGATTTGGATATATACTTTTGAATATTCACTGAAGGCCATTTTGAGTATTCAGAAATGAATATGTATGTCAGGAAAATGAATATTTCTGAGAAATACATGGTGGACATGAAAGAATCAAGGTAGTATAAGTATATGACACATAAAATTCATGTTTGCAAATTATAGTGTGTGTGTATGTATATGTATAAATATATATTAAAATGTAGTAGTACTTATGCCAATCGAAATTCATAAAGGGATATATATCCTTCACATACCCAAAATATTCATTTTCCTCTACATTGTTTCATGTATAAACTTGTTGAAGTATAAAGCTCACCACAGTTTGAATTTTCAGTTACCTCAGTGTACTGGGGGGGCAGTGATCTCTTCATGAAATTCGTATTTTCCAAAATGAGAGTACTCTCAAAATATACCTGTGATGGCAGTAGGAGTATATATATACAAACATATACATTGTGACCCAAGCGACAGAGACAGGGAGTCAGGAGGTTACATATTTGTTCCTTTTGAAAATTCATGGAGAAAAAAAAGGAGAAAAATGTGTGACAGGTTTTATAATATGTATCTCTGATGAAGCAAAAGGCAAGTCCATGTATACACCATGCCTCCTATCAAATGCCTCTACTTCTATTCTTTTAGGATTATTTTTATGGATGTTACAATAAATAGTCAGAGTCTAGTAGGTTATGGGTCAGTGTCAGAGATTCAATGTTTCAAAGGGCAAAAGGGAAAATGAGTCTACTATGTATGCGAACACGTGCCACATAAAAATCTTCCACTGTCATCCACCAGCATGCCTTGACATTACTATCACCCCAAATAAGACACAATGAGAGGAGAAGAGGAAAAAACTCTGTGAATACGTATCTGGAATTGGAAATTCTGAGGAGCTCACAAACTTGGGTGTGGCAGAAGAGATCCCAAAAGTAGGGGACAGGGTAAACCTTCCACAAACATGGAACTTTGCTGGCTTAATGACTTCTTGACTATCTGCCTCCGGCATTTGTGCACTAGAAATATAGCTTTGTGCTTTAGCTTCTTTTGTAGTGAGACCATGAAAGCTTGGTCTCAGTCTCTGTGAACAGGAGGACATGGTTTCATATTTTCCAGTACCAACAGGAGGCAGCAGAGCTGAATCCTCTCTTTGTAGCTAACTGTGGCCGTTGGGGTATGAATGTCTCCCTGGGTGGATTGTGAAGCCTTCGGCTCACCCTCCAGTTTTAATGGCATTTCTTGCAGCTTCCCTGGAAAATTGGTGTTTGTTTTTGAAATACATAAAGGTCAACTGGGACACAGTGCTGGAGGGAGCTCTGTCACGTGGGGTGAGTCAGGGTCTGAAGGAAAAAAAAAAACACAAACTGGGCTGCTACCCCATATATCTTACCCACTTGAGCGTAGCAACTTGATTCTGAGCATCGCACCCAATCCTCTCCCCACAACAACGTGCCTTTATATTTTAGGGTCTGCTGGCTACACCTTGTCAGTCACAGGTCATTTGGAAGCCAATGACAGAACCCCAGGGGCCCACCACAGATGGTGGATCACACACCTGCACTCCATTGCTCCCGGCCCAGTTCCCTGCTGGCTCCTACTCACTGGCATCTCTGTTCTTCACCATGGTCATGAATTCCACTCAGTCAAAAACAGCCCTCGCTGGTTCATCATGATGAGCAACAGGAGATCTAAAGGTTCTCCAGGGATTTCTGGTCATGGGATTCTCAAAAACCTCATGGTATTGGCCTAGCCATATTTCAAGAGTGAAGAAGTTGGCACCGTGGGTTTTGATTCACTCAGGAGCCATTAAGTGTTGAGGAATCTCCTTTCAATAAAAGCTCTGGAGATCTCATGCAGGCAAGGCTTTTCAAGGAGTGGCAATAGGTCACAGGAATCCAGGCCCATCAGGGTCTAAAATATGAGGTTCATGTGAGTTTTGGCTCTCAAGTATAGCTTAAAAGGCTTGAACAGCCAAATCATGTGAAATCCTGGCTGAGATTCCCAGTGCTGTGGAGAAAGCAACCCTCGGCCGAGGTCTCAGTTTCCAAAGGCTCCTCGGATGCCTGGCCTTCTCAAATCCCAACACAATTCATGGCAAGTGTTCTCTGAGATCAGTTCCAGAACTCAGTCTCTAATGGCATCACACCAGAGTTCAAGCTGAGGTGGACCCAGTCATCTTTTCCAACCACCACACAAAAGACCACTATTCTAACAAAAACACTCCCACATGGCCCTCATCTTCTTCCATACAGACACGCATCATAACATTCTGGCTGGGGGTTTGCATAGGGGGAGCAGTCTAAGATGGTGTTCAAAGTAAGCTCTCATGCCCATCATATGCCAAATGTCATGGTGGCCTGGACACCCTTCCTGAGAAACAGATAGATAAAACGAGCCTCTAGAGAATACTGCTCTGTTTCTCAAATTAGAGGCCTCCTGCCTGCCAGGGGTAGATTCTTTATGTGCACTGGAGTCATGTAAAAACCCAAACACCTGTGTGCTAGTTACTGGAGGGTTTGCAACAACTCATTTGACCCAGAGAATACCTGTTCTTACTTCAGAGGGGTCAGGAGCCTAACCAGAGGAAGGCAAGAAGTCGACTTCATCCAATATTACACTTCTTTTTCCCCCTTTTAGATTTGGATGGACACATGGGATTTTTCTTGAGTTTCCTGGGGTGCTGAGAATGTAATTCACAGCCACAAAGAGGGCCAGGAGTCTGATTCAGACACAGCTTTTACAAAGCACTTTACCTAAAAGGCACAGATTAGGCCTCTTCATTTCCATTTGAAACTGTCTTCTTGAGGATCCCCAAAGGAGTGCCCCAAGGCAAAGACCTCCCTGACACTCAGGGGAACAGAACAACAGGGAAGAAAGAAGCCTGGAGAAAAACTTTTCTTTAATTGAACACTGTGGCACTGAGAGCTCCTAATCCTGCAACTTGGGTTGCTATCTATCCAAGCAGGGATTCTCCAGAGAGATCCTTACCAGTCATGCTAATTTTGGAGTTTTCTGAGATGCTTGGCATTCCCTTCAGCAATCCAGTCCATGGCCATGTCACAGAGCTTGAAGGTGGTACACATCTTGGACACAAAACCACGAACCCCTTCAGAGACTGGCCAAAATTCAGGAAGAATACAGGAACTTAGGATCATGGTAGGTGTTGCCCATCTGCAAGGCAAGCAGCAGTCCATTCATAAATTGGCCATGAGGAGTCCTGCAAAGATTTCTACTACACAGGACACATTCACATCTGCATTCTTCTCTCCACCCTGTTTAACCACAAACCCAGTGGGATCCACTGACGTAGAAAGACTCACTAGTTAACAGTCCATTTCAAACCAACAACAACAACAACAACAATAACAACAACAAAAGGTTTTTCCTTCATGTTCTCAGAACATGAGACAAAATGACAAATTGAAACACACACCCACTAAGACACACAAAACCACACCTGTATTTGGTCTTCATCTATCCACCCTGTCCTCTGACTGGTGGGTCAAAATATGTTACCCAGCAGTGGCCTGTCTCAGCTCTGGTCTCCCTGGCTATCTCTGTGTAGTTGTCAGGAGCCAGCAATGAGCCAACACTTCTTTCTCAGGAAAGGCCCCTGTTCAGACCATTCAAGGCATTTGGCTATCCACACATCACTAGGTGCCAAGAAAGAAGGACTCTGGCCTTGGTACAGACAAACAAGTGAGCCCATTGGGACTGGAACTGCCTCTGGGTGCCTCGCCTCCTGGATCCCAAGTTCAGAGAGTTCCATCACCAAGGAAGTGAGGTGAGGTCACTTCCTTCAGGGAAGTGAATGAGGTCACTGCCTTGGCAACCACTTTGTCCTAACAGTTGTTTCCATGGGTCCCATGAGATGGAGGCTGCCCCACCTTCCTGGGACATTTTCACAAGACACAAAGGTCTATATACCCTAGGAGCCCGGGATCAGCAATCCACACAGGCCTGATTGTGTCCATCTTCCCTGCCTTGAGAAGACAGAGGCTGACTCAGCCTCATCCCTTCATCCTGACTGGGTAGTTGGCCATGGAGGATGACGTTAGACCTCACAGGTCCTAACTGGCTGCCTACATTTGCTCCAGGTTTCATTTCGGCATCTGCCTTTGAGCTTCTCAGCAGCTGTAGGATTCCCTACATACCCCTATGGCAAGAGCAACTCAGGACCTGCTGTTATGTGAAAATAGATTGAGGGAACAAAGTGTGGTTAAGGGTCATATCATGTTCGATTTGGGATAGGAGTCATGCTGCTGGATGTATACTGGTACTGGGCAACTGGGATATTTTTTAGAATGTAAGGTGAAATGTAAGTATGAAAATAGATAACTAGGTAAGATCTGAAGCACACAAGGGCATTGGGCCCCTGATTTGGATATATACTTTTGAATATTCACTGAAGGCCATTTTGAGTATTCAGAAATGAATATGTATGTCAGGAAAATGAATATTTCTGAGAAATACATGGTGGACATGAAAGAATCAAGGTAGTATAAGTATATGACACATAAAATTCATGTTTGCAAATTATAGTGTGTGTGTATGTATATGTATAAATATATATTAAAATGTAGTAGTACTTATGCCAATCGAAATTCATAAAGGGATATATATCCTTCACATACCCAAAATATTCATTTTCCTCTACATTGTTTCATGTATAAACTTGTTGAAGTATAAAGCTCACCACAGTTTGAATTTTCAGTTACCTCAGTGTACTGGGGGGGCAGTGATCTCTTCATGAAATTCGTATTTTCCAAAATGAGAGTACTCTCAAAATATACCTGTGATGGCAGTAGGAGTATATATATACAAACATATACATTGTGACCCAAGCGACAGAGACAGGGAGTCAGGAGGTTACATATTTGTTCCTTTTGAAAATTCATGGAGAAAAAAAAGGAGAAAAATGTGTGACAGGTTTTATAATATGTATCTCTGATGAAGCAAAAGGCAAGTCCATGTATACACCATGCCTCCTATCAAATGCCTCTACTTCTATTCTTTTAGGATTATTTTTATGGATGTTACAATAAATAGTCAGAGTCTAGTAGGTTATGGGTCAGTGTCAGAGATTCAATGTTTCAAAGGGCAAAAGGGAAAATGAGTCTACTATGTATGCGAACACGTGCCACATAAAAATCTTCCACTGTCATCCACCAGCATGCCTTGACATTACTATCACCCCAAATAAGACACAATGAGAGGAGAAGAGGAAAAAACTCTGTGAATACGTATCTGGAATTGGAAATTCTGAGGAGCTCACAAACTTGGGTGTGGCAGAAGAGATCCCAAAAGTAGGGGACAGGGTAAACCTTCCACAAACATGGAACTTTGCTGGCTTAATGACTTCTTGACTATCTGCCTCCGGCATTTGTGCACTAGAAATATAGCTTTGTGCTTTAGCTTCTTTTGTAGTGAGACCATGAAAGCTTGGTCTCAGTCTCTGTGAACAGGAGGACATGGTTTCATATTTTCCAGTACCAACAGGAGGCAGCAGAGCTGAATCCTCTCTTTGTAGCTAACTGTGGCCGTTGGGGTATGAATGTCTCCCTGGGTGGATTGTGAAGCCTTCGGCTCACCCTCCAGTTTTAATGGCATTTCTTGCAGCTTCCCTGGAAAATTGGTGTTTGTTTTTGAAATACATAAAGGTCAACTGGGACACAGTGCTGGAGGGAGCTCTGTCACGTGGGGTGAGTCAGGGTCTGAAGGAAAAAAAAAAACACAAACTGGGCTGCTACCCCATATATCTTACCCACTTGAGCGTAGCAACTTGATTCTGAGCATCGCACCCAATCCTCTCCCCACAACAACGTGCCTTTATATTTTAGGGTCTGCTGGCTACACCTTGTCAGTCACAGGTCATTTGGAAGCCAATGACAGAACCCCAGGGGCCCACCACAGATGGTGGATCACACACCTGCACTCCATTGCTCCCGGCCCAGTTCCCTGCTGGCTCCTACTCACTGGCATCTCTGTTCTTCACCATGGTCATGAATTCCACTCAGTCAAAAACAGCCCTCGCTGGTTCATCATGATGAGCAACAGGAGATCTAAAGGTTCTCCAGGGATTTCTGGTCATGGGATTCTCAAAAACCTCATGGTATTGGCCTAGCCATATTTCAAGAGTGAAGAAGTTGGCACCGTGGGTTTTGATTCACTCAGGAGCCATTAAGTGTTGAGGAATCTCCTTTCAATAAAAGCTCTGGAGATCTCATGCAGGCAAGGCTTTTCAAGGAGTGGCAATAGGTCACAGGAATCCAGGCCCATCAGGGTCTAAAATATGAGGTTCATGTGAGTTTTGGCTCTCAAGTATAGCTTAAAAGGCTTGAACAGCCAAATCATGTGAAATCCTGGCTGAGATTCCCAGTGCTGTGGAGAAAGCAACCCTCGGCCGAGGTCTCAGTTTCCAAAGGCTCCTCGGATGCCTGGCCTTCTCAAATCCCAACACAATTCATGGCAAGTGTTCTCTGAGATCAGTTCCAGAACTCAGTCTCTAATGGCATCACACCAGAGTTCAAGCTGAGGTGGACCCAGTCATCTTTTCCAACCACCACACAAAAGACCACTATTCTAACAAAAACACTCCCACATGGCCCTCATCTTCTTCCATACAGACACGCATCATAACATTCTGGCTGGGGGTTTGCATAGGGGGAGCAGTCTAAGATGGTGTTCAAAGTAAGCTCTCATGCCCATCATATGCCAAATGTCATGGTGGCCTGGACACCCTTCCTGAGAAACAGATAGATAAAACGAGCCTCTAGAGAATACTGCTCTGTTTCTCAAATTAGAGGCCTCCTGCCTGCCAGGGGTAGATTCTTTATGTGCACTGGAGTCATGTAAAAACCCAAACACCTGTGTGCTAGTTACTGGAGGGTTTGCAACAACTCATTTGACCCAGAGAATACCTGTTCTTACTTCAGAGGGGTCAGGAGCCTAACCAGAGGAAGGCAAGAAGTCGACTTCATCCAATATTACACTTCTTTTTCCCCCTTTTAGATTTGGATGGACACATGGGATTTTTCTTGAGTTTCCTGGGGTGCTGAGAATGTAATTCACAGCCACAAAGAGGGCCAGGAGTCTGATTCAGACACAGCTTTTACAAAGCACTTTACCTAAAAGGCACAGATTAGGCCTCTTCATTTCCATTTGAAACTGTCTTCTTGAGGATCCCCAAAGGAGTGCCCCAAGGCAAAGACCTCCCTGACACTCAGGGGAACAGAACAACAGGGAAGAAAGAAGCCTGGAGAAAAACTTTTCTTTAATTGAACACTGTGGCACTGAGAGCTCCTAATCCTGCAACTTGGGTTGCTATCTATCCAAGCAGGGATTCTCCAGAGAGATCCTTACCAGTCATGCTAATTTTGGAGTTTTCTGAGATGCTTGGCATTCCCTTCAGCAATCCAGTCCATGGCCATGTCACAGAGCTTGAAGGTGGTACACATCTTGGACACAAAACCACGAACCCCTTCAGAGACTGGCCAAAATTCAGGAAGAATACAGGAACTTAGGATCATGGTAGGTGTTGCCCATCTGCAAGGCAAGCAGCAGTCCATTCATAAATTGGCCATGAGGAGTCCTGCAAAGATTTCTACTACACAGGACACATTCACATCTGCATTCTTCTCTCCACCCTGTTTAACCACAAACCCAGTGGGATCCACTGACGTAGAAAGACTCACTAGTTAACAGTCCATTTCAAACCAACAACAACAACAACAACAATAACAACAACAAAAGGTTTTTCCTTCATGTTCTCAGAACATGAGACAAAATGACAAATTGAAACACACACCCACTAAGACACACAAAACCACACCTGTATTTGGTCTTCATCTATCCACCCTGTCCTCTGACTGGTGGGTCAAAATATGTTACCCAGCAGTGGCCTGTCTCAGCTCTGGTCTCCCTGGCTATCTCTGTGTAGTTGTCAGGAGCCAGCAATGAGCCAACACTTCTTTCTCAGGAAAGGCCCCTGTTCAGACCATTCAAGGCATTTGGCTATCCACACATCACTAGGTGCCAAGAAAGAAGGACTCTGGCCTTGGTACAGACAAACAAGTGAGCCCATTGGGACTGGAACTGCCTCTGGGTGCCTCGCCTCCTGGATCCCAAGTTCAGAGAGTTCCATCACCAAGGAAGTGAGGTGAGGTCACTTCCTTCAGGGAAGTGAATGAGGTCACTGCCTTGGCAACCACTTTGTCCTAACAGTTGTTTCCATGGGTCCCATGAGATGGAGGCTGCCCCACCTTCCTGGGACATTTTCACAAGACACAAAGGTCTATATACCCTAGGAGCCCGGGATCAGCAATCCACACAGGCCTGATTGTGTCCATCTTCCCTGCCTTGAGAAGACAGAGGCTGACTCAGCCTCATCCCTTCATCCTGACTGGGTAGTTGGCCATGGAGGATGACGTTAGACCTCACAGGTCCTAACTGGCTGCCTACATTTGCTCCAGGTTTCATTTCGGCATCTGCCTTTGAGCTTCTCAGCAGCTGTAGGATTCCCTACATACCCCTATGGCAAGAGCAACTCAGGACCTGCTGTTATGTGAAAATAGATTGAGGGAACAAAGTGTGGTTAAGGGTCATATCATGTTCGATTTGGGATAGGAGTCATGCTGCTGGATGTATACTGGTACTGGGCAACTGGGATATTTTTTAGAATGTAAGGTGAAATGTAAGTATGAAAATAGATAACTAGGTAAGATCTGAAGCACACAAGGGCATTGGGCCCCTGATTTGGATATATACTTTTGAATATTCACTGAAGGCCATTTTGAGTATTCAGAAATGAATATGTATGTCAGGAAAATGAATATTTCTGAGAAATACATGGTGGACATGAAAGAATCAAGGTAGTATAAGTATATGACACATAAAATTCATGTTTGCAAATTATAGTGTGTGTGTATGTATATGTATAAATATATATTAAAATGTAGTAGTACTTATGCCAATCGAAATTCATAAAGGGATATATATCCTTCACATACCCAAAATATTCATTTTCCTCTACATTGTTTCATGTATAAACTTGTTGAAGTATAAAGCTCACCACAGTTTGAATTTTCAGTTACCTCAGTGTACTGGGGGGGCAGTGATCTCTTCATGAAATTCGTATTTTCCAAAATGAGAGTACTCTCAAAATATACCTGTGATGGCAGTAGGAGTATATATATACAAACATATACATTGTGACCCAAGCGACAGAGACAGGGAGTCAGGAGGTTACATATTTGTTCCTTTTGAAAATTCATGGAGAAAAAAAAGGAGAAAAATGTGTGACAGGTTTTATAATATGTATCTCTGATGAAGCAAAAGGCAAGTCCATGTATACACCATGCCTCCTATCAAATGCCTCTACTTCTATTCTTTTAGGATTATTTTTATGGATGTTACAATAAATAGTCAGAGTCTAGTAGGTTATGGGTCAGTGTCAGAGATTCAATGTTTCAAAGGGCAAAAGGGAAAATGAGTCTACTATGTATGCGAACACGTGCCACATAAAAATCTTCCACTGTCATCCACCAGCATGCCTTGACATTACTATCACCCCAAATAAGACACAATGAGAGGAGAAGAGGAAAAAACTCTGTGAATACGTATCTGGAATTGGAAATTCTGAGGAGCTCACAAACTTGGGTGTGGCAGAAGAGATCCCAAAAGTAGGGGACAGGGTAAACCTTCCACAAACATGGAACTTTGCTGGCTTAATGACTTCTTGACTATCTGCCTCCGGCATTTGTGCACTAGAAATATAGCTTTGTGCTTTAGCTTCTTTTGTAGTGAGACCATGAAAGCTTGGTCTCAGTCTCTGTGAACAGGAGGACATGGTTTCATATTTTCCAGTACCAACAGGAGGCAGCAGAGCTGAATCCTCTCTTTGTAGCTAACTGTGGCCGTTGGGGTATGAATGTCTCCCTGGGTGGATTGTGAAGCCTTCGGCTCACCCTCCAGTTTTAATGGCATTTCTTGCAGCTTCCCTGGAAAATTGGTGTTTGTTTTTGAAATACATAAAGGTCAACTGGGACACAGTGCTGGAGGGAGCTCTGTCACGTGGGGTGAGTCAGGGTCTGAAGGAAAAAAAAAAAACACAAACTGGGCTGCTACCCCATATATCTTACCCACTTGAGCGTAGCAACTTGATTCTGAGCATCGCACCCAATCCTCTCCCCACAACAACGTGCCTTTATATTTTAGGGTCTGCTGGCTACACCTTGTCAGTCACAGGTCATTTGGAAGCCAATGACAGAACCCCAGGGGCCCACCACAGATGGTGGATCACACACCTGCACTCCATTGCTCCCGGCCCAGTTCCCTGCTGGCTCCTACTCACTGGCATCTCTGTTCTTCACCATGGTCATGAATTCCACTCAGTCAAAAACAGCCCTCGCTGGTTCATCATGATGAGCAACAGGAGATCTAAAGGTTCTCCAGGGATTTCTGGTCATGGGATTCTCAAAAACCTCATGGTATTGGCCTAGCCATATTTCAAGAGTGAAGAAGTTGGCACCGTGGGTTTTGATTCACTCAGGAGCCATTAAGTGTTGAGGAATCTCCTTTCAATAAAAGCTCTGGAGATCTCATGCAGGCAAGGCTTTTCAAGGAGTGGCAATAGGTCACAGGAATCCAGGCCCATCAGGGTCTAAAATATGAGGTTCATGTGAGTTTTGGCTCTCAAGTATAGCTTAAAAGGCTTGAACAGCCAAATCATGTGAAATCCTGGCTGAGATTCCCAGTGCTGTGGAGAAAGCAACCCTCGGCCGAGGTCTCAGTTTCCAAAGGCTCCTCGGATGCCTGGCCTTCTCAAATCCCAACACAATTCATGGCAAGTGTTCTCTGAGATCAGTTCCAGAACTCAGTCTCTAATGGCATCACACCAGAGTTCAAGCTGAGGTGGACCCAGTCATCTTTTCCAACCACCACACAAAAGACCACTATTCTAACAAAAACACTCCCACATGGCCCTCATCTTCTTCCATACAGACACGCATCATAACATTCTGGCTGGGGGTTTGCATAGGGGGAGCAGTCTAAGATGGTGTTCAAAGTAAGCTCTCATGCCCATCATATGCCAAATGTCATGGTGGCCTGGACACCCTTCCTGAGAAACAGATAGATAAAACGAGCCTCTAGAGAATACTGCTCTGTTTCTCAAATTAGAGGCCTCCTGCCTGCCAGGGGTAGATTCTTTATGTGCACTGGAGTCATGTAAAAACCCAAACACCTGTGTGCTAGTTACTGGAGGGTTTGCAACAACTCATTTGACCCAGAGAATACCTGTTCTTACTTCAGAGGGGTCAGGAGCCTAACCAGAGGAAGGCAAGAAGTCGACTTCATCCAATATTACACTTCTTTTTCCCCCTTTTAGATTTGGATGGACACATGGGATTTTTCTTGAGTTTCCTGGGGTGCTGAGAATGTAATTCACAGCCACAAAGAGGGCCAGGAGTCTGATTCAGACACAGCTTTTACAAAGCACTTTACCTAAAAGGCACAGATTAGGCCTCTTCATTTCCATTTGAAACTGTCTTCTTGAGGATCCCCAAAGGAGTGCCCCAAGGCAAAGACCTCCCTGACACTCAGGGGAACAGAACAACAGGGAAGAAAGAAGCCTGGAGAAAAACTTTTCTTTAATTGAACACTGTGGCACTGAGAGCTCCTAATCCTGCAACTTGGGTTGCTATCTATCCAAGCAGGGATTCTCCAGAGAGATCCTTACCAGTCATGCTAATTTTGGAGTTTTCTGAGATGCTTGGCATTCCCTTCAGCAATCCAGTCCATGGCCATGTCACAGAGCTTGAAGGTGGTACACATCTTGGACACAAAACCACGAACCCCTTCAGAGACTGGCCAAAATTCAGGAAGAATACAGGAACTTAGGATCATGGTAGGTGTTGCCCATCTGCAAGGCAAGCAGCAGTCCATTCATAAATTGGCCATGAGGAGTCCTGCAAAGATTTCTACTACACAGGACACATTCACATCTGCATTCTTCTCTCCACCCTGTTTAACCACAAACCCAGTGGGATCCACTGACGTAGAAAGACTCACTAGTTAACAGTCCATTTCAAACCAACAACAACAACAACAACAATAACAACAACAAAAGGTTTTTCCTTCATGTTCTCAGAACATGAGACAAAATGACAAATTGAAACACACACCCACTAAGACACACAAAACCACACCTGTATTTGGTCTTCATCTATCCACCCTGTCCTCTGACTGGTGGGTCAAAATATGTTACCCAGCAGTGGCCTGTCTCAGCTCTGGTCTCCCTGGCTATCTCTGTGTAGTTGTCAGGAGCCAGCAATGAGCCAACACTTCTTTCTCAGGAAAGGCCCCTGTTCAGACCATTCAAGGCATTTGGCTATCCACACATCACTAGGTGCCAAGAAAGAAGGACTCTGGCCTTGGTACAGACAAACAAGTGAGCCCATTGGGACTGGAACTGCCTCTGGGTGCCTCGCCTCCTGGATCCCAAGTTCAGAGAGTTCCATCACCAAGGAAGTGAGGTGAGGTCACTTCCTTCAGGGAAGTGAATGAGGTCACTGCCTTGGCAACCACTTTGTCCTAACAGTTGTTTCCATGGGTCCCATGAGATGGAGGCTGCCCCACCTTCCTGGGACATTTTCACAAGACACAAAGGTCTATATACCCTAGGAGCCCGGGATCAGCAATCCACACAGGCCTGATTGTGTCCATCTTCCCTGCCTTGAGAAGACAGAGGCTGACTCAGCCTCATCCCTTCATCCTGACTGGGTAGTTGGCCATGGAGGATGACGTTAGACCTCACAGGTCCTAACTGGCTGCCTACATTTGCTCCAGGTTTCATTTCGGCATCTGCCTTTGAGCTTCTCAGCAGCTGTAGGATTCCCTACATACCCCTATGGCAAGAGCAACTCAGGACCTGCTGTTATGTGAAAATAGATTGAGGGAACAAAGTGTGGTTAAGGGTCATATCATGTTCGATTTGGGATAGGAGTCATGCTGCTGGATGTATACTGGTACTGGGCAACTGGGATATTTTTTAGAATGTAAGGTGAAATGTAAGTATGAAAATAGATAACTAGGTAAGATCTGAAGCACACAAGGGCATTGGGCCCCTGATTTGGATATATACTTTTGAATATTCACTGAAGGCCATTTTGAGTATTCAGAAATGAATATGTATGTCAGGAAAATGAATATTTCTGAGAAATACATGGTGGACATGAAAGAATCAAGGTAGTATAAGTATATGACACATAAAATTCATGTTTGCAAATTATAGTGTGTGTGTATGTATATGTATAAATATATATTAAAATGTAGTAGTACTTATGCCAATCGAAATTCATAAAGGGATATATATCCTTCACATACCCAAAATATTCATTTTCCTCTACATTGTTTCATGTATAAACTTGTTGAAGTATAAAGCTCACCACAGTTTGAATTTTCAGTTACCTCAGTGTACTGGGGGGGCAGTGATCTCTTCATGAAATTCGTATTTTCCAAAATGAGAGTACTCTCAAAATATACCTGTGATGGCAGTAGGAGTATATATATACAAACATATACATTGTGACCCAAGCGACAGAGACAGGGAGTCAGGAGGTTACATATTTGTTCCTTTTGAAAATTCATGGAGAAAAAAAAGGAGAAAAATGTGTGACAGGTTTTATAATATGTATCTCTGATGAAGCAAAAGGCAAGTCCATGTATACACCATGCCTCCTATCAAATGCCTCTACTTCTATTCTTTTAGGATTATTTTTATGGATGTTACAATAAATAGTCAGAGTCTAGTAGGTTATGGGTCAGTGTCAGAGATTCAATGTTTCAAAGGGCAAAAGGGAAAATGAGTCTACTATGTATGCGAACACGTGCCACATAAAAATCTTCCACTGTCATCCACCAGCATGCCTTGACATTACTATCACCCCAAATAAGACACAATGAGAGGAGAAGAGGAAAAAAACTCTGTGAATACGTATCTGGAATTGGAAATTCTGAGGAGCTCACAAACTTGGGTGTGGCAGAAGAGATCCCAAAAGTAGGGGACAGGGTAAACCTTCCACAAACATGGAACTTTGCTGGCTTAATGACTTCTTGACTATCTGCCTCCGGCATTTGTGCACTAGAAATATAGCTTTGTGCTTTAGCTTCTTTTGTAGTGAGACCATGAAAGCTTGGTCTCAGTCTCTGTGAACAGGAGGACATGGTTTCATATTTTCCAGTACCAACAGGAGGCAGCAGAGCTGAATCCTCTCTTTGTAGCTAACTGTGGCCATTGGGGTATGAATGTCTCCCTGGGTGGATTGTGAAGCCTTCGGCTCACCCTCCAGTTTTAATGGCATTTCTTGCAGCTTCCCTGGAAAATTGGTGTTTGTTTTTGAAATACATAAAGGTCAACTGGGACACAGTGCTGGAGGGAGCTCTGTCACGTGGGGTGAGTCAGGGTCTGAAGGAAAAAAAAAAACACAAACTGGGCTGCTACCCCATATATCTTACCCACTTGAGCGTAGCAACTTGATTCTGAGCATCGCACCCAATCCTCTCCCCACAACAACGTGCCTTTATATTTTAGGGTCTGCTGGCTGCACCTTGTCAGTCACAGGTCATTTGGAAGCCAATGACAGAACCCCAGGGGCCCACCACAGATGGTGGATCACACACCTGCACTCCATTGCTCCCGGCCCAGTTCCCTGCTGGCTCCTACTCACTGGCATCTCTGTTCTTCACCATGGTCATGAATTCCACTCAGTCAAAAACAGCCCTCGCTGGTTCATCATGATGAGCAACAGGAGATCTAAAGGTTCTCCAGGGATTTCTGGTCATGGGATTCTCAAAAACCTCATGGTATTGGCCTAGCCATATTTCAAGAGTGAAGAAGTTGGCACCGTGGGTTTTGATTCACTCAGGAGCCATTAAGTGTTGAGGAATCTCCTTTCAATAAAAGCTCTGGAGATCTCATGCAGGCAAGGCTTTTCAAGGAGTGGCAATAGGTCACAGGAATCCAGGCCCATCAGGGTCTAAAATATGAGGTTCATGTGAGTTTTGGCTCTCAAGTATAGCTTAAAAGGCTTGAACAGCCAAATCATGTGAAATCCTGGCTGAGATTCCCAGTGCTGTGGAGAAAGCAACCCTCGGCCGAGGTCTCAGTTTCCAAAGGCTCCTCGGATGCCTGGCCTTCTCAAATCCCAACACAATTCATGGCAAGTGTTCTCTGAGATCAGTTCCAGAACTCAGTCTCTAATGGCATCACACCAGAGTTCAAGCTGAGGTGGACCCAGTCATCTTTTCCAACCACCACACAAAAGACCACTATTCTAACAAAAACACTCCCACATGGCCCTCATCTTCTTCCATACAGACACGCATCATAACATTCTGGCTGGGGGTTTGCATAGGGGGAGCAGTCTAAGATGGTGTTCAAAGTAAGCTCTCATGCCCATCATATGCCAAATGTCATGGTGGCCTGGACACCCTTCCTGAGAAACAGATAGATAAAACGAGCCTCTAGAGAATACTGCTCTGTTTCTCAAATTAGAGGCCTCCTGCCTGCCAGGGGTAGATTCTTTATGTGCACTGGAGTCATGTAAAAACCCAAACACCTGTGTGCTAGTTACTGGAGGGTTTGCAACAACTCATTTGACCCAGAGAATACCTGTTCTTACTTCAGAGGGGTCAGGAGCCTAACCAGAGGAAGGCAAGAAGTCGACTTCATCCAATATTACACTTCTTTTTCCCCCTTTTAGATTTGGATGGACACATGGGATTTTTCTTGAGTTTCCTGGGGTGCTGAGAATGTAATTCACAGCCACAAAGAGGGCCAGGAGTCTGATTCAGACACAGCTTTTACAAAGCACTTTACCTAAAAGGCACAGATTAGGCCTCTTCATTTCCATTTGAAACTGTCTTCTTGAGGATCCCCAAAGGAGTGCCCCAAGGCAAAGACCTCCCTGACACTCAGGGGAACAGAACAACAGGGAAGAAAGAAGCCTGGAGAAAAACTTTTCTTTAATTGAACACTGTGGCACTGAGAGCTCCTAATCCTGCAACTTGGGTTGCTATCTATCCAAGCAGGGATTCTCCAGAGAGATCCTTACCAGTCATGCTAATTTTGGAGTTTTCTGAGATGCTTGGCATTCCCTTCAGCAATCCAGTCCATGGCCATGTCACAGAGCTTGAAGGTGGTACACATCTTGGACACAAAACCACGAACCCCTTCAGAGACTGGCCAAAATTCAGGAAGAATACAGGAACTTAGGATCATGGTAGGTGTTGCCCATCTGCAAGGCAAGCAGCAGTCCATTCATAAATTGGCCATGAGGAGTCCTGCAAAGATTTCTACTACACAGGACACATTCACATCTGCATTCTTCTCTCCACCCTGTTTAACCACAAACCCAGTGGGATCCACTGACGTAGAAAGACTCACTAGTTAACAGTCCATTTCAAACCAACAACAACAACAACAACAATAACAACAACAAAAGGTTTTTCCTTCATGTTCTCAGAACATGAGACAAAATGACAAATTGAAACACACACCCACTAAGACACACAAAACCACACCTGTATTTGGTCTTCATCTATCCACCCTGTCCTCTGACTGGTGGGTCAAAATATGTTACCCAGCAGTGGCCTGTCTCAGCTCTGGTCTCCCTGGCTATCTCTGTGTAGTTGTCAGGAGCCAGCAATGAGCCAACACTTCTTTCTCAGGAAAGGCCCCTGTTCAGACCATTCAAGGCATTTGGCTATCCACACATCACTAGGTGCCAAGAAAGAAGGACTCTGGCCTTGGTACAGACAAACAAGTGAGCCCATTGGGACTGGAACTGCCTCTGGGTGCCTCGCCTCCTGGATCCCAAGTTCAGAGAGTTCCATCACCAAGGAAGTGAGGTGAGGTCACTTCCTTCAGGGAAGTGAATGAGGTCACTGCCTTGGCAACCACTTTGTCCTAACAGTTGTTTCCATGGGTCCCATGAGATGGAGGCTGCCCCACCTTCCTGGGACATTTTCACAAGACACAAAGGTCTATATACCCTAGGAGCCCGGGATCAGCAATCCACACAGGCCTGATTGTGTCCATCTTCCCTGCCTTGAGAAGACAGAGGCTGACTCAGCCTCATCCCTTCATCCTGACTGGGTAGTTGGCCATGGAGGATGACGTTAGACCTCACAGGTCCTAACTGGCTGCCTACATTTGCTCCAGGTTTCATTTCGGCATCTGCCTTTGAGCTTCTCAGCAGCTGTAGGATTCCCTACATACCCCTATGGCAAGAGCAACTCAGGACCTGCTGTTATGTGAAAATAGATTGAGGGAACAAAGTGTGGTTAAGGGTCATATCATGTTCGATTTGGGATAGGAGTCATGCTGCTGGATGTATACTGGTACTGGGCAACTGGGATATTTTTTAGAATGTAAGGTGAAATGTAAGTATGAAAATAGATAACTAGGTAAGATCTGAAGCACACAAGGGCATTGGGCCCCTGATTTGGATATATACTTTTGAATATTCACTGAAGGCCATTTTGAGTATTCAGAAATGAATATGTATGTCAGGAAAATGAATATTTCTGAGAAATACATGGTGGACATGAAAGAATCAAGGTAGTATAAGTATATGACACATAAAATTCATGTTTGCAAATTATAGTGTGTGTGTATGTATATGTATAAATATATATTAAAATGTAGTAGTACTTATGCCAATCGAAATTCATAAAGGGATATATATCCTTCACATACCCAAAATATTCATTTTCCTCTACATTGTTTCATGTATAAACTTGTTGAAGTATAAAGCTCACCACAGTTTGAATTTTCAGTTACCTCAGTGTACTGGGGGGGCAGTGATCTCTTCATGAAATTCGTATTTTCCAAAATGAGAGTACTCTCAAAATATACCTGTGATGGCAGTAGGAGTATATATATACAAACATATACATTGTGACCCAAGCGACAGAGACAGGGAGTCAGGAGGTTACATATTTGTTCCTTTTGAAAATTCATGGAGAAAAAAAAGGAGAAAAATGTGTGACAGGTTTTATAATATGTATCTCTGATGAAGCAAAAGGCAAGTCCATGTATACACCATGCCTCCTATCAAATGCCTCTACTTCTATTCTTTTAGGATTATTTTTATGGATGTTACAATAAATAGTCAGAGTCTAGTAGGTTATGGGTCAGTGTCAGAGATTCAATGTTTCAAAGGGCAAAAGGGAAAATGAGTCTACTATGTATGCGAACACGTGCCACATAAAAATCTTCCACTGTCATCCACCAGCATGCCTTGACATTACTATCACCCCAAATAAGACACAATGAGAGGAGAAGAGGAAAAAAACTCTGTGAATACGTATCTGGAATTGGAAATTCTGAGGAGCTCACAAACTTGGGTGTGGCAGAAGAGATCCCAAAAGTAGGGGACAGGGTAAACCTTCCACAAACATGGAACTTTGCTGGCTTAATGACTTCTTGACTATCTGCCTCCGGCATTTGTGCACTAGAAATATAGCTTTGTGCTTTAGCTTCTTTTGTAGTGAGACCATGAAAGCTTGGTCTCAGTCTCTGTGAACAGGAGGACATGGTTTCATATTTTCCAGTACCAACAGGAGGCAGCAGAGCTGAATCCTCTCTTTGTAGCTAACTGTGGCCGTTGGGGTATGAATGTCTCCCTGGGTGGATTGTGAAGCCTTCGGCTCACCCTCCAGTTTTAATGGCATTTCTTGCAGCTTCCCTGGAAAATTGGTGTTTGTTTTTGAAATACATAAAGGTCAACTGGGACACAGTGCTGGAGGGAGCTCTGTCACGTGGGGTGAGTCAGGGTCTGAAGGAAAAAAAAAAAACACAAACTGGGCTGCTACCCCATATATCTTACCCACTTGAGCGTAGCAACTTGATTCTGAGCATCGCACCCAATCCTCTCCCCACAACAACGTGCCTTTATATTTTAGGGTCTGCTGGCTGCACCTTGTCAGTCACAGGTCATTTGGAAGCCAATGACAGAACCCCAGGGGCCCACCACAGATGGTGGATCACACACCTGCACTCCATTGCTCCCGGCCCAGTTCCCTGCTGGCTCCTACTCACTGGCATCTCTGTTCTTCACCATGGTCATGAATTCCACTCAGTCAAAAACAGCCCTCGCTGGTTCATCATGATGAGCAACAGGAGATCTAAAGGTTCTCCAGGGATTTCTGGTCATGGGATTCTCAAAAACCTCATGGTATTGGCCTAGCCATATTTCAAGAGTGAAGAAGTTGGCACCGTGGGTTTTGATTCACTCAGGAGCCATTAAGTGTTGAGGAATCTCCTTTCAATAAAAGCTCTGGAGATCTCATGCAGGCAAGGCTTTTCAAGGAGTGGCAATAGGTCACAGGAATCCAGGCCCATCAGGGTCTAAAATATGAGGTTCATGTGAGTTTTGGCTCTCAAGTATAGCTTAAAAGGCTTGAACAGCCAAATCATGTGAAATCCTGGCTGAGATTCCCAGTGCTGTGGAGAAAGCAACCCTCGGCCGAGGTCTCAGTTTCCAAAGGCTCCTCGGATGCCTGGCCTTCTCAAATCCCAACACAATTCATGGCAAGTGTTCTCTGAGATCAGTTCCAGAACTCAGTCTCTAATGGCATCACACCAGAGTTCAAGCTGAGGTGGACCCAGTCATCTTTTCCAACCACCACACAAAAGACCACTATTCTAACAAAAACACTCCCACATGGCCCTCATCTTCTTCCATACAGACACGCATCATAACATTCTGGCTGGGGGTTTGCATAGGGGGAGCAGTCTAAGATGGTGTTCAAAGTAAGCTCTCATGCCCATCATATGCCAAATGTCATGGTGGCCTGGACACCCTTCCTGAGAAACAGATAGATAAAACGAGCCTCTAGAGAATACTGCTCTGTTTCTCAAATTAGAGGCCTCCTGCCTGCCAGGGGTAGATTCTTTATGTGCACTGGAGTCATGTAAAAACCCAAACACCTGTGTGCTAGTTACTGGAGGGTTTGCAACAACTCATTTGACCCAGAGAATACCTGTTCTTACTTCAGAGGGGTCAGGAGCCTAACCAGAGGAAGGCAAGAAGTCGACTTCATCCAATATTACACTTCTTTTTCCCCCTTTTAGATTTGGATGGACACATGGGATTTTTCTTGAGTTTCCTGGGGTGCTGAGAATGTAATTCACAGCCACAAAGAGGGCCAGGAGTCTGATTCAGACACAGCTTTTACAAAGCACTTTACCTAAAAGGCACAGATTAGGCCTCTTCATTTCCATTTGAAACTGTCTTCTTGAGGATCCCCAAAGGAGTGCCCCAAGGCAAAGACCTCCCTGACACTCAGGGGAACAGAACAACAGGGAAGAAAGAAGCCTGGAGAAAAACTTTTCTTTAATTGAACACTGTGGCACTGAGAGCTCCTAATCCTGCAACTTGGGTTGCTATCTATCCAAGCAGGGATTCTCCAGAGAGATCCTTACCAGTCATGCTAATTTTGGAGTTTTCTGAGATGCTTGGCATTCCCTTCAGCAATCCAGTCCATGGCCATGTCACAGAGCTTGAAGGTGGTACACATCTTGGACACAAAACCACGAACCCCTTCAGAGACTGGCCAAAATTCAGGAAGAATACAGGAACTTAGGATCATGGTAGGTGTTGCCCATCTGCAAGGCAAGCAGCAGTCCATTCATAAATTGGCCATGAGGAGTCCTGCAAAGATTTCTACTACACAGGACACATTCACATCTGCATTCTTCTCTCCACCCTGTTTAACCACAAACCCAGTGGGATCCACTGACGTAGAAAGACTCACTAGTTAACAGTCCATTTCAAACCAACAACAACAACAACAACAATAACAACAACAAAAGGTTTTTCCTTCATGTTCTCAGAACATGAGACAAAATGACAAATTGAAACACACACCCACTAAGACACACAAAACCACACCTGTATTTGGTCTTCATCTATCCACCCTGTCCTCTGACTGGTGGGTCAAAATATGTTACCCAGCAGTGGCCTGTCTCAGCTCTGGTCTCCCTGGCTATCTCTGTGTAGTTGTCAGGAGCCAGCAATGAGCCAACACTTCTTTCTCAGGAAAGGCCCCTGTTCAGACCATTCAAGGCATTTGGCTATCCACACATCACTAGGTGCCAAGAAAGAAGGACTCTGGCCTTGGTACAGACAAACAAGTGAGCCCATTGGGACTGGAACTGCCTCTGGGTGCCTCGCCTCCTGGATCCCAAGTTCAGAGAGTTCCATCACCAAGGAAGTGAGGTGAGGTCACTTCCTTCAGGGAAGTGAATGAGGTCACTGCCTTGGCAACCACTTTGTCCTAACAGTTGTTTCCATGGGTCCCATGAGATGGAGGCTGCCCCACCTTCCTGGGACATTTTCACAAGACACAAAGGTCTATATACCCTAGGAGCCCGGGATCAGCAATCCACACAGGCCTGATTGTGTCCATCTTCCCTGCCTTGAGAAGACAGAGGCTGACTCAGCCTCATCCCTTCATCCTGACTGGGTAGTTGGCCATGGAGGATGACGTTAGACCTCACAGGTCCTAACTGGCTGCCTACATTTGCTCCAGGTTTCATTTCGGCATCTGCCTTTGAGCTTCTCAGCAGCTGTAGGATTCCCTACATACCCCTATGGCAAGAGCAACTCAGGACCTGCTGTTATGTGAAAATAGATTGAGGGAACAAAGTGTGGTTAAGGGTCATATCATGTTCGATTTGGGATAGGAGTCATGCTGCTGGATGTATACTGGTACTGGGCAACTGGGATATTTTTTAGAATGTAAGGTGAAATGTAAGTATGAAAATAGATAACTAGGTAAGATCTGAAGCACACAAGGGCATTGGGCCCCTGATTTGGATATATACTTTTGAATATTCACTGAAGGCCATTTTGAGTATTCAGAAATGAATATGTATGTCAGGAAAATGAATATTTCTGAGAAATACATGGTGGACATGAAAGAATCAAGGTAGTATAAGTATATGACACATAAAATTCATGTTTGCAAATTATAGTGTGTGTGTATGTATATGTATAAATATATATTAAAATGTAGTAGTACTTATGCCAATCGAAATTCATAAAGGGATATATATCCTTCACATACCCAAAATATTCATTTTCCTCTACATTGTTTCATGTATAAACTTGTTGAAGTATAAAGCTCACCACAGTTTGAATTTTCAGTTACCTCAGTGTACTGGGGGGGCAGTGATCTCTTCATGAAATTCGTATTTTCCAAAATGAGAGTACTCTCAAAATATACCTGTGATGGCAGTAGGAGTATATATATACAAACATATACATTGTGACCCAAGCGACAGAGACAGGGAGTCAGGAGGTTACATATTTGTTCCTTTTGAAAATTCATGGAGAAAAAAAAGGAGAAAAATGTGTGACAGGTTTTATAATATGTATCTCTGATGAAGCAAAAGGCAAGTCCATGTATACACCATGCCTCCTATCAAATGCCTCTACTTCTATTCTTTTAGGATTATTTTTATGGATGTTACAATAAATAGTCAGAGTCTAGTAGGTTATGGGTCAGTGTCAGAGATTCAATGTTTCAAAGGGCAAAAGGGAAAATGAGTCTACTATGTATGCGAACACGTGCCACATAAAAATCTTCCACTGTCATCCACCACCATGCCTTGACATTACTATCACCCCAAATAAGACACAATGAGAGGAGAAGAGGAAAAAACTCTGTGAATACGTATCTGGAATTGGAAATTCTGAGGAGCTCACAAACTTGGGTGTGGCAGAAGAGATCCCAAAAGTAGGGGACAGGGTAAACCTTCCACAAACATGGAACTTTGCTGGCTTAATGACTTCTTGACTATCTGCCTCCGGCATTTGTGCACTAGAAATATAGCTTTGTGCTTTAGCTTCTTTTGTAGTGAGACCATGAAAGCTTGGTCTCAGTCTCTGTGAACAGGAGGACATGGTTTCATATTTTCCAGTACCAACAGGAGGCAGCAGAGCTGAATCCTCTCTTTGTAGCTAACTGTGGCCGTTGGGGTATGAATGTCTCCCTGGGTGGATTGTGAAGCCTTCGGCTCACCCTCCAGTTTTAATGGCATTTCTTGCAGCTTCCCTGGAAAATTGGTGTTTGTTTTTGAAATACATAAAGGTCAACTGGGACACAGTGCTGGAGGGAGCTCTGTCACGTGGGGTGAGTCAGGGTCTGAAGGAAAAAAAAAAACACAAACTGGGCTGCTACCCCATATATCTTACCCACTTGAGCGTAGCAACTTGATTCTGAGCATCGCACCCAATCCTCTCCCCACAACAATGTGCCTTTATATTTTAGGGTCTGCTGGCTACACCTTGTCAGTCACAGGTCATTTGGAAGCCAATGACAGAACCCCAGGGGCCCACCACAGATGGTGGATCACACACCTGCACTCCATTGCTCCCGGCCCAGTTCCCTGCTGGCTCCTACTCACTGGCATCTCTGTTCTTCACCATGGTCATGAATTCCACTCAGTCAAAAACAGCCCTCGCTGGTTCATCATGATGAGCAACAGGAGATCTAAAGGTTCTCCAGGGATTTCTGGTCATGGGATTCTCAAAAACCTCATGGTATTGGCCTAGCCATATTTCAAGAGTGAAGAAGTTGGCACCGTGGGTTTTGATTCACTCAGGAGCCATTAAGTGTTGAGGAATCTCCTTTCAATAAAAGCTCTGGAGATCTCATGCAGGCAAGGCTTTTCAAGGAGTGGCAATAGGTCACAGGAATCCAGGCCCATCAGGGTCTAAAATATGAGGTTCATGTGAGTTTTGGCTCTCAAGTATAGCTTAAAAGGCTTGAACAGCCAAATCATGTGAAATCCTGGCTGAGATTCCCAGTGCTGTGGAGAAAGCAACCCTCGGCCGAGGTCTCAGTTTCCAAAGGCTCCTCGGATGCCTGGCCTTCTCAAATCCCAACACAATTCATGGCAAGTGTTCTCTGAGATCAGTTCCAGAACTCAGTCTCTAATGGCATCACACCAGAGTTCAAGCTGAGGTGGACCCAGTCATCTTTTCCAACCACCACACAAAAGACCACTATTCTAACAAAAACACTCCCACATGGCCCTTCTTCCATACAGACACGCATCATAACATTCTGGCTGGGGGTTTGCATAGGGGGAGCAGTCTAAGATGGTGTTCAAAGTAAGCTCTCATGCCCATCATATGCCAAATGTCATGGTGGCCTGGACACCCTTCCTGAGAAACAGATAGATAAAACGAGCCTCTAGAGAATACTGCTCTGTTTCTCAAATTAGAGGCCTCCTGCCTGCCAGGGGTAGATTCTTTATGTGCACTGGAGTCATGTAAAAACCCAAACACCTGTGTGCTAGTTACTGGAGGGTTTGCAACAACTCATTTGACCCAGAGAATACCTGTTCTTACTTCAGAGGGGTCAGGAGCCTAACCAGAGGAAGGCAAGAAGTCGACTTCATCCAATATTACACTTCTTTTTCCCCCTTTTAGATTTGGATGGACACATGGGATTTTTCTTGAGTTTCCTGGGGTGCTGAGAATGTAATTCACAGCCACAAAGAGGGCCAGGAGTCTGATTCAGACACAGCTTTTACAAAGCACTTTACCTAAAAGGCACAGATTAGGCCTCTTCATTTCCATTTGAAACTGTCTTCTTGAGGATCCCCAAAGGAGTGCCCCAAGGCAAAGACCTCCCTGACACTCAGGGGAACAGAACAACAGGGAAGAAAGAAGCCTGGAGAAAAACTTTTCTTTAATTGAACACTGTGGCACTGAGAGCTCCTAATCCTGCAACTTGGGTTGCTATCTATCCAAGCAGGGATTCTCCAGAGAGATCCTTACCAGTCATGCTAATTTTGGAGTTTTCTGAGATGCTTGGCATTCCCTTCAGCAATCCAGTCCATGGCCATGTCACAGAGCTTGAAGGTGGTACACATCTTGGACACAAAACCACGAACCCCTTCAGAGACTGGCCAAAATTCAGGAAGAATACAGGAACTTAGGATCATGGTAGGTGTTGCCCATCTGCAAGGCAAGCAGCAGTCCATTCATAAATTGGCCATGAGGAGTCCTGCAAAGATTTCTACTACACAGGACACATTCACATCTGCATTCTTCTCTCCACCCTGTTTAACCACAAACCCAGTGGGATCCACTGACGTAGAAAGACTCACTAGTTAACAGTCCATTTCAAACCAACAACAACAACAACAACAATAACAACAACAAAAGGTTTTTCCTTCATGTTCTCAGAACATGAGACAAAATGACAAATTGAAACACACACCCACTAAGACACACAAAACCACACCTGTATTTGGTCTTCATCTATCCACCCTGTCCTCTGACTGGTGGGTCAAAATATGTTACCCAGCAGTGGCCTGTCTCAGCTCTGGTCTCCCTGGCTATCTCTGTGTAGTTGTCAGGAGCCAGCAATGAGCCAACACTTCTTTCTCAGGAAAGGCCCCTGTTCAGACCATTCAAGGCATTTGGCTATCCACACATCACTAGGTGCCAAGAAAGAAGGACTCTGGCCTTGGTACAGACAAACAAGTGAGCCCATTGGGACTGGAACTGCCTCTGGGTGCCTCGCCTCCTGGATCCCAAGTTCAGAGAGTTCCATCACCAAGGAAGTGAGGTGAGGTCACTTCCTTCAGGGAAGTGAATGAGGTCACTGCCTTGGCAACCACTTTGTCCTAACAGTTGTTTCCATGGGTCCCATGAGATGGAGGCTGCCCCACCTTCCTGGGACATTTTCACAAGACACAAAGGTCTATATACCCTAGGAGCCCGGGATCAGCAATCCACACAGGCCTGATTGTGTCCATCTTCCCTGCCTTGAGAAGACAGAGGCTGACTCAGCCTCATCCCTTCATCCTGACTGGGTAGTTGGCCATGGAGGATGACGTTAGACCTCACAGGTCCTAACTGGCTGCCTACATTTGCTCCAGGTTTCATTTCGGCATCTGCCTTTGAGCTTCTCAGCAGCTGTAGGATTCCCTACATACCCCTATGGCAAGAGCAACTCAGGACCTGCTGTTATGTGAAAATAGATTGAGGGAACAAAGTGTGGTTAAGGGTCATATCATGTTCGATTTGGGATAGGAGTCATGCTGCTGGATGTATACTGGTACTGGGCAACTGGGATATTTTTTAGAATGTAAGGTGAAATGTAAGTATGAAAATAGATAACTAGGTAAGATCTGAAGCACACAAGGGCATTGGGCCCCTGATTTGGATATATACTTTTGAATATTCACTGAAGGCCATTTTGAGTATTCAGAAATGAATATGTATGTCAGGAAAATGAATATTTCTGAGAAATACATGGTGGACATGAAAGAATCAAGGTAGTATAAGTATATGACACATAAAATTCATGTTTGCAAATTATAGTGTGTGTGTATGTATATGTATAAATATATATTAAAATGTAGTAGTACTTATGCCAATCGAAATTCATAAAGGGATATATATCCTTCACATACCCAAAATATTCATTTTCCTCTACATTGTTTCATGTATAAACTTGTTGAAGTATAAAGCTCACCACAGTTTGAATTTTCAGTTACCTCAGTGTACTGGGGGGGCAGTGATCTCTTCATGAAATTCGTATTTTCCAAAATGAGAGTACTCTCAAAATATACCTGTGATGGCAGTAGGAGTATATATATACAAACATATACATTGTGACCCAAGCGACAGAGACAGGGAGTCAGGAGGTTACATATTTGTTCCTTTTGAAAATTCATGGAGAAAAAAAAGGAGAAAAATGTGTGACAGGTTTTATAATATGTATCTCTGATGAAGCAAAAGGCAAGTCCATGTATACACCATGCCTCCTATCAAATGCCTCTACTTCTATTCTTTTAGGATTATTTTTATGGATGTTACAATAAATAGTCAGAGTCTAGTAGGTTATGGGTCAGTGTCAGAGATTCAATGTTTCAAAGGGCAAAAGGGAAAATGAGTCTACTATGTATGCGAACACGTGCCACATAAAAATCTTCCACTGTCATCCACCAGCATGCCTTGACATTACTATCACCCCAAATAAGACACAATGAGAGGAGAAGAGGAAAAAAACTCTGTGAATACGTATCTGGAATTGGAAATTCTGAGGAGCTCACAAACTTGGGTGTGGCAGAAGAGATCCCAAAAGTAGGGGACAGGGTAAACCTTCCACAAACATGGAACTTTGCTGGCTTAATGACTTCTTGACTATCTGCCTCCGGCATTTGTGCACTAGAAATATAGCTTTGTGCTTTAGCTTCTTTTGTAGTGAGACCATGAAAGCTTGGTCTCAGTCTCTGTGAACAGGAGGACATGGTTTCATATTTTCCAGTACCAACAGGAGGCAGCAGAGCTGAATCCTCTCTTTGTAGCTAACTGTGGCCGTTGGGGTATGAATGTCTCCCTGGGTGGATTGTGAAGCCTTCGGCTCACCCTCCAGTTTTAATGGCATTTCTTGCAGCTTCCCTGGAAAATTGGTGTTTGTTTTTGAAATACATAAAGGTCAACTGGGACACAGTGCTGGAGGGAGCTCTGTCACGTGGGGTGAGTCAGGGTCTGAAGGAAAAAAAAAAACACGAACTGGGCTGCTACCCCATATATCTTACCCACTTGAGCGTAGCAACTTGATTCTGAGCATCGCACCCAATCCTCTCCCCACAACAACGTGCCTTTATATTTTAGGGTCTGCTGGCTGCACCTTGTCAGTCACAGGTCATTTGGAAGCCAATGACAGAACCCCAGGGGCCCACCACAGATGGTGGATCACACACCTGCACTCCATTGCTCCCGGCCCAGTTCCCTGCTGGCTCCTACTCACTGGCATCTCTGTTCTTCACCATGGTCATGAATTCCACTCAGTCAAAAACAGCCCTCGCTGGTTCATCATGATGAGCAACAGGAGATCTAAAGGTTCTCCAGGGATTTCTGGTCATGGGATTCTCAAAAACCTCATGGTATTGGCCTAGCCATATTTCAAGAGTGAAGAAGTTGGCACCGTGGGTTTTGATTCACTCAGGAGCCATTAAGTGTTGAGGAATCTCCTTTCAATAAAAGCTCTGGAGATCTCATGCAGGCAAGGCTTTTCAAGGAGTGGCAATAGGTCACAGGAATCCAGGCCCATCAGGGTCTAAAATATGAGGTTCATGTGAGTTTTGGCTCTCAAGTATAGCTTAAAAGGCTTGAACAGCCAAATCATGTGAAATCCTGGCTGAGATTCCCAGTGCTGTGGAGAAAGCAACCCTCGGCCGAGGTCTCAGTTTCCAAAGGCTCCTCGGATGCCTGGCCTTCTCAAATCCCAACACAATTCATGGCAAGTGTTCTCTGAGATCAGTTCCAGAACTCAGTCTCTAATGGCATCACACCAGAGTTCAAGCTGAGGTGGACCCAGTCATCTTTTCCAACCACCACACAAAAGACCACTATTCTAACAAAAACACTCCCACATGGCCCTCATCTTCTTCCATACAGACACGCATCATAACATTCTGGCTGGGGGTTTGCATAGGGGGAGCAGTCTAAGATGGTGTTCAAAGTAAGCTCTCATGCCCATCATATGCCAAATGTCATGGTGGCCTGGACACCCTTCCTGAGAAACAGATAGATAAAACGAGCCTCTAGAGAATACTGCTCTGTTTCTCAAATTAGAGGCCTCCTGCCTGCCAGGGGTAGATTCTTTATGTGCACTGGAGTCATGTAAAAACCCAAACACCTGTGTGCTAGTTACTGGAGGGTTTGCAACAACTCATTTGACCCAGAGAATACCTGTTCTTACTTCAGAGGGGTCAGGAGCCTAACCAGAGGAAGGCAAGAAGTCGACTTCATCCAATATTACACTTCTTTTTCCCCCTTTTAGATTTGGATGGACACATGGGATTTTTCTTGAGTTTCCTGGGGTGCTGAGAATGTAATTCACAGCCACAAAGAGGGCCAGGAGTCTGATTCAGACACAGCTTTTACAAAGCACTTTACCTAAAAGGCACAGATTAGGCCTCTTCATTTCCATTTGAAACTGTCTTCTTGAGGATCCCCAAAGGAGTGCCCCAAGGCAAAGACCTCCCTGACACTCAGGGGAACAGAACAACAGGGAAGAAAGAAGCCTGGAGAAAAACTTTTCTTTAATTGAACACTGTGGCACTGAGAGCTCCTAATCCTGCAACTTGGGTTGCTATCTATCCAAGCAGGGATTCTCCAGAGAGATCCTTACCAGTCATGCTAATTTTGGAGTTTTCTGAGATGCTTGGCATTCCCTTCAGCAATCCAGTCCATGGCCATGTCACAGAGCTTGAAGGTGGTACACATCTTGGACACAAAACCACGAACCCCTTCAGAGACTGGCCAAAATTCAGGAAGAATACAGGAACTTAGGATCATGGTAGGTGTTGCCCATCTGCAAGGCAAGCAGCAGTCCATTCATAAATTGGCCATGAGGAGTCCTGCAAAGATTTCTACTACACAGGACACATTCACATCTGCATTCTTCTCTCCACCCTGTTTAACCACAAACCCAGTGGGATCCACTGACGTAGAAAGACTCACTAGTTAACAGTCCATTTCAAACCAACAACAACAACAACAACAATAACAACAACAAAAGGTTTTTCCTTCATGTTCTCAGAACATGAGACAAAATGACAAATTGAAACACACACCCACTAAGACACACAAAACCACACCTGTATTTGGTCTTCATCTATCCACCCTGTCCTCTGACTGGTGGGTCAAAATATGTTACCCAGCAGTGGCCTGTCTCAGCTCTGGTCTCCCTGGCTATCTCTGTGTAGTTGTCAGGAGCCAGCAATGAGCCAACACTTCTTTCTCAGGAAAGGCCCCTGTTCAGACCATTCAAGGCATTTGGCTATCCACACATCACTAGGTGCCAAGAAAGAAGGACTCTGGCCTTGGTACAGACAAACAAGTGAGCCCATTGGGACTGGAACTGCCTCTGGGTGCCTCGCCTCCTGGATCCCAAGTTCAGAGAGTTCCATCACCAAGGAAGTGAGGTGAGGTCACTTCCTTCAGGGAAGTGAATGAGGTCACTGCCTTGGCAACCACTTTGTCCTAACAGTTGTTTCCATGGGTCCCATGAGATGGAGGCTGCCCCACCTTCCTGGGACATTTTCACAAGACACAAAGGTCTATATACCCTAGGAGCCCGGGATCAGCAATCCACACAGGCCTGATTGTGTCCATCTTCCCTGCCTTGAGAAGACAGAGGCTGACTCAGCCTCATCCCTTCATCCTGACTGGGTAGTTGGCCATGGAGGATGACGTTAGACCTCACAGGTCCTAACTGGCTGCCTACATTTGCTCCAGGTTTCATTTCGGCATCTGCCTTTGAGCTTCTCAGCAGCTGTAGGATTCCCTACATACCCCTATGGCAAGAGCAACTCAGGACCTGCTGTTATGTGAAAATAGATTGAGGGAACAAAGTGTGGTTAAGGGTCATATCATGTTCGATTTGGGATAGGAGTCATGCTGCTGGATGTATACTGGTACTGGGCAACTGGGATATTTTTTAGAATGTAAGGTGAAATGTAAGTATGAAAATAGATAACTAGGTAAGATCTGAAGCACACAAGGGCATTGGGCCCCTGATTTGGATATATACTTTTGAATATTCACTGAAGGCCATTTTGAGTATTCAGAAATGAATATGTATGTCAGGAAAATGAATATTTCTGAGAAATACATGGTGGACATGAAAGAATCAAGGTAGTATAAGTATATGACACATAAAATTCATGTTTGCAAATTATAGTGTGTGTGTATGTATATGTATAAATATATATTAAAATGTAGTAGTACTTATGCCAATCGAAATTCATAAAGGGATATATATCCTTCACATACCCAAAATATTCATTTTCCTCTACATTGTTTCATGTATAAACTTGTTGAAGTATAAAGCTCACCACAGTTTGAATTTTCAGTTACCTCAGTGTACTGGGGGGGCAGTGATCTCTTCATGAAATTCGTATTTTCCAAAATGAGAGTACTCTCAAAATATACCTGTGATGGCAGTAGGAGTATATATATACAAACATATACATTGTGACCCAAGCGACAGAGACAGGGAGTCAGGAGGTTACATATTTGTTCCTTTTGAAAATTCATGGAGAAAAAAAAGGAGAAAAATGTGTGACAGGTTTTATAATATGTATCTCTGATGAAGCAAAAGGCAAGTCCATGTATACACCATGCCTCCTATCAAATGCCTCTACTTCTATTCTTTTAGGATTATTTTTATGGATGTTACAATAAATAGTCAGAGTCTAGTAGGTTATGGGTCAGTGTCAGAGATTCAATGTTTCAAAGGGCAAAAGGGAAAATGAGTCTACTATGTATGCGAACACGTGCCACATAAAAATCTTCCACTGTCATCCACCAGCATGCCTTGACATTACTATCACCCCAAATAAGACACAATGAGAGGAGAAGAGGAAAAAAACTCTGTGAATACGTATCTGGAATTGGAAATTCTGAGGAGCTCACAAACTTGGGTGTGGCAGAAGAGATCCCAAAAGTAGGGGACAGGGTAAACCTTCCACAAACATGGAACTTTGCTGGCTTAATGACTTCTTGACTATCTGCCTCCGGCATTTGTGCACTAGAAATATAGCTTTGTGCTTTAGCTTCTTTTGTAGTGAGACCATGAAAGCTTGGTCTCAGTCTCTGTGAACAGGAGGACATGGTTTCATATTTTCCAGTACCAACAGGAGGCAGCAGAGCTGAATCCTCTCTTTGTAGCTAACTGTGGCCGTTGGGGTATGAATGTCTCCCTGGGTGGATTGTGAAGCCTTCGGCTCACCCTCCAGTTTTAATGGCATTTCTTGCAGCTTCCCTGGAAAATTGGTGTTTGTTTTTGAAATACATAAAGGTCAACTGGGACACAGTGCTGGAGGGAGCTCTGTCACGTGGGGTGAGTCAGGGTCTGAAGGAAAAAAAAAAAACACAAACTGGGCTGCTACCCCATATATCTTACCCACTTGAGCGTAGCAACTTGATTCTGAGCATCGCACCCAATCCTCTCCCCACAACAACGTGCCTTTATATTTTAGGGTCTGCTGGCTGCACCTTGTCAGTCACAGGTCATTTGGAAGCCAATGACAGAACCCCAGGGGCCCACCACAGATGGTGGATCACACACCTGCACTCCATTGCTCCCGGCCCAGTTCCCTGCTGGCTCCTACTCACTGGCATCTCTGTTCTTCACCATGGTCATGAATTCCACTCAGTCAAAAACAGCCCTCGCTGGTTCATCATGATGAGCAACAGGAGATCTAAAGGTTCTCCAGGGATTTCTGGTCATGGGATTCTCAAAAACCTCATGGTATTGGCCTAGCCATATTTCAAGAGTGAAGAAGTTGGCACCGTGGGTTTTGATTCACTCAGGAGCCATTAAGTGTTGAGGAATCTCCTTTCAATAAAAGCTCTGGAGATCTCATGCAGGCAAGGCTTTTCAAGGAGTGGCAATAGGTCACAGGAATCCAGGCCCATCAGGGTCTAAAATATGAGGTTCATGTGAGTTTTGGCTCTCAAGTATAGCTTAAAAGGCTTGAACAGCCAAATCATGTGAAATCCTGGCTGAGATTCCCAGTGCTGTGGAGAAAGCAACCCTCGGCCGAGGTCTCAGTTTCCAAAGGCTCCTCGGATGCCTGGCCTTCTCAAATCCCAACACAATTCATGGCAAGTGTTCTCTGAGATCAGTTCCAGAACTCAGTCTCTAATGGCATCACACCAGAGTTCAAGCTGAGGTGGACCCAGTCATCTTTTCCAACCACCACACAAAAGACCACTATTCTAACAAAAACACTCCCACATGGCCCTCATCTTCTTCCATACAGACACGCATCATAACATTCTGGCTGGGGGTTTGCATAGGGGGAGCAGTCTAAGATGGTGTTCAAAGTAAGCTCTCATGCCCATCATATGCCAAATGTCATGGTGGCCTGGACACCCTTCCTGAGAAACAGATAGATAAAACGAGCCTCTAGAGAATACTGCTCTGTTTCTCAAATTAGAGGCCTCCTGCCTGCCAGGGGTAGATTCTTTATGTGCACTGGAGTCATGTAAAAACCCAAACACCTGTGTGCTAGTTACTGGAGGGTTTGCAACAACTCATTTGACCCAGAGAATACCTGTTCTTACTTCAGAGGGGTCAGGAGCCTAACCAGAGGAAGGCAAGAAGTCGACTTCATCCAATATTACACTTCTTTTTCCCCCTTTTAGATTTGGATGGACACATGGGATTTTTCTTGAGTTTCCTGGGGTGCTGAGAATGTAATTCACAGCCACAAAGAGGGCCAGGAGTCTGATTCAGACACAGCTTTTACAAAGCACTTTACCTAAAAGGCACAGATTAGGCCTCTTCATTTCCATTTGAAACTGTCTTCTTGAGGATCCCCAAAGGAGTGCCCCAAGGCAAAGACCTCCCTGACACTCAGGGGAACAGAACAACAGGGAAGAAAGAAGCCTGGAGAAAAACTTTTCTTTAATTGAACACTGTGGCACTGAGAGCTCCTAATCCTGCAACTTGGGTTGCTATCTATCCAAGCAGGGATTCTCCAGAGAGATCCTTACCAGTCATGCTAATTTTGGAGTTTTCTGAGATGCTTGGCATTCCCTTCAGCAATCCAGTCCATGGCCATGTCACAGAGCTTGAAGGTGGTACACATCTTGGACACAAAACCACGAACCCCTTCAGAGACTGGCCAAAATTCAGGAAGAATACAGGAACTTAGGATCATGGTAGGTGTTGCCCATCTGCAAGGCAAGCAGCAGTCCATTCATAAATTGGCCATGAGGAGTCCTGCAAAGATTTCTACTACACAGGACACATTCACATCTGCATTCTTCTCTCCACCCTGTTTAACCACAAACCCAGTGGGATCCACTGACGTAGAAAGACTCACTAGTTAACAGTCCATTTCAAACCAACAACAACAACAACAACAATAACAACAACAAAAGGTTTTTCCTTCATGTTCTCAGAACATGAGACAAAATGACAAATTGAAACACACACCCACTAAGACACACAAAACCACACCTGTATTTGGTCTTCATCTATCCACCCTGTCCTCTGACTGGTGGGTCAAAATATGTTACCCAGCAGTGGCCTGTCTCAGCTCTGGTCTCCCTGGCTATCTCTGTGTAGTTGTCAGGAGCCAGCAATGAGCCAACACTTCTTTCTCAGGAAAGGCCCCTGTTCAGACCATTCAAGGCATTTGGCTATCCACACATCACTAGGTGCCAAGAAAGAAGGACTCTGGCCTTGGTACAGACAAACAAGTGAGCCCATTGGGACTGGAACTGCCTCTGGGTGCCTCGCCTCCTGGATCCCAAGTTCAGAGAGTTCCATCACCAAGGAAGTGAGGTGAGGTCACTTCCTTCAGGGAAGTGAATGAGGTCACTGCCTTGGCAACCACTTTGTCCTAACAGTTGTTTCCATGGGTCCCATGAGATGGAGGCTGCCCCACCTTCCTGGGACATTTTCACAAGACACAAAGGTCTATATACCCTAGGAGCCCGGGATCAGCAATCCACACAGGCCTGATTGTGTCCATCTTCCCTGCCTTGAGAAGACAGAGGCTGACTCAGCCTCATCCCTTCATCCTGACTGGGTAGTTGGCCATGGAGGATGACGTTAGACCTCACAGGTCCTAACTGGCTGCCTACATTTGCTCCAGGTTTCATTTCGGCATCTGCCTTTGAGCTTCTCAGCAGCTGTAGGATTCCCTACATACCCCTATGGCAAGAGCAACTCAGGACCTGCTGTTATGTGAAAATAGATTGAGGGAACAAAGTGTGGTTAAGGGTCATATCATGTTCGATTTGGGATAGGAGTCATGCTGCTGGATGTATACTGGTACTGGGCAACTGGGATATTTTTTAGAATGTAAGGTGAAATGTAAGTATGAAAATAGATAACTAGGTAAGATCTGAAGCACACAAGGGCATTGGGCCCCTGATTTGGATATATACTTTTGAATATTCACTGAAGGCCATTTTGAGTATTCAGAAATGAATATGTATGTCAGGAAAATGAATATTTCTGAGAAATACATGGTGGACATGAAAGAATCAAGGTAGTATAAGTATATGACACATAAAATTCATGTTTGCAAATTATAGTGTGTGTGTATGTATATGTATAAATATATATTAAAATGTAGTAGTACTTATGCCAATCGAAATTCATAAAGGGATATATATCCTTCACATACCCAAAATATTCATTTTCCTCTACATTGTTTCATGTATAAACTTGTTGAAGTATAAAGCTCACCACAGTTTGAATTTTCAGTTACCTCAGTGTACTGGGGGGGCAGTGATCTCTTCATGAAATTCGTATTTTCCAAAATGAGAGTACTCTCAAAATATACCTGTGATGGCAGTAGGAGTATATATATACAAACATATACATTGTGACCCAAGCGACAGAGACAGGGAGTCAGGAGGTTACATATTTGTTCCTTTTGAAAATTCATGGAGAAAAAAAAGGAGAAAAATGTGTGACAGGTTTTATAATATGTATCTCTGATGAAGCAAAAGGCAAGTCCATGTATACACCATGCCTCCTATCAAATGCCTCTACTTCTATTCTTTTAGGATTATTTTTATGGATGTTACAATAAATAGTCAGAGTCTAGTAGGTTATGGGTCAGTGTCAGAGATTCAATGTTTCAAAGGGCAAAAGGGAAAATGAGTCTACTATGTATGCGAACACGTGCCACATAAAAATCTTCCACTGTCATCCACCAGCATGCCTTGACATTACTATCACCCCAAATAAGACACAATGAGAGGAGAAGAGGAAAAAAACTCTGTGAATACGTATCTGGAATTGGAAATTCTGAGGAGCTCACAAACTTGGGTGTGGCAGAAGAGATCCCAAAAGTAGGGGACAGGGTAAACCTTCCACAAACATGGAACTTTGCTGGCTTAATGACTTCTTGACTATCTGCCTCCGGCATTTGTGCACTAGAAATATAGCTTTGTGCTTTAGCTTCTTTTGTAGTGAGACCATGAAAGCTTGGTCTCAGTCTCTGTGAACAGGAGGACATGGTTTCATATTTTCCAGTACCAACAGGAGGCAGCAGAGCTGAATCCTCTCTTTGTAGCTAACTGTGGCCGTTGGGGTATGAATGTCTCCCTGGGTGGATTGTGAAGCCTTCGGCTCACCCTCCAGTTTTAATGGCATTTCTTGCAGCTTCCCTGGAAAATTGGTGTTTGTTTTTGAAATACATAAAGGTCAACTGGGACACAGTGCTGGAGGGAGCTCTGTCACGTGGGGTGAGTCAGGGTCTGAAGGAAAAAAAAAAAACACAAACTGGGCTGCTACCCCATATATCTTACCCACTTGAGCGTAGCAACTTGATTCTGAGCATCGCACCCAATCCTCTCCCCACAACAACGTGCCTTTATATTTTAGGGTCTGCTGGCTGCACCTTGTCAGTCACAGGTCATTTGGAAGCCAATGACAGAACCCCAGGGGCCCACCACAGATGGTGGATCACACACCTGCACTCCATTGCTCCCGGCCCAGTTCCCTGCTGGCTCCTACTCACTGGCATCTCTGTTCTTCACCATGGTCATGAATTCCACTCAGTCAAAAACAGCCCTCGCTGGTTCATCATGATGAGCAACAGGAGATCTAAAGGTTCTCCAGGGATTTCTGGTCATGGGATTCTCAAAAACCTCATGGTATTGGCCTAGCCATATTTCAAGAGTGAAGAAGTTGGCACCGTGGGTTTTGATTCACTCAGGAGCCATTAAGTGTTGAGGAATCTCCTTTCAATAAAAGCTCTGGAGATCTCATGCAGGCAAGGCTTTTCAAGGAGTGGCAATAGGTCACAGGAATCCAGGCCCATCAGGGTCTAAAATATGAGGTTCATGTGAGTTTTGGCTCTCAAGTATAGCTTAAAAGGCTTGAACAGCCAAATCATGTGAAATCCTGGCTGAGATTCCCAGTGCTGTGGAGAAAGCAACCCTCGGCCGAGGTCTCAGTTTCCAAAGGCTCCTCGGATGCCTGGCCTTCTCAAATCCCAACACAATTCATGGCAAGTGTTCTCTGAGATCAGTTCCAGAACTCAGTCTCTAATGGCATCACACCAGAGTTCAAGCTGAGGTGGACCCAGTCATCTTTTCCAACCACCACACAAAAGACCACTATTCTAACAAAAACACTCCCACATGGCCCTCATCTTCTTCCATACAGACACGCATCATAACATTCTGGCTGGGGGTTTGCATAGGGGGAGCAGTCTAAGATGGTGTTCAAAGTAAGCTCTCATGCCCATCATATGCCAAATGTCATGGTGGCCTGGACACCCTTCCTGAGAAACAGATAGATAAAACGAGCCTCTAGAGAATACTGCTCTGTTTCTCAAATTAGAGGCCTCCTGCCTGCCAGGGGTAGATTCTTTATGTGCACTGGAGTCATGTAAAAACCCAAACACCTGTGTGCTAGTTACTGGAGGGTTTGCAACAACTCATTTGACCCAGAGAATACCTGTTCTTACTTCAGAGGGGTCAGGAGCCTAACCAGAGGAAGGCAAGAAGTCGACTTCATCCAATATTACACTTCTTTTTCCCCCTTTTAGATTTGGATGGACACATGGGATTTTTCTTGAGTTTCCTGGGGTGCTGAGAATGTAATTCACAGCCACAAAGAGGGCCAGGAGTCTGATTCAGACACAGCTTTTACAAAGCACTTTACCTAAAAGGCACAGATTAGGCCTCTTCATTTCCATTTGAAACTGTCTTCTTGAGGATCCCCAAAGGAGTGCCCCAAGGCAAAGACCTCCCTGACACTCAGGGGAACAGAACAACAGGGAAGAAAGAAGCCTGGAGAAAAACTTTTCTTTAATTGAACACTGTGGCACTGAGAGCTCCTAATCCTGCAACTTGGGTTGCTATCTATCCAAGCAGGGATTCTCCAGAGAGATCCTTACCAGTCATGCTAATTTTGGAGTTTTCTGAGATGCTTGGCATTCCCTTCAGCAATCCAGTCCATGGCCATGTCACAGAGCTTGAAGGTGGTACACATCTTGGACACAAAACCACGAACCCCTTCAGAGACTGGCCAAAATTCAGGAAGAATACAGGAACTTAGGATCATGGTAGGTGTTGCCCATCTGCAAGGCAAGCAGCAGTCCATTCATAAATTGGCCATGAGGAGTCCTGCAAAGATTTCTACTACACAGGACACATTCACATCTGCATTCTTCTCTCCACCCTGTTTAACCACAAACCCAGTGGGATCCACTGACGTAGAAAGACTCACTAGTTAACAGTCCATTTCAAACCAACAACAACAACAACAACAATAACAACAACAAAAGGTTTTTCCTTCATGTTCTCAGAACATGAGACAAAATGACAAATTGAAACACACACCCACTAAGACACACAAAACCACACCTGTATTTGGTCTTCATCTATCCACCCTGTCCTCTGACTGGTGGGTCAAAATATGTTACCCAGCAGTGGCCTGTCTCAGCTCTGGTCTCCCTGGCTATCTCTGTGTAGTTGTCAGGAGCCAGCAATGAGCCAACACTTCTTTCTCAGGAAAGGCCCCTGTTCAGACCATTCAAGGCATTTGGCTATCCACACATCACTAGGTGCCAAGAAAGAAGGACTCTGGCCTTGGTACAGACAAACAAGTGAGCCCATTGGGACTGGAACTGCCTCTGGGTGCCTCGCCTCCTGGATCCCAAGTTCAGAGAGTTCCATCACCAAGGAAGTGAGGTGAGGTCACTTCCTTCAGGGAAGTGAATGAGGTCACTGCCTTGGCAACCACTTTGTCCTAACAGTTGTTTCCATGGGTCCCATGAGATGGAGGCTGCCCCACCTTCCTGGGACATTTTCACAAGACACAAAGGTCTATATACCCTAGGAGCCCGGGATCAGCAATCCACACAGGCCTGATTGTGTCCATCTTCCCTGCCTTGAGAAGACAGAGGCTGACTCAGCCTCATCCCTTCATCCTGACTGGGTAGTTGGCCATGGAGGATGACGTTAGACCTCACAGGTCCTAACTGGCTGCCTACATTTGCTCCAGGTTTCATTTCGGCATCTGCCTTTGAGCTTCTCAGCAGCTGTAGGATTCCCTACATACCCCTATGGCAAGAGCAACTCAGGACCTGCTGTTATGTGAAAATAGATTGAGGGAACAAAGTGTGGTTAAGGGTCATATCATGTTCGATTTGGGATAGGAGTCATGCTGCTGGATGTATACTGGTACTGGGCAACTGGGATATTTTTCAGAATGTAAGGTGAAATGTAAGTATGAAAATAGAAAACTAGGTAAGATCTGATGCACACAAGGGCGTTGGGCCCCTGATTTGGATATATAGTTTTGAATATTCACTGAAGGTCATTTTGAGTATTCAGAAATGAATATGTATGTCAGGAAAATGAATATTTCTGAGAAATACATGGTGGACATGAAAGAATCAAGGTAGTATAAGTATATGACACATAAAATTCATGTTTGCAAATTATAGTGTGTGTGTATGTATATGTATAAATATATATTAAAATGTAGTAGTACTTATGCCAATCGAAATTCATAAAGGGATATATATCCTTCACATACCCAAAATATTCATTTTCCTCTACATTGTTTCATGTATAAACTTGTTGAAGTATAAAGCTCACCACAGTTTGAATTTTCAGTTACCTCAGTGTATTGGGGGGCAGTGATCTCTTCATGAAATTCGTATTTTCCAAAGTGAGAGTACTCTCAAGAATATACCTGTGATGGCAATAGGAGTATATATATATATATATGTATATATATATACATATATATACAAACATATACATTGTGGCCCAGGCGACAGAGACAGGGAGTCAGGAAGTTACATATTTGTTCCTTTTGAAAATTCATGGAGAAATAAAAGGAGAAAAATGTGTGACAGGTTTTATAATATGTATCTCTGATGAAGCAAAAGGCAAGTCCATGTATACACCATGCCTCCTATCAAATGCCTCTACTTCTATTCTTTTAGGATTATTTTTATGGATGTTACGATAAGTAGTCAGTCTAGTAGGTTATGGGTCAGTGTCAGAGATTCAATGTTTCAAAGGGCAAAAGGGAAAATGAGTCTACTATATATGCGAACACGTGCCACATAAAAATCTTCCACTGTCATCCACCACCATGACTTGACATTACTATCACCCCAAATAAGACACAATGAGAGGAGAAGAAGAAACAACTCTGTGAATACGTATCTGGAATTGGAAATTCTGAGGAGCTCACAAACTTGGGTGTGGCAGAAGAGATCCCAAAAGTAGGGGACAGGGTAAACCTTCCACACACATGGAACTTTGCTGGCTTAATGACTTCTTGACTATCTGCCTCCGGCATTTGTGCACTAGAAATATAGCTTTGTGCTTTAGCTTCTTTTGTAGTGAGACCATGAAAGCTTGGTCTCAGTCTCTGTGAACAGGAGGACATGGTTTCATATTTTCCAGTACCAACAGGAGGCAGCAGAGCTTAATCCTCTCTTTGTAGCTAACTGTGGCCGTTGGGGTATGAATGTCTCCCAGGGTGGATTGTGAAGCCTTCGGCTCACCCTCCAGTTTTAATGGCATTTCTTGCAGCTTCCCTGGAAAATTGGTGTTTGTTTTTGAAATACATAAATGTCAACCGGGACACAGTGCTGGAGGGAGCTCTGTCACGTGGGGTGAGTCAGGTTCTGAAGGAAAAAAACACACAAACTGGGCTGCTACCCCATATATCTTACCCACTTGAGCGTAGCAACTTGATTCTGAGCATCGCACCCAATCCTCTCCCCACAACAACATGCCTTTATATTTTAGGGTCTGCTGGCTGCACCTTGTCAGTCACAGGTCATTTGGAAGCCAATGACAGAACCCCAGGGGCCCACCACAGATGGTGTATCACACACCTGCACTCCATTGCTCCCGGCCCAGTTCCCTGCTGGCTCCTACTCACTGGCATCTCTGTTCTTCACCATGGTCATGAATTCCACTCAGTCAAAAACAGCCCTCGCTGGTTCAGTCATGATGAGCAACAGGAGATCTAAAGGTTCTCCAGGGATTTCTGGTCATGGGATTCTCAAAAACCTCATGGTATTGGCCTAGCCATATTTCAAGAATGAAGAAGTTGGCACTGTGGGTTTTCATTCATTCAGGAGCCATTAAGTGTTGAGGAATCTCCTTTCAATAAAAGCTCTGGAGATCTCATGCAGGCAAGGCTTTTCAAGGAGTGGCAAAAGGTCACAGGAATCCAGGCCCATCGGGGTCTAAAATATGAGGTTCATGTGAGTTTTGGCTCTCAAGTATAGCTTAAAAGGCTAGAGACACTAAAATCAACTCTGACTTAGAAATCTAAATCAAAAGCTTGGAGGGAAATGTTATTTCTAAGTTTTAAGTTTAAGTTTAAAGGCGCCTCAAGGCCATGAAGCTGTCCCAGCTTCCCACCAGCCCAAGGCTGCGGGCGGCATCCTTTTCCAGCCAAGCCCCAGCACCGGGTGGGGCGAGAGGGACCAAGGGAGCCAAGGTGACAGGCATCTAGGACAGGAACAGCTCTTTCCAGCTCGGTTTTTGGTGATTCCATTCCCAGCTCTATATTAAGTCAGCTCCCAAAGCAGAGCAAAAGATCATTTTGGAAAAAAATGGAATAAAATGTTCTAACTCTGCTGGACAGGTGGAAAGAAAAAGAGACGAGTTGCCTGGAAAATGACTCAAAGGCTCAGGAGCCAGCGTCCTCGCTTCTCCTGAGCCCCTCCTTTCTGTCACAGTGTGGGCTGCCCCGAGCAGCGCGCCCTTGAAAACCTGCCCACTTCGCCTTCTCCCCATCCTGGGCTTCACCTGCCATTGCTCTCGAAAGGCATTCGATGATGCTTTACATATCTTAAAAAGAGAAATAAAAACTGTCATCCAGGGCTGGGGCGGGCGCTCAGGGGCAGAGCACTTGCCATGCACGTGTGAGGCCTGGGTTCAACCCTCAGCACCACATAAAAATAAACCAATCAAATAAAGGCATGCTGTCCATCTATAGCTACAAAAAAATTGTCACCCAAACAGAATTTGAAGCTATTCATATCAGGAATGAAAAGGTTGGCAGGTGGACCGTACTACTGATTTCAGCGACTCAGGAGGCTGAGGCAGGAGGACTGCAAGTTGGAGGCCACCCTGGGCAACTTAGTGACACTGGCTCAAAATAAAATAAAAAGGGTTGGTGACGCAGTTGAGTGGTGAAGCTCTGCTAGGCTCAATCTCTGCACCTCAAAAAGAGAAGGAGAAAACAGGAAGTTGAGTGCGGGGCCCTCCGATGTCTTACCTCCTTGAAAGCCAAAGCCCGGGGGGGGGCATCTGTGTGCCCGATTCTTGTTTATGATGAAGCGTCTGCTTCAGACTCGATTGAGTACCTGAGGCCAAGCGCTCCCCTCAGGCCCTCATCAGTCCTCGTCAGTATGGATCAGGGACAAATCGGTGAGGGTGAAGCCGCCCACACCCCATCTCACTAGCAAACGGCCAGGGAGGGTGGGTCCCTACACTCGACGGCCATAGGCCACCACAGGACACCTCTTGGCCACCCTTGCGGACCTGCCGTGTGGCAGATCGACTCTGCGTGGCTGAGCTCTGGCTGCTCTCGCCCCCACCTGCAGCGTCAAGGCCAGTACTCAGGAAAGTGGGAAGGAATGAAGGGCAGCCTTGCTTGAGCGTCTGACCGCCGAGGCCACTGTGGACAGCTGGGATTCGGTCACTGTGGGATCACGTGGGCACAGACCCAGAGCTGACGGCAGGAGCTCAGGGTGCTCCCAGGACAGGTGTGGCGGGTGGCAGTGTCCCCCCCTCTGCCTCCCGTCTTGTCACTCTCATGCCAAACCGTGCCTCCCTCACTTCGAGTGGCAAGAGGGAGCCCAGCAGCTGAGCCCCTCCCCCCTGCCACAGGAGAGCTGGTGTCTCCCCCCATTGCTGCTCCTGGGCGCAGCTATGCCCTCAAGGGCACCCACAGGCCCTCTTGGGGCCTCGAACATTCATTCAACAAACCAGGCTGGCACCTCCAAGGGCTGGGGACACAGCAGGGGATCAAACAGACGAGCCCCTGACAATGGAAGACACCAAGGACACACAATGTCAGGAAGTGGCAGATGCTCAGGAAAGGTAACCCTGACGGAGCAAGGAGAGGGCAGCTGGAGTGGGAAGGAGTGACAAGGTGACATCCACCGGGGCGCGGTGGGATGGAGGTCAACAGCGTGTTGGGGAAAGTGCCTCTGTCTAGGAGGCGCACGGGTCACACGAGTCACAAGAAGGCCCAGCAGGCGAGGGACAGGGAGGGCTGGGGGCTCTGGACTCCATGCCATGGGCCCAGGATTCACAGTGAGGAGTGCCACACAGATTGGTGGCCTTGGGAGGTGGGAGAGGACCGGGTCACCTCCTTATCAAAGGACACAGACCCCAAGAGCTTCCAGCCCTCTTTCTACCATGAGAGGACACAGCGGGAAGGTGGCCGTCTGCAACCTGCTGGTGTCCGGCTGTGGGCTCCTGGCCTCCAGAATTCTGCGTTCCTCAGGATGAGCGCACCGTGGCACTGTGTCAGGTGCCCAAGCAGGGGACGCCCTTAAAGAGGGAGGGCCAGGGGCTTCTGGCCTCCTCTGTGAGTGCAGGGGGATCTGAATCATGGCTACTGAGCAGAGGACCTTCAGTGGAGGCAAGAGTCAAGGCCGGATGGCCAACCAGGTGACAGTGAGTTGGAGGGGACTGCTTGGGTGCAGGAGACCTCAGCCAGCCACATCTGAGTGGAGAGCGAGTGGAGAGGGGTGATGGCCACCACAGCCGGGGCCTGAGCAGCCAGAGACTGGGCTCCCAGTGCGAGTGGACAGGCGTGATGTGGAGACGGGCACTGGTGCTGGGCATGTGCAGCTGAGTTGGCCATCGGACGACACCCAAGTGCAGCTGCCCCCTGGGATTCCGGGAGTGAGCCAGGCTGGAGAGAAGCTACAAGTGACAAGATGCGCTGGGACTCCTGGCTCCATGAGCTCAGCAGGAAAGTGGGTGTAGATAGAGCACCAAGGAACCCTCCCGAGTTCAAGGTCACCAGCAGAGGGAGGATCTGGCAGAGGGGATGAGAAGGTGACCCCCGCCTGCCCGGGAGAAAGGAAGGAAATCAAGAGCAGAAAGCTCCGGAAGCCAGGCAGAGAGTGACACCCCCACGTCGACCCCACACAGCGGCCAAGGGGAGGCACCAGGATCCGAATCAGGAGCCCTCCATTCCTCAGCTCGGTGACCTTCAGTCAGCAACTCAAATCTTTCCTCCATTTCTTTATCCGTCAAAGGAGAAAATGATCCTAACTCCAAGGTGCTCCCCCCCCCAGCCACCAGGCCACAGGGCTCAGCGCAGCCCCTCACACAGTAAGTGCCCAGCAAACCTTGGCTGGTGTCACCTGCACCCCAGGCCCTGGCGACCTAGCGGGGACCTCTGCCGACTCTTCTCTGGAACTCGAAGAGCAGACTCCGGGCCTGGGGACCCCACGGCGCCCCTTCTTCAGGCTGGCTGCCTGCGCCTGGGGCTGTGCTTTCTCCTGGGGCCTCGCCTCCCGCCCAAGGTGGCAGCTCTGTGTCCAACTGACAGGCCGCGGTGCTGAGACAGAGACGGGGCCTTGTCCATGCCCCCTCCCTTAGAAGTGCAGCTGCGCGGGAGGCTGCAGGGCGCGCCCACCCGGCTCAGGGACGATCACCTCACCCCTGGGCCAGCGGGGCCCTGCCGCCCTTGGCCCCTGGGCCGAGGAGAGCGCCTCAAGTCCACCCGGCCCCCACTGAAGGGGCTGCGCTCCCTCCTGTGCCACAGGCTTCTGGGGTCACATCGCTGTCCGGGGGTGGGGGGCTCTGCCCATTCCCCTTCCAGCAGGAATTCAAGGACAGCTGGGGCACCTGCAGGACCACCAGGGTCGCGCTGCCGGGAGCGGAGTGAGCTGCTGGTGAGGGGTGGCTCTCGAGGACACCCCCACCTGAGACCAGAAGCCCAAGTCTGAAGCCAGAGGTGGAGGGCCAGCTGCAAGTGGTCTTTCCTTTTCTCAGAATTTATCCTTGGAAAATACACCTAAGCAAAACAGCCCAGGGCCACGCAGTCACCTCCACACACGGCAGCCCCCACGGGACACACCGTGCCCAGGGACAGGAGCACACACAAAAGGCCACCCGGTGTGCGACTCCACTGACAGGAAGCGCCCAGCACAGGTTGGGTTGGTGGGCGCCAGGGGCTGGGGAGGGAAGTGGGGAGACTGTCCATGGGGACTGGGTTCCTTTTGGGGGGATTAGATAGGGGTGATGGTCGCAGAACTCTGCGTATATCTAAAAGCCAATGAACCAAACGGTTGAAATCGGTGAACTTTATGACCCGTAAAACATTATCTAGATGAAGCTATCAAAAAAAAAAAAAGTGACATGGACAAGTCCCTGGTGGTATCCGCTGAGGTCACCAAAAAATAGAAGCAAAGCAAATGTTCATCGGTGGGGAATCGCCATCCACCATGATCCTCCCTGCAGCGATGCCGGGTGGACACTGGAGAGGACAGGGCCTTCTCCAGGAAAAAATCCCAGGGCGCAGAGCCTGCCACACAGAAAGGTCTCCAACACCGGTGGGGTGACTTCGCAGGCAGAAGAGGCCTCAGGGGGACACAAGGCGTCCTATCAGCAGTGCGCACCTCATGGGAGGTGAGAGGGCAGAAAGAGGAGAGAGAAACGCATTTCTACTTCTGCCGATCTGGGAACGGGCTACTCGCCTACCTTGGGCGTCATCTTAAAAACGGCAGTTTTGAACAATCAATAAAAAAAAAAAAAACGGCAGTTTGTTGGCCCTTTAAGACACACCAGCTCTTATGGGTTGGCAAACTGCCCACAGGATGCGTTTGTGAGAGACGGCCGGCAGGGGCTAGGGCATGGCTTGAGTGTGTCCCCAAAGATGTATGTGACGGAAGCCTGGTCTCCAGGTGGCTGTGCTGTGGAACACTAGCTGTGGGGCTCAGTGGGAGCTCCCTAAGTCACGGGGCACCTCACAGTGAGCCAGCCCTTCCATTCCAGGCCTCTGGCTCCTGTCTCAGCTTCCCATCTTCCTTCCCGCATGCACCCCCAGCAGGGTGCCATCTGCCATGTTGTCATGTGGCCTGACAGTGCCACAGCAGGTGCCAGGGCCATGCTCTTGGATCCCCAGAACTGTGAGCTAAATAAGCCTCTCCTTTACAAACCACTTAGCCTCAGGCATTCTATCACAGCAACAGAAAAATGGACTAAGACACACTTAGACCCAGGGTTTTTCCATCCATCCCCATCCATCATTAAGGAAAATTTACAAACTGGAACATTCATACAACAGAAAACTTGGCCGTAAAACAGAACCAACAACAGTTCAGGCACCCACAGGGGCAATCCCACGTGCCCAGGACATGACTGTGCGCGGGTCTAAAACGTGGAAGGCAAAGGGATCCTTCCTGCGTGTGCCACGCTGCGGGTGGAGCCAGGAAGCGCTGTGCCACTGAGCAACGCTCCAGGTCTCAAAAAGTCAGAAAGAGGGAAGAAACAGAAAAGCAAGCAAGCAAGCGTGGATTCTGAGTGCCGAGGCCATTCTGAGCGAGTGGGTGACAGCACTGCTCGTGAGCTGCCGACCTCCCCACTCAGGGTCAAACCGGTAACCAGACGCAGTGACCATTGCTTATTCCAGAGAGATCCAGGCCGCAGCGTCAGGGGAGTGAAGAGGGCCAGGCCAGGGGTGGTGGTAGAGAGGGGCTCCTGAACTTCTGATAGGCCAGTCAGGGGTGGCACTAAGATGGCATTGGGCTGAGACAAGGCAGAGACTGAGAAGGGGACAGCTATGGGAAGATGTGGGAAAGAACACTCCATGCCCAGTGAACAGCAGGTGCAAAGGCCCTGGGGCAGCAGAGGGCACGGAGCTGGAGAGATCAGTGAGGCCTTGGGGCACAGGGTAAAGTGTAGATTTTATTCTGGTTACCAAGGGAATTCTGGGAACACTGAACCCATGGGTACAACATAAGCTGACTTATATTATAAAAGAGCACTCTTTTTAGATTATACAGAGAAAAAGCAGCAGTGAAACAAACAACAAAAACCTCAGGAACCACCAGAGCCTAACAAACACGCAGCCCGCAAAATGGACGGTTAACTCATGACTTGTGACTCAACGTGAAGGACAGTGGGCTCCACAAGTCAGCGCAGGTCACACTGTACCGCTCCCACACACTCGCGTGCTTATTAACTCTGTGTCAACTGCCTCTACTGACTTTCAGACGCCATCATACAGAAATGAACGGACGCCTCTCCTTTCCCTTCAGCAATTCTCCCAAGAGGTGCGGTGGGTGCGGCCGGCAAGTCCACTCTGTATTGCTTGGGGTGGGGGGGGCGGCCTAAGAGAGCCAGCGAGGGAGGGGCTTACCAGGCCCAACCAGGGGGATGGCTTCCCATCAACGTCGGCCTGGGAAAACCACCGAGCAAACTATTTTAATATGATTAAATTGTGGTAAAAGACACATAAGGACATTTTCCATTTTAAGCATTTTGGAGGGCACAGACCGGTGGCATCAGGTACACTCACATTGTGTGCAGCCATCCCACGGCCCATCTCCAGAACGTTCCATCTTCCCGAACTCTGTCCCCATTGAACACTGACTCCCACCCAATCCCAGCCCTGCTTCCTGTCTCTGGGGCCCCAAGGACTCCTGGGACCTCCTGTGAGGTCCTGCAGCCTGTGTCCTTTTGTGACTAGCTTATTTCACTCAGCATGACTTCCCCAGGTTCCTCCACATGAATGCAGGTGTCAGATCGCCTTCTTTTTACAGGCTGAGTAATATTCCCCGGTGTGGATGGAGACACCCGCCTGGCCCCTGGCCGCCCACACCTGGCCGTGAGTCAAGCCCCGGGGAACAGCGGACCGTGGAGGGTTCCAGCCCCTGGATGCATACCCAGAGCTGGCCTCCTGAGTCAGAGGCCACTCTACCTCACAGAGCCAGGAACCTTCCTGCTGGGTTCCCCGGTGGGGGCCAGTCACATCCCCACCAGCAGCTCCTGCCCCAGCCGCTCGCAGGGCCCCCTCCTCCAGCAAAGCCTACACTCTCGCCCCAACCCACTGACCAGGGGCCGCCTGGGGTGTGAACCGGCACCTCCCTGCGCTGCAGCGCGCGGCTGAGGACCTGTGTGCCGCCGCTCTTGCTGGCCATGTGGACGCCTTCTCTGCAGAAATGCCTACTCAGGATCTTTGCCCATTTTTTTAATGGGGTCATCTGCATTTTAATATTTATTTTATTTTATTTTCTAGTTTTCGGCAGACACAACATCTTTGTATGTGGTGCTGAGGATGGAACCCGGGCCACACGCATGCCAGGCAAGTGCGCCACGGCTTGAGCCACATGCCCAGCCCCATTCACTGTTTTAATTTGTTTTTTGTGGCACTGGGGACTGCAGCCGGGTGCCACTGAGCTGCACCACAGCCCTCTTTCATTTTGAGGCCGGGTCTCTCCGAGTCGCCCAGGCTGGCGGTGAACTCCCCCTCCTGCCTCAGCCTCCTGAGAGCTAGGATGACAGCGAGCAGCGCCCGGCACCCAGCTTCCCCCGTGCGGTTTTAAAGTGGATCCGGGAGAGGAGCCCCGTGAACCCAGTTCTTCCCTCCTGTGGGGCTGCTTCCCTCCCTCCTGGCATTGCCAGTCTGCACGGAGCCAGGGCACCACTGGAGCACCAGCCCTTCCCTGTATTACAGGGGCTCAGCTTCTCCCAGCTCTGGCCCTCCTGCCTGTGACACCTGGAGAGCTGGCTTTACCCCTTACCTACAGGAGCTCAGAGTGGGCAAAGTGGTTTAGAGTCTGGGATGTGCCCATTTAAGTGGTGACAGCAGGAGCCTAATGCTGAGCCAAGATTCATAAGGATTGAACCTGGGGGATCCTGTGAACCTGAACATGATGAGGTGTGGGCACAGGCACTGGGCCGTTCTGGGGAGAAATTCCCAACTTCCAGCAGAGTCTGAAGATGGTCCAGACTGAAGGAGGTAGACATTAGCAGGCTGTTTGGGGTTTTTGGCCTCTGTTGACTTATGTTCACAGATTCGAGGACTCTAGTCTAGGTGAGCCTGGTATGTCTGCAGGTCTGCAGTCTTTAAAAGAATGTGAGAAAGCAAATTCACTTCCTGGGAGGAGACGGTGGGCCCATGTCACACGCTGCAGAGGCAGCTTCACGGTGGACAGGGGCCAAGCATGACGTCACAGGAGTAGAGGGAGACGACACCCTCGTTTGGGGGAGGCCAATCTGAAGGTGGCAGTTGTCACCCCATATTCTAGGAAGGCAACAGCTCAAGCTGATAACTGTCTACACCTCCAAAGACCACCTTGGCCATGACCCAGAGCACACCAAGCCCGGGAGTGCTGAGGGTCCGAGGAAAGCTTAGGGGAACGCCTGCAGAGGGGAGGCAGGGGCTCGGGGAGCTGCACATCTGCTCTAAGGTCCACCCCAGGAAAAGGGCACAGTCCCTCACCTGCCATGTCTGGCAGCTCTGGGCAGAGGGACCAAGCTGCCTCTCTGCCCCCCTCATTCCAGGGAAGCCTAACTCCAGCTCCCCGGGAGCCTCCCAATGACCCACCCGAAGCCTCAAAACGCAGCTACCATAGGTGACTCGGGGGCTGCGCGATCCCTCTCAGGGAGGTTTCGGCTCTGCATGCAGGGGCTGGGGCTGAAGGCTGATTTCTGCCTTCACTGATCCATCAGTCACGACACACTTTCACTCATCGGTACTGCTGCGGCGGGTCCACTCTGGAGATGCCGGGCCCAGGGGCAGGGCTTGGCCCCTGGCGGCTCCCCTGGACCTCTCCCCAGCGGCACCAGCAATGAACTTAGCTAAGTTCAGAAACTGCTCCTGGCTGCCAGGATTGCACCTCCACTTCCATGGCTGCTGGACCCGCCACAAGGAAGCAGAGATGCTCAAGGGACGGCCACTGGAGCCCTGCCCTCCAGTGGGACCCCGCGAGAAGAGTAAGGGTGCTTCTGGGGCCAGAGCACCTCCTGCCACAGGGGCTTGGTCTGTGCCTAACCCAGATGCTGAGGGGCATGAACCCCAAGAACAGTGCCACAGAGAGGAAGGCGGGCACTGGGGCAGGCTGCCTGACCCGGGGACAGTGGCCTTCACATCCTGGGGTCCTGCTTCCCAGGACTCAACCGACCACAGATTGAAAATATGCATATTTTTTAATGCGCAGAATCTGTTCTTGTCATCATTCCCTAGTGATACAGTGTAACGACTATTTCCACAGCGTCTACACTGTAGATACCACCAGAGGATCTGAAGTCTGAGTTGACACAAGGCTTCGCGTAGGTTCCGCGCAAATACTGCGCCCAGCGTAAAGGGGCTGGAGCTTCGTGGGGCCGTGGAGCCCATGCCGCGCTCGCCCAGGGGCTGCATGCCAGGGCGCAGCCTGCGAGCTGGTGTGGCCGGCGAAGACTTGTTAACTACGACAGCCAGGAAAGGAAGTAAGTACTTCCCTCTCCCTTAAACCGACGGTAACCTCCACTGAAGAGCCTCAAATCAAAGCCACAGCTGTGAACCTCAACTCAGCCCGGCTCATACACACACGAGCTGTTCACACCCAGGGATAAGCCAAGCGCAGTGTGTGAGTGTGTGTGTGTGAGAGTGAGTGACCAGGGGTCGGCGGGCTTCACCTACCGAGAGCCCAAGAGCAAACACGTGGAGCTCCGCAGGGCCCACAGTCCCTGCTGTGACCACGCGTCCCGTACCCACCAGAGAGCCGAGGCCAGACCTGGCGGAGTGATCCTGGCCGTGGGCCAATGAAACTCGGTCGACACTGAACTGTGAGGTCCATGTAATTGCCTGTGGCCTCACATAGTCTTCTTTCTTCTTCTTTTCTTTTTTATATTTCCTTAGTTGCAGGTGCTGAGGATCGAACCCAGGGCCTCACACTTGCGACGAGGGCTCTATCCCTGAGCCCCAGCCTCAGCCCCAATAGTTTTCTTTTGATTATTTCTCAACAACTTAAACGATAAAAAAGTTTTGGTTTTTTTGTGTTTGTTTGTTTTTCCTTAGCTCCCGGCTGTGTGAACAGGTACCGGTCGCCTGAGCCCGCGGTGGTTTGCTGCCTGTGCCTTCGATTGGAGCCAGGCCCCCATCTCCCGGAGAATTCCGACAGTTCTAAATGAGCAATGATGTGATAAGTAACCAGGTAGTTACAGACGTCCCTCTAGAAATCTCGGTGACTAGCAGGCCTCTGACAGTCTGAAGGTGAGGACAGCAGCCCCCTCCCTATCCCTGTCCTAGGGCTGGGGACAGTGTCTTTTGTAAAGGGGGTAGGCACAGGTGACAGCTGGGGCGATGTCACAAGGAGAGAGAGGACAGCCCTCACATCCTGTAGATCCCGACCCTCTGATGAAAAGGGAAAGGTTTGTGTCCCCCTCAAGTTCATACGCTGAACTTGACCCCAGTGCCATGGTGGGCACTCCCTGCCCACACCTTCCTGGCCCAGGAACACCGGGCATCTCAGAGAGGAAAGGGAGCCTGTGGGAGGGAGAAGGTGACTACAGAACGGGGTCCCGGGAACAGACAGCCATGCTCATGACAACACACACAACACACTCAGTCCCCAGGAAGACAGACCAAAGCCCCAGTGAGAAACCTCATCACATCTACAAGATCGGCTATGACAAAAACAAGGAGGAGGGGCAAGTACTGGTGAGGATGCCAGACGCTGGAGCCGCCTGCCCTGCTGCTGGGATCAGTGAGTGGCACAGCAGCGAGAAGGACACTCTGCAGTTAAACAGGGAGCTACACATGACCAGCCACTCGACCCTACCTACATGAAGAAAGAAGGATGAAAATATGTCCACACAAAAATTCGCACACAAGTGTTCATAGCAGCATTGATCATAATATTCAGAAAGCAAAAACCAACCCAAATGTCCATCAACAGGTAAATGGAGAAATAAACTGTGACATCTACATACAATTAAATACCACTCAGCCGGGAAGATCCATGTCGCAGTATGAATGAACTTCCAAACATTGCCCTAAGAGAAGGAGCCAGTCACAGAAGGCGGCGTGGTGGGTATCCCACATGTACAGACAGACAAGAGATGGGTGACTGGTGATTGGCTGGGGGCTTGGGATTAGCTTCTGGTAGGCACAGGGCTTCTGGGGCTGGTGGCATGTTCCAGGTCTGGGAGCGCTGACGGCTGCACAGGACTTGGAATGTCTTAAGGCCACTGAGTGGAAGCCATCTTCAAATGGTGAGTTTTATGTCACATGGATTTTACCTTGTGCTTTTTTTTTTTAAATGATATGGTAAGAGTTAACAAATAACAGAAGAAAAAGAGCTGATACAGAAACTACCAGGCTCTTTGCCTTGGAAGAAGTGCCATGTGATGCTGAGAACTTACAAAGTCAAAATTCTTTTTAACATTTTCAGAAATGAACTTTGGTAACCAACGATCCCTAAGAGACTTTCTTTTGGAAAAAATCCAGCAACAGGGAGGAGAAAAGGTTGAAGGAAGTGACTTGCTTCTGGTGCCCCATAAATAGAATCAACCAGGGGATGACTGCGGAGCAGAGTAGACAGCGAGCACAGAGGCCGGGTGGTGGGGTCTGAGGTGGGAAGACACCCTGCTGGGAGTGGGAAGATCCACAGGCTGCAGGCCCAGCTGGACCTCAGAGAGCAGGCCACTGCGGGGGTGGGGGGAGCAGGGAGCCTCTAGAAGGCTCTACATTCCTGAGAGAAAAAAAGGAAAATCGATTGAGGTTGGTGTCTCAGAGACCTTAAAGATGCTTAAAAATTATGATCTAGTAGATTTAAAATAGGAGAAAAGTTCAGATAAAGGATAAATAACTGTGTCCAGGACTAGGTCTTAGGAATTCTGATTTTAAATTGTTTGTATAAAGAGAAAAAAAGATCTATACTAAATCAGAGGTCAAGAAGAGCAAGAAAGAAGTTCATCACAGACTCCCTCCTCGAGGAGAGCACAGACAGATGCCCAATCGGCATGATGAGGCACAGAGACCCACAGGGACCCACAAAGACACTTCCAGACGAGGGTGGCACAGCAGGCTGCAGGCAGGACCCGGGGAAAGGTCTTCCTCTGGGGAAGGGGCAGAACGCTTGCTTCAGGGAGGGCAGAGACAGGGAAGTCCAGAACACACGTCAACAGGGAATCCCGGGGCCAGGGAGGCGAGGCTGCCCAAGGGCAACAGGCCTGGACTTGTGGTGGAACAGCCGGCCCAGCGCAGGCTCCCTGGGGCATAGGCAGCCTGGCCTGAGCATGCAGCTCACTGTGACAGGAGGAGGCTGAGTCAGGCACGTGGGGCCCCGAGTGGCAGGGCAGGCCTGACAGTGAGCGGGGCCCAGGAGAGGGCTGGCAGGGGCCTGCAGAAGGTAGGTGGGTGCAGTGTGTTTTCCTCGGCAGGGGGGAAAACAGCTGTCATCAGGTTCCAAGGGCCTGTGACCAGGTATCCCCAAATGCTTAGAAGGTCAGGAGCCTGTGTTGTTCTGGGGCCAAGAACGGAACAAGGACGTTGGGCAGATGACACACATGTGCGGAGGAGGTGGTGGCATGCTGTCCTGCTCGAGGTGGGGCAGTCTGAGGCAAGGGCAGAAGCAGGAAGTCGTCTTTGCTGCAGGAGTGAGCCTGGATGACAAGTGGCAAGAAGCAGAGGCCAATGGGACATCTCTGGTGCTCAGTGAGGTGCTGGGACGGTGCTGGCTTCTTGCAGCCCAGGGTGAGGCGCCATGAAAGAGTGCGACTGACGCGCCTTCGCACAAGGAGCCAGCAGGACACCCCTGTGCAGGGAGCCCGGGTAGCAGGGCCAGGGCCGCAGAGACACGCGGAGGGAGGTGGCCGTCGGGGAGAGGCGCGGGTGCAGACAGGGGCACACCCGGAGCTCTCCCTTCGAAAACACCAGAGTGTGAGTTCATCCATAAAAAGGAGTGGAACTGACATACAGCACAGCACGAGGCCTTAGAGAACACCAGGCTCTCAGGCCACACAGCGTGTGACCCATGGACATGAAATGTCTAGACAGGTGAGTCCACAGAGTGGGGGGGTCCGAGGGTGCAGGAGGCTGGGGAGCGGAGGTGTGACTGCTCACGGGACAGGGCTTTGAGAGTGATGGAAATATCTGGAATCAGTACTGGTGAGCGCGCCACAGCCCTGTGATAGGTCAATGCCCACTAAACTACACATCAGAAGGGTGAATCTGTGGCACATGAATGTGCATGGACAGGGTGGCACGCTTGTGGCCCCAGCTACTTGTGAAGCAGAAGCAGGAGGATCACTGGAGCCCAGGAGCTCAATGCCATCCTGGGCAACAGAGTAAGACCCTGTCTCTTAAAAATAAAACAAAATAAAGTATTAGCAGGTATGTTTTCCATGCAGTGAGACAGCTGAAGTGTTCACATTAACATTCCTCAGTGGTGGCAGGAGGTGGGGAGAGAGGAAGAGGGAGCCGGGGCTCTTTTCTTTCTCTTTGTATTATTTGGATTTTTTTTTCTCACAATGGGAAGCTATGACTTTAAGGTCAAAGAGGAAGTAAAAAGGTTGTAGGCACTTCTGAAAGGCTTCCAGAGTCCTGAGATGGCCCCCAGGGTTCCCGGGTGAGTTGGTCAGCTGAGGAGGAGGCCCATGTTACCAAGGCCAACCAGGATCACCTGAGGAAAGGGAAACGGCTCAAGTCAAGTGGGCTTTGTGAGTGACCTTGAACTTCAGTGGCTATGAAGTGCAGCCTCTGGGTTCCATCCCAGCACTGGAGACAGAGAGAGAGAGAGAGAGAGAGAGAGAGAGAGAGAGAGACATTGAGAGAGAGAGATTGAGAGAGAGAGAGATTGAGAGAGAGAGATTGAGAGAGAGATTGAGAGAGAGAGATATGAGAGAGAGATTGAGAGAGAGAGAGATTGAAAGAGAGAGATTGAGAGAGAGATTGAGAGAGAGATAGATATTGAGAGAGATTGAGAGAGAGATTGAGAGAGAGAGATTGAGAGAGAGAGATTGAGAGAGAGATATTGAGAGAGAGATTGAGAGAGAGAGATTGAGAGAGAGATTGAGAGTGAGAGATTGAGAGAGAGATTGAGAGAGAGAGATATGAGAGAGATATTGAGAGAGATTGAAAGAGAGAGAGATTGAGAGAGAGAGAGATTGAAAGAGAGAGAGATTGAGAGAGAGAGATTGAGAGAGATTGAGAGAGAGATTGAGAGAGAGATAGATATTGAGAGAGAGAGATTGAGAGAGAGAGAGATTGAGAGATATGAGAGAGATTGAGAGAGAGAGATTGAAAGAGAGAGAGATTGAGAGAGATTGAGAGAGAGATTGAGAGAGAGAGATAGATAGATATTGAGAGAGAGAGATTGAGAGAGAGAGAGATTGAGAGAGAGATTGAGAGAGAGAGATTGAGAGAGAGAGATTGAGAGAGAGAGATTGAGAGAGAGATTGAGAGAGAGATTGAGAGAGAGATTGAGAGAGAGATTGAGAGAGAGAGAGATTGAGAGAGAGATTGAGAGAGAGATTGAGAGAGAGATTGAGAGAGAGATTGAGAAGAGAGAGAGATTGAGAGAGAGAGAGATTGAGAGAGAGATTGAGAGAGAGAGATTGAGAAGAGAGAGAGATTGAGAGAGAGATTGAGAGAGATTGAGAGAGAGAGATTGAGAGAGAGAGATTGAGAGGGAGAGAGAGATTGAGAGAGAGAGATTGAGAGAGAGAGATTGAGAGAGAGAGATTGAGAAGAGAGAGATTGAGAGAGAGAGAGAGATTGAGAGAGAGAGATTGAGAGGGAGAGAAATTGAGAGAGAGAGAGATTGAGAGAGAGATTGAGAAGAGAGAGATTGAGAGAGAGAGATTGAGAGAGAGAGATTGAGAGAGAGATTGAGAGAGAGAGAGATTGAGAGAGAGAGAGATTGAGAGAGAGATAGAGAGAGAGATTGAGAGAGAGAGAGATTGAGAGGGAGAGAGAGATTGAGAGAGAGAGAGAGATTGAGAGAGAGAGAGATTGAGAGAGAGAGAGATTGAGAGAGAGAGACTGAGAGGGAGAGAGATTGAGAGAGAGATTGAGAGAGAGAGATTGAGAGAGAGATTGAGAGAGAGAGATTGAGAGAGAGAGATTGAGAGAGAGAGAGAGATTGAGAGAGAGATTGAGAGAGAGATTGAGAGAGAGAGAGATATTGAGAGAGAGAGATTGAGAGAGAGAGAGAAGAGAGAGATAGAGAGAGAGAGAGATTGAGAGAGAGAGAGAGAGAGAGAGAGACTTAAAAATCGTGCCTGTCCTCACTTGAATGCCTTTATCTATCAGACCAGTGTAAGCGCCGATGGCCATAGGGGCAGAGCACTTGAAATGCAGCTGGTCCACACTGAGATTTCGAAGACGTAGCACACAAAACAAACATAAAATACTCAGTAATAGTCTTCCCCACTATATTACATTTTGAAATATTTTTAATACTGTGCATTGGGTGACATCTCTTTTTACCTTTTAAAATTTGAAATTGCACGTGGCTTGCATTATGTTTACACGTTGGTCAGAAATGATCTAGAAGAGTCTTAATAAAACATCACTATCTAAGAGACCCTATTTTACTAGAAATAAGGCAAAATTTTTAGATGTCAGTATGATTTTGATCAACTAAGGTGGAAATCAGTTCAATAAGTCCTTTTGGGTGACCTGCAAATGTAGTGGAGGGGAGTCCTTCTCAAGGTGACAGAGAAGAGGACAAGTGTATAAGTAACCCTCACCTGGCAAAAGGCGGTGGAGAGTCCAGGGAGCGCTCGGCCTAGGCCCTGTGGGATGCATGGTTCGAGGGCCACCAGGCAGCGGTGCAGGACAAGGGCAGAGAGACAGGAGCCCAGAGCCAGACAAGGCGGCAACAGGCTGTGCCATCTGGATGGAGGAAGGTGTGGACGGTGGTCCTGGCTCTGGACTCCGAGGGGGCAGGAGTCAGAGCAAGCTACAGCCCCAGGCCCGGTCTAGCCCAGCCCGATGGGATGGCTGTCTTTGCACTGCCCGCAAGCTAAGAATGGTTCTTACACTTTTAAGAGGTTAGAAGAACTTAAAATATTTTGTGACACACAAATGACATGAGATTCACATCCCAGCGTCCATGAAGAAGGCTTCCGTGGCGCACAACCATGCCCCCGTTCACATGTCGTCTGGGTGCTCCCAAAGACACCCATGGAGGGGCAGGGGCAGCAGCAACCAGCCGCCCACAGCGCCTCAGCACGGACTGCTGGCCCTGAAGACTGAGCGCTGCTGGTTCCTCTTGCTTGAATACTAACACGTCCTGTGGGCGCTCCCGGCCCAAAGAAAACAAGGGCACTTTGCTCAAATAAAATAATGGCGCTTTTGCCAATTTGCAGAAACTTATTGGATGGGTTCCTCCTTCCATTTAAAACAATTTGCCTCACATATTTCTTAAAGCCTGGCTGCAGTTTTCCTCTTATCTGTTCGGGAAGAACACTCAGCAAAACAAATCCCCTGCAAGTCTCAGGTTAGGAGACACTGGACCAGCCTGTCCGGCCCTGCCCACAGCAATCAAACGGCACGCGCCACGGCGCCAGGACGGCACCTTAGAACAGAGTCACGTTTCATTAATAAGCCCTGCAGGCTTCCCGACATCAGGGTGCCCCACCGGGTTTCAAAAAGACACCTTAACACCCCGCCCCCTCTGTCACTGAGGGAGCCTCAAACATTGAATTTGGAAGGAGAGTGAGGCACCGTGGGCTCCGTGGGACCCTCCTGGGAGGGGAGAGGTCAGAAGTTACTGGACCACCCAGTCGAGGGTGCACGAAACCCAACACTCAGTAATGCAGGGGCAGACGCTCCAGAGCAGAGGGACTGGAGGGTCCAGTGCCTGGCAAAGGTGGCAGCCAGGGGAGGGGGAGGCCGAGGTGAGCTGGCCCCCAGCCCGGGCAGTGCAGGAGCCTGCCTGCCCTCTGGGAGGAAGACAAGGCGCTGAATCTGGGGACCTGGGGCTTCCAGGGACAGTGGGGTGCCCAGGTGGAGACCCAGCAACTCTGAAGCTACAGGATTGTCACCTTCTTAAGGGCCTGACAGTCATCCGGAGCCTGCTGGGTGGGATTTGGCAAGGCCTAGAAGTAACACAGCAGCCCTCCACATCTGCAGGAGACACACTCCAAGACCCGCAGCTGAAGCACTGAACGCTCCGGAGGTGACGCGTTTTCCTATATGCACCTAGGGCAGTTTGTAAGTTATGAACAGAGATTAACAGTGACCCTAAAGTAGAACAACTGTCACAATATCCCATAATTAAACTTATCTAAACCAGTGCATTGGTTATCTCTGGAATTTTCCATTCACTATGTCTGGACTCGGGAGTGGAAAGCGCAGAAAGCAGCGCCTTGAAGAGGGAGGGGAACGAATGTGGTGCGCACGGCGGGCACACGGGAGGCACCTGGCGGTGACTCACGTGGCCTTGATTCTCAAACCTAACCTTGGTTACCTGACAGTGACAATTTTTAAAATCTGGCTGCGCCCCTGAGAGCAGAGCTGCTGCCCTGCCCATTGGCACTGACCTGTGGCTGACAGGCCCTCTCTGCCTTTCCCCGAAGAGCCTCCGGGTACACCAAGGGGAAGCATTGGCTCGCGGGAAGAGCGGGAAGAACACTGGAGACCTGAAGGACACTCGGCCTTCCCGTGGGGGACACCTGGGTCTCCGCGGGTTCATACAGATCATGCTGACCTGCGCTGGGTTTCTACTTCCAAATGGCCCAACCCCCTCTGCAAGAACTGGGACTGCCACTCCCACCCAGAAGATCTTAGTGGATCAGAGATGAGCGGTCGGAGGCACAGCCGGGTGTTATTTTATCTAAGAACTCTGTACCAGACACCTGAAAGTACAAGTGTATCCCGAGTTTCTACTGGGAATCCTCCAGGGAGTTCCACTGCCCAGGAAGTTATGCCTCTGTGGTTGGCTGGAATATAAAGAAGTGACTGTTTGTTCTAAAGGTCTTTCCCTCAAGATACTCTTTCTTGCTAATAATTTTCTGTATTAACCTTTTCTGTATTAATAATTTTCTGTATTAGCTTTGAGTTTGACTTGCATTAAAAATGACTCTCAGGCCTGTAGTCACAGCTGCTTGGGAGGCTGAGGCAAGGGGGATCATGAGTTCAAACACAGCCTCAGCACTTTAGCAAGGCCGTAAGCAATTCAGCAAGACCCTGTTTCTAAATAAAATATGAAAAGGGCTGGGGCTGGAGATGTGGCTCAGGGGTTAAGCACCCCTGGATTCAATTCCTGGTACCAAAAAAAAAAAAAAAAAAAAAGAAACTCAGATGACTGAAACCACTGCAGAAACTGTATGGCAGTTCACTCCTCTGCATTCACCCTCAAGAGAGCCAGCCAGGCGCTACAGTGACTCCCTGTTTACAGTGACCAGTTTACAGCAGCACAATTCACTACAGCCAGACACGGAGCCAGCCTCAGTGTCCGCGAGGGAAGACGGATAAAGAAAACACGGTGTGCGTATGCAGGGGAGCTTCCTTCAGCCACGAAGAATGAAATCATGTCATTTGCAGGAAAATGGATGGAACTTGAGGACATTATGTAAAGCGAAATAAGCCAAATTCAGAAGGTCAAGGGTCATATGTTTCTCTCATATGTGGAAGCTGGAGAGGAAAAAGGAAAAGAAAGGGGGCGGGGGGCTCCTGAAAATCTAAGGGAGACAGTGGAGTAGAGGAAAAGAGCCAGGGGGAGGAGGAGAGGGAAAGGGGAAAATCATATTGTCACACCATGAGTGAATTTCACCATGGTGCATAATCATAATGTACCAATAAAAAATGGGAAAATGTGAGCTGGGGAGGGGCTGTAGGTCAGCAGTAGGGCACGTCACCGAGCGTGAGGACCTGGGTTGATCCCCAGCACTGTGGAACAACAACAAAAGACCTCACCCAGTAAGAAGCCTATTCTTAGTGGAATGAGAAATCGGGGTGGTACCTGGTAGAAACTTCAGGAATCGAGGCCCTCCCTGCTGGGGCAGTGTGGTGAGCCCTTGGCCGATCCAACCCTCTAAGACCAGGAGGGGGAACCTCAGTGGCTGCATCTCCCACACCATCAGAGACACTGGCAGTGACCTTGGCCCAGCGCCCCCGGGTTGTTTGGGCCGCCTCCAGCACCCCGATGAGGACATTCTTGCTCTTTTTCTTTGACATTGAGCTTGTGAATCCTGAGTGACCACAGTGAGCATCAGAGAGGGCTGGAGATCCTAGCACGTGGGAGGGATCTACCCAGGCCCTGCTGGGAGGGCCAGAAAGAAGGGAAGTGTCTGGTCCTGTCCTGGGGAGCAGATCCCACTCTGCACCTCTGCTTCCTCCTGGGGCACAGCTGGGGGCACAGGGCTGACTTCCTGAGGGTGGCCCAGCAGTCAAGAGAGCTGTCAAATCTCTCACAAACCACTCAAGCCACAGGAAGAACTAAGGTTTACAACACAACTTACCCTTGCTTTTCCTCAGAGCAAAACGGAGAATTCTGTCGGTTGGTTAATGAAACTGCACTAGATTTGCTCCAAATCAGCTTTTTAAAAAGTGAAATCTCCCAAATCCAAGCAAGAGATAATCAAACCACTGGGATTGGCTTAGACATAGAGTTGGGCATTTAATATTCTCCACTGTGTACTCGGCTCCTAGCAATGAGACAGGCAGCGTTTCCATTATAAGACTCCACTCCCCCCACGAGACCCCAAAACTTTCTGGAAAAGAACTTGACTTGCAATTTTGGCTGGGCAAAAAAAGGAAGTCAATTAACAGTAGAGGTCTTTGATTAAAATTTCTTTGGGGATTTTGTCAAAGAATCTACATATTGAAAGGGCTGGAATGTTAATTTAGACAGAATCAAAAACATGGAGATTTGAAGGCGTTGGGATTTTTCTTTTGTTAAAACAGAAAGCCACGCTCAGTTGGTGTGGGCCCCACAGGTCTGGGGAGCACCCAGGCTCATGGGTTTTACTGCCTCGTGTGTTACACGTGACACCTACATACTGTGGCCTGTGAGAAGGATGGCAGGGAGAGCCTGTGACGGTGGAAAAGAGGAAATAAGATGCATATATCACTACTGTGTGTTAGAGCAGCATAGTGACACTAAGGCTGAGTGCCGGGGTGACTCTTCTGCAGTCCCAGTCACTTCTGGCTAATTAGTCCAGTGGTCTCCAGGGGGCGGTGACTCTGTCTCCACCCAGGAGACATAGTTGGGAGCCATGGTTTGGAGAGGAAATGTGCCTTGGGCAGGTGGAGCAGGGGCTGCTTGACACCCCACGGTACCACAAGAGTCTGCTCCACCAGGAATCATTGGGCCCCAGGGGGCCACCTGCAGTGGTGGGGACCCAGTGCTGGTCCCACATAATCCCACTCAACTCACCAACAAAGACCCCAGTTTCCAAGGTGACAGCACATTGGATTAGAGTCTTAAGATCATGATTTTCAATGTAGAGATGACACTGCACAGAGAGGGGACAGGATAGCACTAGACCTGGTGCGGGTCTGGCATCTATTGGGAGAAGAGAAGGGTGAGGTGGCGGAAGGGCCGGGGCTGGGCGGAGATGAGCCCTGGACACTGAGCTGTCTGCGTGGTCACAGCAAAGGGGCCAGTACAGAAGTCTGGCTGATGAAGTAGAGAGGGGAAGTGTCCATCTGTCCTCCCAGGCAAGGCCGGGAGACAGAGAGAGAAAGCAGGACTCACAAGAGGCAGGGGCCCCGGCTGCAAAAGGAGCCATAGCCGAGAGATGGAGTGGCCAGGCGGGCGCTTGTGGTGGTGACTGAGGCTTCTAGGAGAGGAGGACTGAGCCAACAGCAGAAGGCAAGGACTCCAGAGGCCTCTCACCTAGACCCCGAGGGAAGCTGGGCTTGGCAGGACCCCAGCAGCAGGAAGGCAGGCCCCGGAAGCCTAGGTGGGGAGGCCTGGCCGTCCTCAGTCCTGCCTCCTGCAGGCTGTGCACTAAGGAGCTGCCAGCTGCGGGGGCTTTCCCTCTGCCTGCCCAGTGTCCTCGGTGAGCGCGGCCACCAGGGAAACCTGTTGTGGACTACACCACACATCCTCAGAGGCTCCCAGAAGGTGTTCTGTGCAGGTCTGCTCACGGCTCTGTACCGTAACCGCACTGTGATTTACTCAGGCCACATGCTCCTGAGATGCATCTGCTGGTCCTCACTGAGCATCTGAACATCAGTCACCAGTGGTTGTGAGCAGTTTTGAATTTCTTCAGCCACTGCTCATCCCCCGACGGCTTTCCACGGGATGCTACAGTGACACGCTCACAGCCTCAGCTAATTATAAGCGCCTCAGAGGGTGAGAATTTTGGGTGAACAAATATTTGCTGAATAAATGGAGACCCCACAAAGGTCTTCACAGAAAGAAGTCCCAACTATGGTGAATTATTTTAGAAAAGGAACAATTCTTTTCAAAACTGGAAGCACATTCTTTTCCCACTGTCTGTGGGTCTGGAATTGCGATGCCTCTGTCTGCAGGTGCCCGGGACCAGGAGGGGGGGAAGGCCCTGTGGTGTTGTCCTTGGGCTCCCCCCGGCCTGGGTAGGGCAGGCACACATTTTTGTGGGCTGGTCACTTTTCTGGAAACTTCTACCAAGGCCTTGCCCCACAGATCACCTTCCCAACAGAAACATATTCTTGGAAACACAGCAGCGTTTCTCAGTGGTAATCAGCTCACATTTTAAAAATAAGCGTAATTAGGTGCTGCTGCAACTTCAGGCCTGGACTTCCATATCATCGTATGATTGCGACAGTTTCCAGGGAGACAAGTGCTCATGATCCAGACCTTCGGCCTTTTTTTTTGAGGACAGGACCCCTTTTTAACTGGCACTTGCCCCAGTCCCATCTTTCCAGGCTCCGCCAGACTTCGATGTTGCTGGGGCGTGGTCTTTCGGGTCATCTCCGCCCTGGCCTTCCCAGCCACCTCCCCAGCTCTCCCTCCATCCACAGTCCTTCAGAGCTCCTCTGTCCAGCCCGACTCAGGGCAGCCGGAGGGGGAAACAGTGCCGCGTCCGTGGACAGATACCCCTGTGGTCCAGCCCGGCGCTGAAACGTCATTTAGTCTTAAAAAGTAAGGGAATTCTGATGCCTGCTACCTCGGGGAGGGGCCCTGAGGACATTGTGTTCAGTGGAATAAGCCAGACATCAGGGGACACACCCTGCAGGACTCCACCCACAGGCGGTCCCTAGACTCTCATCCACAGAGGCCAATGCAGCAGGGTGGGAGCAGGGCTGGGGGCGGGGACTAGTGCTGAGGGGCGGAGCTTCACTGGGGAGGGGAGAGCCTCTGGAGAGGGAGGGCTGCACAGTGTGAAGGTGCTCACTGCCCCTGAGCTGCAACTTCACCAGGGTTAAGACGGTCACCGGGATGTCATTTTGCTATAATTAAAAAATAAAACACGCTGGGGCTGGGGGTGTGGCTCAGCGGTAGAGCACTCGCCTCGCATGTGAGACCCTGAGTTCCATCCTCAGCACCACATAAAAATAAATAAGTGAAAGAAAGGTATTGTGTCCAACTACAACTAAAAAATAAAAATAAAATAAAGCACACCACAACTTTCCTCCCGACTCTTCTACGGCTTCTTGTTCCTTGAGTCTGTCCTTGGCCTTCTCTCCCAACTCTCCACCCTCTTTGTTGGTGACCTCACCCACTTCATGACTGAAATGACCTATTACCTGCTGACATCTCCTGCAGCTTGACCCCCAGCCTGGCCGCCCCCCAGCTACAAGCACCAACATCCAGCTCCCTCCTGGAGGACGGTCCCCTGCCTGTCTCACTAGCATCTCAGACTTGCCAAGTACAGGACTGCACTCATCACCTCCCCCTGCCCCAAATCAGTGTCTCCATGTTCCCCACTCACTGAACAGTCCAGCTTGGCCAACCCCTAATGCAGGCACGTGGGCATGGCCTGGGCTCCTCCATGGCCACTCAGAGAGTCCCAGGTCCCACGCGGCCTCAGGGTCCTCAGCTCTGCACCCCCCCACACTGTGCTTCTCGGAAGGCCTCACCACCATCCCCTGCATTCGCCTGCAGCCTCCCAGGGCCTCTGCTGCAGGCATGGGCAGGGCCTCTCAGCCAGCAACACAGACAAACCCCGGGGCTAGCCAGGGGGTGGGCCAGACTGTAAATATCTCAGGCTCTGCAGGCCACATTCTGTTTCTGTCACAAATACTCAATATGTAAGTGGATGGGTGTGGCAGGGTGCCAACAAAACTTGACTCCTGCAGACAGGCCGGGCTGGATCCAGCGGAGAGAGTTTTACCAAGCCCTGCTTAGACGACGGCCCTGCCCTGTCCCTGGGTCCCCTCTCTAGCCTAACCTCCCGTGGGCTCTGTACTTGCACTAGGACCTGCCTGACCACATCCCACTCTCCCCAGATTCAGCTCAAGCCATGCCCTCCTTCTCGGCTTTCCCGACCCCTGCAGACAGAGCTGGCCTCCCTCCTGAGAGCACCTGCTGTGCTGTGGACAGGGCCTGACTGGCAGAGGGCGGGAGCTGTGAGCGATGGACCAAGGTGGTGGCTGTGCCCCTCCACGGACACTACACAAGGGCCAAACCTACAGATGTCTACATCAGACCCACAAGAGCAGCCAAACCCTTCCTCGAGCCACGGAGGCCTTGGAGAGCTGCCGGCTCCCCTCCTCTCCCCTGCTGCTCACTGGCACTGGCACCCTTTCTAGGCCTTGCCAGGGCCCAGCTGGTTCCCCACCACCACAGGAACTTGGTACCTGCTGCCCCTGCCCGAGCCTCTCCCCACCAACTCCACAGGGCCAGCACCTCGAGGGCTTCGCTGACAGCAGGGGGCCGGTCAGCACCACAGGCACTGTCGTGTGGCCTCCAGTTTTGGTTCAGTTCACCATCCACAAAGTTCCTTATGAGTCACCGCAGTCCCCAGACACACAGGGCCAAAACGACCGCTCAGGAACATGTGCAGCATGTCTGCGCTTTGTTTAAATGACAACTAATCACTCTATTGGGCCACTGCATGTCAGTTCTCCCTGTTTTAATGGCTTTATGACGTCTTCCGTTTAGAACGGGAACCGTGGCAGGTGGGAAGTGATCCGTGGCTCCGAAACCCACTCACGTGGAACCAGCTGCAGAGAGTCAACTGCGTCTGTCAGGAAGTCGGAGAATTCACAGCCACTGAGAACGAGAATCAGGCCCTGCCAGGCCACGGAGCAGTGTCAAGACCTGCAGGAACATGCATCACGGGACAGGAATGCAGCCTCTCGGAGAAGAGCCAGGTGCAGCCCGCGGCCGCCCGCTCCTGCGGGCCTGGCTCAAGGCCTGGCATGGAGACCGGCCCAGTCCTCGTCTCCAGATGGCACACTTCCAGATGCCAACCAGGCTGGTGTTGAAGAGCAGTGATAACAGAAGGGAAACAGTTTTGAAATGTTCTCATCTATAAGTTCTGCTGTAGATCTGCCGTGATGTGGAATTCACGCTGCTGTGTTGTCGTTGGAGCTCCTGCCAGCGCTCACCCTTGCAGAGGGATGTGTTTGTCCACTAAATTCCTAGATTAACTTCAGGTGTTTCCTACCTTAAAACAGACCGCACAAGGTCCACATGCAATCCAGGAGGACGTCCTTCCTGAATGCATCCTCAACATCCGGTGGTAGTCAGGAAATCCAATCACAAATGGACAATCCCGGGCCACTTATTACTTAGTAATTATAACCACAGGCTTTCTGAGCACCTTGTAGGTGCCAAGCCCTGGACTAGGTGGTTGATAGAAGTTATTTCTACCATAGCAGCCATATAAGCTATCGCTACTGATCCATAGTCCCTGCCTCTCGCCGTTTAACCCTCCTGCCGCACTCCAAGCTGTCACTCCCTGTGAGGTGGGAGCTGAGGAACTAGCTTTTCCTTCCTTCTCTCGGCCCTCATTCATCCAGTCTGAGCTCTGCCAAGTCTCAGCGGTGGCTTTCGTGGTCCCCGAGGAGCCACTCTCCACTCCACAGGGGCTGTCCTTGCAGGCATGCAGGAAACCACTTGTTACTGGGCCAGGGTTGTTCTCAGCCCTGGGGATGTAGAAGGTACACAAACTGCTGCCCTCACCAGGCTGACAGTCTCATGAGGGTGGTGATGACAAAATAAGCAGGCCGACTGCACAGTGTCAAACACCACGGAGACGGGGAAGAGGGAGGGAGGCCGAGTGCACCGTCATTTCTGAGTGAGTGGCCCATGACATCTGGGATGGGGCTTGGAGGCAGCGAGCCCTCCCAATTCCTGGGCAAGGACTTTGCAGGTGCTGGGTTTCTGAGAGGCCAGCAATGCAAGGGAGGTCAAAGGTGAGGCCATGGAGGCACTCACTGGGGAATGAGGGTGACTCTGGTTTTTGCTCCATGTTGAGGTGAGAGCCACTGACTGGACAGGTTTGAGCTGAAGAATAGAAAACAGGAATGAATATGACCCCCTCAGATGAACAGCTTCTGGGCTGAGGATGGACTGCCATAGGCCACCGAAGGCATCACCTGCACAGGACCCTCCTGGTGGCTTGAACCAGGACTGCCAGGAGAAGTGGTGGGACATGGTTAAGGGACAGTGGACAGGATACGACAGCCCAGAAGAAAGGAGCCAAGATTGACTTCAGGGTTTTGATGTGAGCAACTGAGAGAAGCAAATTGTTAATATTTACTAAGGTGGGGGCAGGTTTGGGGGGGCTGTGGTGAGCTCAGCTTAGCTGCAGAATCCGCCTGGACACTTTGGGCAGGGAGAGCATCCTGAGCCGGTTGGGGCTTTCTGGCAGGAACTCCCTCCAGAGCCTCTCGGGGTTCTCCCGGGCCCTTCTCCCCCTTTCCTTGTCCTTCCCTCGCCCACAAACCCTCGCCATTCTGGTCTTCCTTTCCTAAAGTTCTCCATTTTATTTTCTATAAGAATTCTTTGCTGATCTTGGGGTTTCCAAGAAGCATGTGGTGTCTTCAGATTTCTCTTAACCGTGACACTCATGCCATCCACCGTCACTCTGCAGTCCGTTTAATGAATCAAGTGCGTCCGCTATGCTAGGCACATGCTGTGAGAGTGTGGCCTGGAGGGTTAATCCCCACTGAAATTCTGGAGGAGGCAGAATATGAAATAATATGAAACTAAAATCAAAGCAACTTTCTAAACAAGTCCACAGCCCCTTACAGAAATCTGACCTGAACACTGGGAAATCTTAAAACAAATTGATACAGACTCATCTGATGACAAAACCTGACCTGAACTGATATGACTCCACTTATGATCCTTCTCCACTCCATTTCATGCAAATAGTCCTATAATTTAGGGCAGAAATCTGGATGTGTCCTCATGTGAGTGCAGAGGACCCTGCAACTTGGATGCTGATGGGGAATGGTGCTGACGACTCTTCCAATTGCTGAGGGTCCCAAGAAGTGAGATGGTCTCTCTGGGAACTTCCCTTTGCTTTTTAAAAAGTTTCATAATTTACAAATAAGTAGGTGGGCATGGGGTTCATTATATAAAGAAGCTGTCACCCTTCAGTTAATTAAAAACTAACATATAAGATGTGGTTCCAACCAGTCCTAGAATTTTATGAGCAAAAGAAACACTACTCATATAAAAAACTCACAAGTATACTCAGATTTTTTTACTCAATTACAATATTAATTAAGTTTAAATTAATTAAATATTACTATTAATTGTAACTCTAATATGAAACTCAAAATCAGATCTAAGGAATGAGACCCAGAGAAACCATTCCCCAGTGTGGTGTTTCTGGTGCACAGATCCATCCTATTAGCACTTGGGTAATAAACACCATCAAGAGATGAAAAACAGCACTACCAATACTTCTAAAGGCAACACGTGCCCTTTGCCCACAAAGCCAGCTTCACTGAATATCCTGTTACTTGAGGTAATTGATGACTCTGTCCCTCTCCTCTCAGGCTCAGTGGTTTGTAGAGGCACATCTCAAGGGTGAAATGATTCCGTAAGGCTCATGCTGCAGGGGCAGACTATTTCTGAATCTGTTCCCGGCCCCAAACAGTGGAGCTATACAGGATCAAGTAACAGTGGTAGCTTTTCCATCATTAACCCCCACCAAAGTGTGGCCCAGCCTGGATGAAGGAGCCCTAGTGACAGAGGAAATTAAATTCCTCTCCTAGGGGCTCTCACCCGACAACTCTTGCTTCTCCGTGAGCAGAATAGGTGAGCGGCCATTTCCAGGGTTATTTTCAGGTCAATGCAAGTCTTTGACTGGGAAAAACAGGAGGTAGTCACATCCAGAAGGACAGGGTAAGAATCTTCATATAATAATGTATACACACACACACACACATCTATCTGTCTAAACTTTCACACCGCTTCAGAGCACGAAACAAAAAGAGAAGAACATCTGGACAGTACAGACAGGCAAAACTAAAAAGAAGTTCCTATTGAGGTTTCACCTCATGATTATTGGCCTGAAAGTGTGTTTAATTCACCTTCACTTCTAACATTTTATTTGACACATAATCCCTGTACGTATGTAGGAGGAACGCGCAGAAGGCGCAGCAGCAGCAGCACTTTGTGGGGAAGTTCCCTGAAACTGATCATGAACCTCCAGCAAAATCTTGATTAACTTTGGATCTTCAGAGCGAATCCGATTGGGAGGGGGAACCTCACTAAATCCTGCGCTGACAGTTCACAGCGCAAAGCAAGAAAATAGGGGAGGGTACCCAAAACATCCCAAATAGGAATGAGGTCCGGGGACAGGCAGAAGCCCCGGGCTCGTGCTCGGGACGGACCAAACTCTGCCCGGTCCCTTCTCCGTTCCTGCAGAGCGAGGTTAAAATAAGAAAGCGAACCTCCGCCTCCCGCCCAAGTGGCCGGACAGCTGGGGCCCGGGGCCCCTGAACGAGCCGGGCGACAGGCAACAGGCGCCGCGGCTTCTCCCGGGCAGCGCAGGAGAGGAACGAGCGCGGCGGCGGGGCGCGGGCGAGGGTGGGTCTCACCAACGACGCTCGCACCGCGCCGCGCAGCCGGGAAGGCGCGCCAGCACTCGGGCTCCTGCGCTAACTATGAAGACTCAAAAAAAAAAAATCCACTTCGGTGATCGGTGAACTTTTTCCGCTTCCCTGTAGGTCCTAATGGGGGAGCCGCGGGTGTGCGGGGAGACTGGGTGGGAGGCGTGGGAAGCACCGGCGGGGACCCGCACACGCAGGGCTGGGCAGGAGGGGCTCTCCCAGCGCCAGCACGCCGACTTTTCTGCGCAAAGTGCGAGAAGGGGGTTCCAGGGCTGCCCCGAAATCAGTATGTCTCGGGGGTCCAAGGGATAGGGGTCCCGGGACACTTCAAATCCAGGAACTGGGGCATAAACGAAAACGGCGCCTTCCAGGACCCCCAGTTCGGGGAGTGTGAGACTGAAAGAGAGAGGGGCCCCAAGGGGTGCCCCGATTTCAGAACTTTTGGGAGTAAACGGCAGAGGACTCTCCGATCGCCCCCAATTTGCGAGGCCTGGGAGCGAAAGCGTCCCGGGTCAGTGGCCCGCGGTCCCGCTCCCGGCTCTGGGTGCGGGGAGAAGAGTGACGGGTCCTCGGCCCCTAGTGGGGAGCCCAAAGCTGGCCGAGGGTCCCCGGGCGGCCGCACCCCAGGAAGTTTTGTAAAAAGTGAGGCGACGGGTTCCCACCTCTCCGAGACTGCTACAAAGAGGGAGGGGGCGTCGCTAGGGACCCCCAAACTCAGCGGCGCGTGGGTCCCGGGGCGCGGAGGCGGGTCCCGGGTGCGCCATCCCGGGCGCTCGGGTTGCTTGGCGGGGTGCTCTCCCCAATCCCCGGCCCCCCGGGAGAGGTCCCCGCCGCTCCCCGCACTTCCCGGACGGTCGCATCGGTCACCTGGAGTTCGGGCCGGGAGTTCGGGCAGCGGCTCTGGCGGCGGCGGCGGCGGCTGCTGCGTGTTGGTCCCCGTTGGTAAGTAACAGTCTCCACGGCTACACTCTCTATGGCGGCGGCGGTGGCGGCGGCCGCTCCTCCTCTGGCTCCCGCCGCCCTCCCGCCGGGCTGCCTTGCGCCGCCCGCCGGCCGCGACGGGGCGTGGCGTTGTTACCGGCAATGGTTACCAGGCTCCACGCCCCACCCCCTCAACGGACCGCCCACGCCCGCCTCCAACGGGCAAGGGGCGGAGCGCGAGGCCCTGCGGAGTCCTATTGGATGCATGAAGTTCCTATCGCGGGGGGCGTTCCCCATCGAGAAAGAGGGCGAGGCCGGGCCAATAGCCACGAAGAAGGGCGGGGCCTGGCGGGAGGCGCGCGCGGCTGGGAGGGTGGGCGAAGGGGAGGCTCGCAGGGGCCGGGTTGGTGGCCCGTCCTGGCGGAAAGTCGGTGTTTCCCGGCACACGGGGCTTTGGTTTATGCACAGGCGGAATGTCCCCATGTAGGCACAGCTTGGCCTGGGGTCAGCAAACTTTGGTTCTCTGTTTTTTATGGCTCTTAAGTTGTGAATTTAAAGAGATGTTTTAACATGGTTAGAAAACAAATCAATAGAATTTTTGGTGGCGTGTGAAAACTATAGAAGGCTGCATTTTATTTTTATTGAATCCAGAATTTTCAACTAGTTTAAGTGTTAGGTAGCCAGGCGAGCAAGGAGGGACAATGGAGGGCGGCTGGAAGCCACAGGGAGCCTTATCTGACAAGCAAGCCCTGGGAGGCTGGGGACTTGGTCTGATCAAACCTCCCCAGCTCTTTACACCCCCTTAAGAAAGACTATTGTTCCAAGATCCTATCACACTCCACCAGGTGGCCTGGACCCTCCCTTGTCACCTCAACTGTCACAACCCCCAATCACCCTGGCAACCAAAATATCTAGAGTATCACAAACAGAGCTTGCTGAGGGCTGTTCAGAGGGTAATAAACCATTAAGGGGGCAGGAATTTCCTTAAAGACTCCAACTCCTGAGCCTCAGCCAGCCTCCCCTGAAGGCTGTCCTTGCCGTTCCTATGATGTCAGTCAAAGATGGACCTGGGAAGATTCCCTGGAAACTTCTCTGGCACCCCCCTCACCCCCTAAAACTGAGAGGACCCATGCTCTCCTTTGAATGCCCCCCATTCCTTCTAATAAACTCATGCTTGTTACTCTGAGCAGGTGTCTGAACTCATCTGGTCTGATTGCAAGAATCCGGGTGTAGAGGGGGGCGTCTGGCTGCCTGAATTTTGTGGCAGGCCTCTGTAACATGAAGATGGGCAAACTGTAGCCTCAGGTCACGCTGGGTCCACTTCTGTTTATAAATAAAGTTTTATTGGAACACAGCCCTGTGCATTCCTTTGCGCAATGTGGAGAAATACTTGGATACTGTAGGGGCAGAGCAATGGATTATTGGGAGGTTGGACAAAGACCACAGGGCATAAGCGCAGCCTAGACTATTTCCTGTCTGGCCCTTTAGTGCCTTCCTCAAGGCAGTAGGTTCAGTTGTGAACACAACAATGGGACCCTCATGGGGTTTTTATTTCGGGGGTGGGGGGCATTGACAATACACAGAATAAATAAAGAAACAGGTACAGGATTTTAGGAGAAGGAGCTGGAACTCTGTGAGAAAAAGGCAGGCTCTGGGAAGAGGCAGTCAGGGAAGTTCAGGCAATCATCAGGCCTCGGACACAGCCATTCAGAGGGTCGTATTAGTATCAGCCAAGCTGTTTCCACGAGCCAGAGGATGATATAAGCCTTCTTCATACGCTACCTCATTAAATTCCACACTCACATCCTGAGAAAAGCCCTGGGTATTATCCCCACTTTACAGATCGACAATCTGAGGCCCAGGAAAAAGTGAGAAAATTTGCCCCATGTCAAACAATTTGTAAAGGATTCAAATCCCACATCTTAGCACCAAATTCCAGGCTTCTTTTGTTCAGTGGGCTTTGTTTGTTTCTTTGTCAGTGCTGGGGATCTAACCTGGGGTCTTTCACATGCAAGGCAAGGGCTTTACCCGGAACCACATTCCCAGACCCTGAGCACCACTCTTGACCACTAGAAGGGAGGCTTGGCTGCACTACACAGCAGCAAAGACGGTCCACTCAGAGACCAGCCACACAAGCGCATCTGCACCTGAAACAAGTGCTCCCTGCAGACAACAGTGCACGTAAGAAAAGACAAACTTTGTGTTCCGCTCCAGTTGTACCCTTTCGGTCATCTCTGTGGACCGAGATGTGGTTTGGAGTTGGTTTGAGTGTGTTCCCCAAGGATTCACACACGGGAGGCTAGGTCCTCAGTGTGATGATGCTGGAAAGTGGCAGAACCTTCTTAGGTCACTGAGGTGCTGCCCTTGAAAGAGATTGATGCTGGTCTCAGAGTGAATCAGGTGTTCTTAGAGGAGGAAGTTGTTATAAAAAGGCAGGACTGACTCCTGCATCTTTCTCTCTGGATTCTTCCATTGCCATGTAATCTCTCTCTCTCCACATGTGCTCCTGTCACAATGCCATCTGCCATTATGCCATCCACCCTCATGATGCAGCCAAGGGGAACCGTCACCAGAGGCTGAACAAATAAATGGAGCACACTGATCTTGGACTTTCAGATTCCACAACTGTGAGCTAAATAAACCTCTTTCGTTTATAAGTTACCCAGCCTTGGGTATTTTGTAATAGCAACCGAAAGTGAACTAATACACTAATGTACTATGATAGTTTCTTTTCTATTTCATTTTAATTAAAAGTTACTAGTGGTTTGCTAACTTGATTTCCCCATCTTATAATGGTGGCTTCTTGCAGATTTTCATGTGAGTGAGTCTTAAACTTAAGCAGACCTCAGTAATTAGTTCCTTTCACTCAATCATTAATTCTGGCAAAAAACACGAATTGTCTACTAATTGTAGGTTCTAAAGACACTGCTGTAAATAAAGTACTATTTTTTTATTCACGTGCTTATAGGAAAGGTGAGATAGTGATTTGGGGATGCTGAGTGGGTGCAGCTTATCCTAGACAGAGCAGCCAAAGATGACCTCTCTAGGGAGATCAACCATCTTATTTGGCCTGAAAATGAGGGGTTTTCCAGGACATGGGCCTTTCAGCTCTAAAACTGGGAAATCCCCAGACAAAGTGGGAAGAGTCTGTCCCCCTAGGCCTCCCTGAAGAGATGACATTTGAACCACAGCAGCGATAAGGATGAATGAGAGAAGACAATTTTGAATTCAAAATCCCTAGGGCGGGGAGCAGGTCCTTGGAGGTGTAGACCGGAGTGAGAGGAGGAGGGCTGTGAGCGGGCAGCGCGGCGAGCCAGGGAGGTGGCAGGAGGCTCAGGCCGTGGGCAGGAGGCCCCGTCGGTCTGGAAGCCAGTGTTTTAGGTTTCAAGCAGGGGGAAATGGCATCTGGTGGGGATTTTAAAAGCTCAGTTGGAGCACCGCTTGGGAGGGTGGACTCTGATAGTTTCTTTCCTATTTCATTTTAATTAAAATGCTCTGAGTGGTTTGCTAACTCGATTTCCCCATCTTCCAGGAGAGTTTAAGTGACAGAGATGGATGGATCTCCTGGCAGTGGGGGTGGACGTGGTGAGTGGACTGGGGATACGTGTTGGAGAACATTGTCATGGAGCAGATGTGGGGGACAGGGATAAGGTTTTATGGTGGGGCAGGGGTAGCTGCTTGGGACAGCCAGTCTACGAGATCACATGTTTGTCCCCATGTGATGGATATAGTCGGCTGGCCCTTGTCCTCTGGGGGTTCCACATTCAGGGATTTGACCAACTACCAGGAGAAAATGTTTGAGGGGAAAGATTCCAGAATGTTCCCCAGAGCTTGAATTTTCCATGCACTGAGCTCTACTCGGGGTCCAAGTCTAAGAAGTGAAGTGTGGGCAGAACCGCGGCAGCCCCCCACCACTCACGGGTGCCTGGTCTCCCTCTGGCGCTCAGCATCGGAGCATCCTGCCCATAGTGTCCTTGTGTCACCTACACGGGCCTCTGAGGGTGACACCTGTACTGAGCAGGTATAGACTTTTTTTTGTCAGTTTTCATCAATGCCACATAACAGCAGTGCACATGGCATTGGAACTGTATAAGGTCTGATCGCGAGTCTACAGCCAGACGGGTGTTCCGGGCTAGCACTGTGCCCCTTAATATAAGGAACTCGAGCACCGGTGGATGGGGCAGCCATAGATGGATACTCGGGGCGACGGTCATCGGAAGCAATCCGACTACAACGTGAATTTTGCCTTTGCAATTTCTTCTGTGGGAAACACTGGGTGAATACAGAAATTGCCTCCTTCTAAACCAAACCACGTAGGAAGACCCAGAGCACCCACAAGCTCACACTCGAACACTTCCCAGCCGCCTGGCGCCCCATGTCACCCCAATGTAATGTGCCCCAGACTGATCTTCAGCCCTCCAGAAGCACAGCTTTGAGGCATTTCTTAACCACTTAAAATGGGCAAAACCCACCGTCTTCAAGGCAAAATCATGAGATAAATTAGAAAACGCTTTGAAATGAACGAAACGAAACCCAACATGCCAAGATTGATGGGATGCAGCTACTGAGGAGGAAATTTTTCAGTTGTAAAAACCCAGGTTAGGGGCTGGGGATGTGGCTCAAGTGGTAGCACGCTCGCCTGGTACGCGCAAGGCACTGGGTTCGATCCTCAGCACCACGTAAAAATAAATAAAGATATTGTGTCCACCTAAAACAAGAAAATAAATATTAAAAAAACCCAGCTTAGTAAAGCAAGGTCTGAAGTAAATTTCCAGCTTAAGAAAATGGAAAAAGAAGAGTGAACTAGACCAAAGTTAACAGCATGAGGAAATGATCAAGAAAGTGGTAGAGATGAATGGAAGACAAGGTAGAAAGCAAATAGACAACCACACCGTGAGTTGGTTCCTTCAAAAGATCAACAAAATTGACAAACATTTAATTCGACTGACTGACAAAAGAAATGAGAGAAGGTTCAAATTGCTAACATAAGGAAGGAAAGAGAGGACAGCACCACCGAAGAAAGATTACAGACCAAAACTCTGTATCACAGAAATAAAAAGGACGATAAAGAACTATGAATCATTGTCCGCCAGCAAATCAGATATCCTAAGTGACACCTAGTAACCAATAAGTCACATAAATGAAACAAACAAATTCCTAGAAAGATACAAAGTGCCAAAAATGACAAAAGAAGAAGTAAAGAATCTGAACAGATCTCTAGCAAGCAAAGAAACTGACGGTGATTTTTAAAAACCCTCCCACAAAAAGCCCAGGACCAGATGGCTTCACGAGCAAATTCTACAAATATTTAAAGAATTGGCACCAAACTGCTCACACGCTAGTCTTAAAAACAGAAGAGAATGGAACTTCCAGCACCTCCCAATTTATTCTAGTAAGCTGGTATTATGCAGAAAACAAGACCACACAAAGACATCACAGGACATCCCCCAAAAACTGTGGACTGATATCACTTATGGTTGTAGATATAAAGAGCTTCAATGAAACACCAAAAAGCCAAACCCAAGGATATAAAAACACCACGGCCAAGTGGGATTCATCACAAGAATGTAAGTCTTATTGGTTCAAAAAACTTTTTAAAATCATCATTTTAGTAGAATAGAGGGCAAAAACTAGATGACCATTTCAATGATGCTGAAAAAAGCATTTGATAAAATCCAACTCTGATTCGTGACAAAATAACCCCACAAACTAGAAATAGAAGAGAGCTGGTTCATCCTGATAAAGGGCAGCTACAAGAACCCCACAGTTAACATCACATTTAATAGTACAAAAGGGAGTGTGTTCCCCTGAGATCGGGAACAAATCGAAGATGCTCACTCTTACCACTTGACATTTCACTGAAGGATCTATCCAGGGCAATCAGGCAAAGGAAAGAAATAAAAGTCAACCAGATTGGAAAGGAAGAAGCATAACTATCTGAATTTGTAGACTATTTCATTTTGTATGTAGAAAATCAGAACAAACTCAGTCAAAAGCTATCAGGGAGCTGGGGTTGTGGCTCAGTGGTAGAGTGCTCTTCTGGCATGCATGGGGCACTGGGTTCAATCCTCAGCACCATATAAATGTAAAATAAAGATATTGTGTCCACTTAAACCTAAAAAATGAATATTAAAAAAAGCTATCGGAATTAATAAACAAGTTCAGCAAGGTTCTAGAGTAAAAAAATCAATATTAAAACACCATTTTATTTCTATACACCAGCAATGAATAATCCAAAATTAAGAAAACATCCATCAAGCATTAAAAAGAATAAAACACCTAAGAACAAACTTCATTAGATACACACAAGACTTGTGTACTAAAAAATTACAAAGTATCATTGAAATAAATTAAAGAACACGCAAATAAGTGGGCAGACATCCCATGTTCATGGATTAGTGCCCCTGATAGCCGTAAGGTGGTAATGTGCCCCAGACTGATCTTCAGACTCCACATAATCTCCATCAAAATCCAGATGGCTCTTTTGCAGAATTTGATAGACTGGTTCTAAATGTCAGGTAGAAATACAAGGAACTCAGAATAGCTCAAACAATCTTAAAAAAGAACAAATTGAAGGACTCACACTTCTGTATTTTAAAACTATCCATAAATGAGACAGCTTTTAGGCTGCAGATATAAAACCTTACATGTGTGGTCAGCTGATTTTTGACAAGGTATCAAAGGAATAAGAATAGTGTCTTCAACAAATGGTGCTAGGACAACTGGCCATTCACATGTAGAATAATGCAGTTGAAACCCTACCCCATACCATGTGCAAAAATTAACTTAAAATACAGCATAGAACTGAATGTAAGAACTAAAATTCTTACAAGAAAATAGAGGGCTACATCTTCATAATCTTGGTTTTGCAAAAGCTTCTTAAGTGTGATACCAAAAGCACAGGTAAAAAGAAAATAGATAAATTGGACATTATCAGCATCAAAAAAAAATTCTGCTTCAAAGACTACCTTTCAAGAAAGTAAAAAGACAACCCACAAGATGGGAAAAATATTTGCAAATCAAAAATGTTATGAGTGTCTCAGATGCATAATATATAAAGAATTCTTACAGCTCAATAATAAAATGACAAGTCAATTAAAAATGAAGAAATATTTGCATAGACATTTCTTCAATGATGATAAACAAATGTACAATAAGCACATGAAAAAAATACTCAGAATCATTTACCATCAGGAACAATGCCACCAAACATTATGAAATGCCACTCACGCTCATCAAGATGGCCCCATAAACAAAGACAGATAATAGCAAGTCTCCGTGGGGACGTGGAGAAATCAGAATACGCATATGATACTAGTGGAAATATAAAATGGAGCGGCCAGTTGGGAACACTGTGTGGCAGTTCCTACAAGAGTCAAGCATCGAGTTACCATACGATCCAGCAATTCCAGTCCCACGCAAAAGAGGAATGAAGACAGACGTCCACAACAAAGCTTGTGCACAAATGTTGGTGGTGGCATTATTCACAATAGACAATTGGTAGAAAAACTTTGAATACCCACCGACTGATGAAAATAGGTAAATAAAATATGGCAAATATTTTCTCAAATACTATTTTGAAATAAAAAAGAATGAAACACTGACACAACATGGATTGACTTTCAGACGGCTCGCTCTGTGAAGGTTGCCTGTCACAGGGGATCACATCTTGCAGGACTTCTTTTGTATGAAATGTCTGGAGTCGTCACCTGCATGGGCACAGCCAATGGCTGAGGAAAGAGGGGATGGGGAGGCTGCTGAGGCACATGGGGCTTCGTCGTTGATTGCGGTGATGGTTGCCCCAACCTATAAGCATGCCAGAAACCCCCTGGATTATCTAGTTTAAAAGCTGACCTTTGTGCTATGTGAAATATACCCAAGAAACACTTCCCTTTAGAAAGTTCTAGTGCAGGGCTGAGGCTGCAGCCCCGCTGCCCAGTGGCCCAAACCCCTGGGTTCAATCCCCAGCGCCACACAAAACAAAAAAGAGACCCCACCTCAGTTGTCTTATGCTTTCTAAGGTGCTATCACTGTCACCCATTAGCCAATGGCACTGCACACATTCAACTTCCTGAGCAACGACCCCACCACCTGGCCTCAGAATCGCTCCTCTCCCCACTCGACACTCACTCCTGTCCCCTCCTGCAGCCCTTCGTAAGTACCAATCCACTTCCTGTGGATTCGCCTGTCCTGGGGACCTCGTGTGTTGGTCCTTGGGGCAGGAGGACTGGCTCTTTTCACCTAACGTAATGTCTCAGGGTCCACCCGCGCCGTGGCAGGGCCTGGGCTCCCTTCCTTCTCAGGGCTGATGGTACTTGGCTGTATGCAGAGACGACACCATGGATGTGGGGTGTCTCCACCTTGGGCTCCTGTGAACATGGGTGGCCAAGGATTTCTTCCAGATCCTGTCCCTGCGTATGGTGCCCTAAGCCCTTGGGCTTAGGGGCAGAAACAGTGAAGAAAGGCCGAGGGGAGCAGATGCCATGCTGTGCCCTGGAGGGGGCTCAGCTCAGCTGGGGGTACAGGAGGAAGGGGCCACGGCTTCTCATCGCTGTGCTGACTCCCACAGAGGCTGTGCAACAGGAGGGCAGGAGGTGACAGTATGCATTTCCTCCAGGAACCTTCCACCTGGGCTCACACTCTGTTGGGGCCTGGGACCTCCCCAGGACCCCTTCCATGGTCCAAGCAATCTGGATCAAAGAAGCGCCTGGCTCGGCTGATGCAGGACACCCAGGCAGACGGGGAGGGACAGCTCCCAGCTCCTGCGTGGATGGGGGACCCTGCTCGTGGACTTGGCTCCTGCCTTTCTGGCTCTCCCAGGAGCTGCTAGAACCATCTCAGAGGACCATCCCTGAAGGACCTTGTGGGGCGCAGCTTGGAGGGAAGGACGGAGCCAAAGCTGGCAGAGTGGACAGTCTGCAGAGACAGGGGAGCGTGGAGGTCGGGTCGTGGAGGAGGGAAGGGTATACAGAAGCTCCCAACCGAGGCTCTCGGGCAAGTGACACCAAGGAGGAATCATTTGGAGGGTGACCAACTCACCCAGTTTCCTTGGTACTTTCCCACTTTAAAGACCCAAAGTCCCAGTTCCTCAAAATGTTCCACCTGTAGCCACCATAAGGCCCGGCAGCGCCACCCCTGGGGTCTGCCCAGAGCCGTTGAAAACGAGGCTCACCCAGGATGCCCACCCAGCATGAGTCCTGACAGCCCAGAACCAGGAAGGACCCCATACCCGCCCAAGACGAAGGGACACACGGTGATGTATCTGTACACGGAATATTATTCAGCCATAAAGAGGACATGCAGCCCGCAGGCGGGTGTGTGGGAGGATTTCCACTGCCTACATCTTGGCTGTGACCCTTCGTGGGAGGTCAGGGGTGGAATTTACCATTTGCAGCTTCATGTCGGGACTCAAAAAGCTTTGGATTTCGGAGCAGTTTGGATTTTGGATTTTCAGATGAGAGACACTCAATGTGTGCTACCTTTTTAAGCCAATGTATGTGCGCCCACTGAGTGCCTACTATATGCCAGGTAATTCTCTCATCACTTTGCCAAAGCAAATTCACTTAGTCTGCTTGACAATTTTCACACTCTCCGTCCCACTTTACCTGTCAGGGAACTGGGTGTCCATTATTTACTGCTGTGCAACAATTCACCCTCAAAACAGCATCATTCCTAATTTCCTGGGGTTCTGTGGGTCTGCAAGCTGCGGGCACCGTAGCTGGCCGGTTCTAGCTCACGGTCTCCCACGAAGTCATTCACTGGGGTTGCATTCTCCTCCCAAGGCTCCCCTGGAGGCAGGTTCGCCCCTTCTCTTCCTTCCTCCTCCTCCTCCTTCCCCCTCCTTTCTTTTTAAAAACAGTGCTAAGAACACTTCATATGAGATGCCCCCTCTTAATGAAGATTTAAATGCACAGTGTTGTACAAGTGTCCCTCTGTCTCTTGGAGGATTGGTCCCAGGATCCCCTGCAGATACCAAAATCCGTGGATAGTCAAGGCCCTCATTTAAAATGGAGTGGCAATTGCACAGGACCTACCCAGTCCTCTTGCAGGCTTTAAAGCATGGGGAGATGATTTGTAACACCTGATAGATACAATGTAGGTGCTAGGTGCACAGTTGTTACACTGTATGGTGTAGGCACCAGGACAAGAAAAGCATATGTGTCCTAAGTACAGGTGAAATTTTTAAAAAGTTATTTTTGAACACGAGGGGTTGAATCTGCAGATGCAAAACCCATAGATGCTGGGACTGGCTGCCTTGTGCCCTGTAGGCACAGCACTGCAGAGCGGATCTCCGGAAGGTAGCCATCTTGCATAACCGTGTCTTTCCATTCATTGAACAGCACCTCCTTGTGGGGCAGATTTGCTTCTCACTCCTGAGGTGCTTGGTAGGCCTCCCTCCCCAGAGAGCTACTGGCTGGAGATGCTCTTGGCCATGTGAGCTTTTCAACAAGCATCTTGATTGTCCTTGCGGCCTGGCAGCTGGCTTCCCCATGCACCCAAGATGGACATCACAGTCTTGGTATGACCTAATCTCAGTAGTGACATCCTAGCACTCTGACTTCTTGGTTAGAAGTGAGTCACTAGGTCTACCTCAGGGTCAAGGAGAGGGGATTGTGTAAAGATGTGACTATGGGCAAGTGGGAATACGGGGGCATTTGGGGGGCTGCCTCCCCACTGGGGTACAGAGTAGTCCATTTGCTTGCCCAGGCTTACAGAGCTAGCCAATGAGGGAGCAAGGGTGTGTCGGCCCAAGACATATCAGCGTGGTATATTCATCATTTTGAGCTGAGAACAAACTGCGATTGCAAGACAGGCTAGTTGACCTTCCAGGCTACATGTAACAGGTCATGAGGACTTGGGGGAGGGCACCCCACACACCAGAGAAGGGGTCCTTATCATTGGCGGCTGAGGCTGGCGCCCCAACGGAGCTCAGCAAACTCGCTAGAGGAAGCCTTGTCTTCCACTGGCTCTAATTCCCCACCTACCTCCTAGTCACCTTCTTACGAAGCACAACTCCTAGCATAGAAATCCCTGAGTCCTGCCATTGCTTTGCAAATTTGTTCTTTGTCTAAAATGGACAGGGCCTCTGGTTTGGGCCACGTCTTTGGATATTCGCTCTCTTGTGGGGTCCTAATGTACACGCAAAATTAATAAAATGTGTCTACTTTGCTCCTGTTAATCTTCCCTGTGTTAATTTGGCTCCTGGACCCCAATGAAGACCCACCTAAGATCTAAGAGAGTTGGAGGTGAGTATTTGCCCTTCCACACTAAGAGCTCACAGAGCTCAGCTCTGCTCCCTGTGCTTAGCCCTACCCTGCATCTGCTCTGCCCACATCTCCCTGATGTGCTTTTGTCAATTTTGGGTACTGGGGGTTGAACCACTGAGCCACTGCCACAGCCATTTTGATTTTCTTTTTTTTTTTTTGAGATAGGGTCTCACTAAATTGCTGAGGCTGGCCTCAAGCTTTTGATCCTCCCTCCTCAGCCTCCCAGGTCTCTGGGATGACAGACACCCCTGTGCCCAGTACCTGTGCACTTTTTTAACACACTCAATGGCAGAGGATATTTCTGGAAAAATAATAGATATAATTTAAGCAAGGTAGGCTGACTGCAAATTCAGGTGATTTCATGCTGTGGAGTGTGTCTGTCTTTGCATGCATTTACCAAATACCAACATTACCTTTCCGGTCAATTTCATTTTGCCAGAAAAACCCCAAAGGCATGGTAAAATGAAAGGATTTTTTTTCCTGATAAAATAGAAAATGGAACAAAAGATGTTAGCGCTGACAAGGAAAGCAGATGCAACCTTGGATCTGTAGATCCAACCTTCCTGGACAGACAGCTGGTGGACGGAGAACAGGATGAAGGACAAGAATGTGAGGAGCCGCAACCCGAGAGCCTGCTGCGTGGCCATTGGAACTCTTTCTCCCTGGACAGACGGGCTTTTTCCTAATTGCCTGTTTTTATTTCACTAATGACTGTTGATTAAGCAGCGTGGCTGGAACTTTATGAGCCATTCTGCACCTAGGGGTGGGTCGAGAGCCTCTTAGTTGGCAGAGGCCTGAGTATGAGCATCTGATCCTCTTAAGAGTAGAATAAAAGGACAATTTCCATAAGGACGGAGCTTCTGAAGAGCGGGTTTTGCGTGAAAAGCACCTGAGTGCTACAGCGTCTTCTATTTTTGTGGTGGCTCTCCTGCCATCCCTCTGTCACATTTCTCTGCGACACCAAATCATTTCCATAGCAAACTGTCACGACCCCGCCAGCCTTCAAAGGGGCCACTGAGTGGGCATCCAATGCATTTCTTTAAAAAAATGCACACATTTTCTTTTAGTCAAATGTATCATTAAACACTTCTAGGCAACCAGGGAGCTGGGGATAGAATGGCTGGGCTGAAGCTCCAGGCTGCCTGGAAATGGACCAGAGGGCAGGGCCGGGAGGGAGGGAGAGGGGCAGAGAGAGAAGGAAGGGAGAATTGGAAAGAAAAAGAGAGGAAGGGAGAAGGAGAAGAAAAGAGAAACAACAACAACAAAAAGAAACAAAGTTTCAATAGCAAAACCTTCCCAGAGCAGCTGACCAGGTGCCATGCCAAGTTCAAGGCAGAGTGCGGCCATCCCTCAGGCCCCTTGCATCTGCAGATCCAACCTTCCTGGACAGACAGCTCCCGGAGCCATCCCAGAGAGCTTGATATCTGTCTTTGTCCATTTTCAGTTTCTATGATAAAATACCTGAGACCAGATCATTTGTGAACAACAGAATGTTTTTGGCCCACGGTCCGGAGCCTGACATGGCTGAGAGCTTGGCGCGGCATGTCCTCAGCCTCTGGTGAGGACCTTCTTGCCGAGGGAGGTGTGCAACATGGTGGGGCATCACCTGGTGAGGCAAAGCAAAAGTGCTAGCCCACCTCTCTTCTCCCCTCATGGGGGCTCTGCCCTCACGACCTCCGCCAGCCTATAGGTCCCACCTCCAAATGCCCTCAGCCTGTGTGTGTGACATCCACAGCCCTCCCCCCCCCCCCCGAGATGGGATGCAGATGCTAGGTTTATCGAGTAATGCTTCCTGGGGAGGGTCTGGTGGCAGGGGACTGGACTGGTGTTCCGTGGTGACAGGCTCCACAAGTGCTTCACCAGAAGGTGCGGTGGAAACGGGTGGGGCAGGTGCACCCCATTTCACATGGTGCCTCCGTGTGTCACCAGAAAATAAGGGTGGCCACCGAGATGAGCACTCCCCGCTCCATGGGGCTTTGATGTGCGGCAGTCACCACAGGGACCGGCCTTTACAAATCAGGGCAGAAGCCGTGCTGTCACTGGTGTGCTCCGTTTCTTGTTGTTGGATGACCTGCCTCTAGGGAGCAGCTGCCCTGGCATGTGTGCAAGAAAGCAGTGCCTACAGGTGACACTGGTGGGCCCTGTGTGCAATACACAAAAGACAGACAGAGCCAGTGTCCTTCAGGAGGTCCGGACACATACTATCTCGAAGGACATTGGCCCACTCTTTTTAAAAAAAAAATTATTAGTTGTGGATGGACCTTGATTTATTTGTTCGTTTATTTATTTATTTACTTTTGGTGCTGAGGATCGGACCCAGTGCCTCACGTGGACTAGGCGAGGGCTGTGCCCCTGAGCCCCAGCCCAGCCCTTGGCCCATTGGTCTCTGAACTTGACTCAGTTCCAGGGAGTGGAAAGGGGCATTTTGGGGACAGTGTTTTACTGTCCTCCTTTCCTTTAAGGATGACAGGGTATGACTTTGGGGATTAAGTTCCCAACACATGAACTTTTGGGGGACACACTCAAACCACGGCCAGGTCCGACTCCCCTGCCCAGAGAGGGGACCCCGGAGAGTCACTCCCTTTCAGTTTCCAGCGTGAGCCCCTGGAGCTGCCCTGGCGCTGGGGACAGGGGTCTTCTGGGGTCTGCTGAAGTGAGGCGGATGGGTTTGGCCTGGTGACTGCTTCTTTGTGGTCAGTCCTTGCTCCAATTAAAATCTAATCAGAGGCTTGGGGTGGGCTCCATTGCTCCACTTGGAGGAGGGGTCCTCAGTCCTGGGACCCCTGAGCTCAGATCTGTACAGGGAGCGCTCATGAAAAGAAGGGGCTGACCACAGGGGTTTGGGAGTGAGCAGCTCAGGGTCCCCAGGGCAGGGCTGTGGGTGGGGAGTGCCCATGTTACTATCTTACCTGGGGTCAGTACGATCCAGGGAAGACAAACTGAGTGTCTTAGCTTTCATTCTGTGACCAAAAGGCCTGACAAGAACGACTCGGGGGAGGGAGAGTTCTGTTGGACCCCCAGTTTCAGAGGGTCGCTCTGTGAATGACTGACTCACTGCTCTGGGCCCGAGGTGAGGCAGACCGTCGTGAAGGAAGGCCCTGGTGGGGGACAGCTGCTCAGCTCATGACCGTCAGGAGGCAGAGAGAACCGGCAGAGTGCTGGGGGCAGATATGAACCCCAAATGCACACCCTCCAGCCATTCCCCCCCTGACTACAGTTACCACCCAGCGAGCTCACCCACATTATTAACTTATCAACTGGATTCATCCACTGACTAGGCTACAGTTCTAACGGAACCATGTCACCTCTGAACAGTCCTTCATTAGCATAGGATGTTGGGGGACACCTCACATCCAAATAGAATATTCACTCCGGCCCTCAAAGCTTATATCCACATCACAAGGCAAAATGCTTTCATTCAGTGTGTCACCAGGAATCCCCATTGTCCTAACAGTCCCAGCCTTGCCCAAAGTCCAAGTTCAAAGTCTCCCTAGATACTCAAGGCAAACTCTCGTCTATGAGTCTAGAAATCAAAAGCGAGTTATGTATACCACACCCAGTGGCACAGAGTAGGTGTTCTCGTTCTGAGAGAGGAATTGGGGCATAGAAAGAAGGGTTGGGACCAAATCAAGACCAAAGCCCAGCCGGGAAAACACTGGGTCGCAGAACTCCAAGTCTGACATCCAGGGCGTTTGGTGGGAGAATCCCGGAAGGCAGCTCTGCAGGCCACCCTGTGCCAGCACTCTGTCCCCAAGGACTCTCCCAGAGAGGTTTTGTTTTTACATCCCAGAGTCTGCCATGGGTGTGATCTGGCGATTCTTGACATTCCCCCAGGGTGTCTTCGAATGGTCTCTGGGCAGAGTACTTGGTTTCTCTTTAATGGTGATAATCTCTTCAATACCACTTTCTTGGCCCCCATTTTACATGTGCTTCTCTAGCCAAGCTGCAAGTTTTCTGAATCTTTCCTGTCTACCTTATGCTCCCAGTTATCCCAGTGAATCTGTCTAAGAGCTGCCATCACCCATCCCACTGCCTCAATTCTGTGCTGCCTTGAAATTTCTTCCACCAGATTAGTTAGTCCATCACCTTTAAATCCAGCTTCGCAGAATCTCAGGACTAGGATACAATGTAGACAGGTTCTTTGCCAAAGTGTGACATGAATGGCCATTAGTGCAATTCCCAACAGAGTCCTCATGAGCACGGTCTTTACTATCTACATTCCTATCAGCACCGCTTTTCCCATCAGAATTGCCCATTAAGCTCTGCTTGCAATATTTTAATATTTTAAATTAAAAAGGATTGATATCTTATTAAAAGCAGATTTAATATCTGCTTACAATATTTAATTTTTTAAAGCTTTTCCAAACTCCTCCTACAAACCAGTTCCAAAAGCTTCTGAAGCACGTGGTCAGGTTAGTTACAGAACAACCCAACTTCCTAGCACCACTTTCTGTGTTAGCCAGCTTCCCGTTGCTAAGAACAGAATGCCTGACAAAACTCAGGAGAGGGAAGGTTTGTTCTGGGCACACACTTTCAGAGGGTCAGCCTGTGACTGACTTGCTCTGGGCCCGAGGTGAGGCGGACCGTCATGGCGGAAGGGCCTGGTGGGGGACAGCCCTCATCTCATGACCGTCAGGAGGCAGAGAGAACCGGCAAGTGTCAGGGACAAAATATGAACTCCTGAGTTCCACCCCAGTGACGAATTTCCTCCAGCCACGCCTCTCCTGTCAACAGTCGCCACCCGTTAGTCCTTCTACAATATTAGTCGGTCAAGTGGGTTAACCCACTCATTGGCTTACGGCTCTCCTGACTGAACCATTTCACCTGTGAACATTCCTTCATCAACACGGGAGGGTTTTTTTGTTAATTTTTTTTTTAGTTGTAGGTGGACACAACACCTTTATTTGACTTTTCTGTGGTGCTGAGGATCGAACCCAGTGCCTTCCACATGCGAGGTGAGCGCTCTACCACTGAGCCACAGCCACAGCCCAACACAGGAGTTTTTGGGGGATGCCTGACATCCAAACCCAGCATCAAGGGACTGTAGTGGTGTGCATGGCTGCCTTGGTCACATGTGCAGGACCCTTGGGAACCAGAGGAGAGGAACTGAGAGGACAAAAGGTTACTCAGAGGGGCTCTCTTAGGATGGACAGCGGTGGAATGGAAGGAATCACGAGTGGACAGAGAGGGACAGGAGGACGATGGCTGCTCCCAGGGAAGATGGCGGCTGGGACGGCTTCTCTCTGGGTCCTGAGCTGGGGTGAGGGGCAGGACATCATACCCTGGGCTGATCCTCGGTGTCCTGGGAAGGGAGTGGCAGCCTGGGTGAGCAGTGCCATTCAGAGGCCGCTGGACTGAAGGGTCAGGGAGCAGAGGTCTGCCAAACACCATTCCCAGAAGCCAGGAGCCATCCTTCATGCCTAAAAATACCTGGGAAAGTGGCAGTGTCCCCTCGGCCTTGCTAAGCCTAACAGTTATTATCTCCGACTGGTGTTTCCCGAGTGAGTTTTCTCTTCTGTAGTGTGTGTGCATGAGTGTGTGTGTGTGTGAGTGTGATATGTGTGTTATCCTGTGTCTGAGTGCAGGTCTGTGTGTGTGTGTCGCAGTTTCTGTGTGCAACAGTGTGTCTGTAAGCGTGTGTGCCTGTCTGTGCCTGTGTCCGTGTGCAGCATGTGTGGGTGTACACGTGGCTGCGTGTCTGTGTACCTGTGTGAGTGTGTTTGCCTCTACCAGGGGTGTGTGTGCTGTGTAAGAGTGTAGGCACTAGTGCATGTGAGGCGTGCACAGTGTGTGTGACAGTCGTGTGGGAGGCAGGGCTGTGGCAGGTGGGACGGCAGCGCGGGTCGGCACGCCCTGGGACAGCCTGCGGGGCTCTGAGAGTGCTGCCGAGGTCAGCCCTCGGCGTGCCTGGTCTCTTGGCCCTGGGTGCCCTCACCCGCGGTCCCCTTGACAGACCCTCCTGCCTCTGGCGTCCCACACGGTGCTGGCCTTAGGGCTGTGGCCCGCCGGTCCCAGCACATGCAGAAGTGCAAGCACGGGGAAGGGTGAGTGAGAGAACGAGGTCCCAGGAGCAGTTCCCTCCAGGGGAGGGGGCGGGAAAGTGATGTCACAAGGGATGGCCTGGACGGAAGGTTCCGGAAGGTTGAATGGGGTAGAAGACGGTGGAGGAGGGAGGGAAACTACCCCCCTTCCTGCCTCCCTCCACCACCATCATCCCAGTGGGACCCAGGGGGTGGGGTAGGGACAGCACATGCCTGGGCTTCCAGGAGGGGGCACCTGTTCGCTGTCTTAGAGAAGGAAACGCTGTGTGGTTCCATGTCAGCTCCCGACACCTGGCCCTGATGGCCAGAGCCACACGTGGTGAAGAGCAGCACTCGGTAGGGGCCTTGGGACAGGTCACGACTTGGTGTGTGGACACTTCTGGGACAGGGCTGTGCGGGAGACCGTGTGGGTCTGGTTCTATGGCCCTGGTTCGTGCATTACCCAGGGTCCAGCCCTTGCTGGCTTCAGGGGCTTCCTCCTGCCCAGAGGGCACAGCTGCTCTCTGTAGCTGCTGCTGCTCTGGACGTAGGAAAGACTCTGATGGCACCTGCTGAATCTCATCCAGAGTGTCCCCAAGGGTCGGCATGGACCTGGTGACATGTGGGCTGGGCTTTTCCTGGTGGGAGGAAGGTATCCTGGTCACTGTGGGTGTTTTGCAGCATCCGGCTCCATCCAGTGGATACCAGTAGCAACCAAAGCTGGCCACTCTCTGCCAAGTGTATTCTCAGGGGGCAGAATTGTCCCCAGTGAGAATTTCAGCTCTATTAAGTCAATATATTCAGGTGTTCCTCATCCTGCTGACATTGATTGAGCCTGTTTGTGACAGGCACAGGGTTAGGTGTTAGGAGACAATAATCAACAAGACGGCAGCGAGCACGCGCACACGCACACACTCACTCACACACGCACACACGCACACACACACATTCACAGAACTACAAAGTGGTGATTGAGCCACAGAGGAAATGCAAGGCGCAGGGTCTGGTTCACCCCAGGACAGCAGGACGTGCTCCCCAGTCCCTGGAGTCACCTGCAGCGCTGTTTCCTGTCCGTGGGTCCCACCTGTGTGGCCGGTGCGCCTGGTTCTCACTGAGCTGGCGCCCTGGCTGTGGGGAGACCCTGCTGTGGCATGGGCACGTTCCTGGCGTCTGCACACAGCCGAGGGGTCTGCACCTTTCAGGGGTCCAGGCCCACCCACCAGCCCCTCTGGTTGCACACGTGCGTCTTGCTCTTCAGCCTGAGCAGGGTAGGCGTGCTTGGCCGGGAGTGGGGAGCCTGGCGGTGCATAGCTCCTCAGCCTTCCTGGTTACCTGGGACTGACGTGTGGCTTCGTGGGGACGTGAGACTTTATTCCCAAATGGAAACAGATACTTCCTGATGGTCCCTCTATACAGGCCCAGCTTGTCACGGTGCATTATCACATTCTAATTATTTAAAATCTGGACTCCATCTGGTGAGTGTGCAATTTGGGCACAGAATACATTTTCCACACCTAACCGGCAGCTGCCCTTCCACGACACACATCCTTGGATTCAGCCAACTGTGGGTAGAAAATATTCAGAACAAAAACCCTGTATCAAACACACACAGGGTCTTTTCCTATGCAATACAGTGTAACAAGAACAGGCCAGTACTGACCTTGCACTAGGTACAGGAGTCTTCCAAAGAGGATCCGAGACCTGCGGGAGGATCGCGCAGGCTCTAGACAAATGCTACCCTGTTTTATATAAGGGACTGGACAGCTGTAGACTGGGGTGTCAGCAGAGGGTCCCGGAACCAGTCGCTGTTACACCCCTGTAATTCCTTCTTCCTTCCTTCTTCCTTCCTTCTCTATCTCCCCCAACCCCTTTCTCTCTCTTTCGAGCCACTCCTCCCTCTCCCAGCCCATGGCAACCACTGATCTGCTGCCTGACGCTGTATTTTGTTTCCCCCAGAAAGCTGCACAAATGGCAGGTCGCACTCTGTAAGTCAGGCTGAGCTTGGTTTCCCGTCGGGCAGTCTGTAGGCAGCAGCGGCCGGGAGACTCGGCTGCACTGCTCTGTGGGTGCAGAGCTTGTCCTGTTGGTGACAGTGTGGCTGTGCAGAGGTACCACAGCTGGCTGGTCTTTGAGGATGTATCCAGTTGGGGTGACCAAGGATCCTGTCCTGGACAGATGAGCTAACACCTCGTGACATTAAGTCTGCTTGCTTACAAACGTCTTCCAAAGAGACACATGGATTTTTACCACAATGTATGAGAGTTTTCCCACACCCTCACTAGGATAAGGTACTTTCAACGTTTTTGAACTTGATCTGAGAGGTGAAACTTACTTTCTACTATTCTCTATTGCTTTTCTCTCGTAACTGAGATTTGAGCATGTTTTCCTGTCTTTAAAAGTCATTTTCAATTTTGTTTTAGAATTATCTCACCCTGTCCCTTGCCCACTTTCTCAATGGTTCTTGGACCCTTTTTTATTGTTTCACCAGAGTTCTTTACACTTGAAGGAAATACAACCTTTATCTATTGGAAATCTTGCCTGTATTTTTTCCCTGGTTTGTTGTTGACCTTTAGATCATGTTGATGATATTTGCTGCCTTGTGGAAAAATTTAAAACTTTAATATGCAAAGAATGACCCTGTTCCTTTCTTTATGCTATTGGGGTTCTCATGTTACACAGTAAGGCCTCCATCTCCACATCCTCAAACCCAGCCAATCTTCAAATGAAAATATATATATTTTTTAAATTGCATGTGTCCTGGACGTTTATATATTTTTCTTGTCATTATAACCTAAACAATGCAGTGCAGCGACTATTTGCATAGCATTTGTATTGTCCTGGTGTTATAAATCATGGCAAGATGATTTAAAGTCTACAGCAGGCTGGGTGCGGTTTCTGTGTAAATGCTGAACTCGTGGGTCACTTTGCAGGAGGAACTTGAGGTACAATTGATGCCTGCAGGGGGTCCTGGAACTAATCCCCAACACATACCAAGGGGCGACTCTCTGTAAGGCAACGTGGCTAGAGCAGAGTTCCTTGAAAACTGTGAGAGTTTCTTTCCCCGTGAGAGGTTCCAAAATATTTCCGCATCCACTTAGACCTTGTATTCCAACCGTGGCAGAGTCTCTTCTACAAACTCACAGGCGGACACCCTCTGAGCTTTACAGATCCTCTCCTCCCAGGCTCGGGGCAGGCGTGACTAATCCATCCCAGGATTCTGGGCAGACATGACCTGTGGCTGGGAGTGGCCCTTTGCCATGTCGCTAAGTGCCACTCTTTTGCCTCGTAGTCCTGCAAAGAATGGTTCCTGGAACCTGGAAGGGCTGAACTCCAGTGTCTCGAGGAAAGGACCCTAAGACAGACATGAGTGAAACGCAAGGTATGCCACTCCTGAGAGAAGTGAGGGGCACGTGGATGGCACAAAGGGACCAGCCGCCCTTCTCAGCCCTGCTCAGCCCGTCACCACTCCCAGGGAACACGGAGGGAGTGGTCGGCGGTGTGGAGCCGGCCCCAGGTCACAGGCCCAGTTCACGAGTCCAGCCCAAGTCACTCAGGCACTGACCATAGCTCCTCCCCCTCAGGATGGTGGGCCCGGGTAGGGCCAGTGCCCAGGAGCCACCCAGAGTCCCGATGATGTGGCATCGTGAGGTGATGACCGCTGAGCGAACCCTGGGCCTCGAGCCATCATCCAGACCTGCACCCACCCTCACAGCTCTGTGTGCTTTGCAGAGCACATAAAATGGTGGCCCGACGGTGACTCGCGGTCCCTCCTTCTCCATCAGCGATGAGCTTAGAAACCATGTGTCCGCCTCCCAGGCTGTCAGAACAAGGCGACCGGCCTGGGCGTCTGTGTAGGCAGGGCCGTCAGAGGCTCTGAGGGGGAGTCAGTGTAAGCGTCGCCTGGCTCCTGTGGCTGAGCCATCCTCGGGGTTCTTTGGCTTGTGGGCACACTGCTCCAACCCCTGTGTCTCAGTCCACCCAGTGAGACGAGGAAAATCATAACAGAAAGAGGTTGGTTCATGTTCTGGAGGCCGGGAAGCCCAAGATGGGGTGCGGTCACTGTCCAGGGCCTTGTGCTGCGTTGTGACATGGCCCATGGCGTCCATGGTGGGGCACGTGAGAGCAGCAACTGGGCGCAGGCAAAAGAGGCAGAACACGGGCAGGGCCTTGCTCTGTAACAGCCCACTCACGTGGGACTAAAACAGTCCTGCGAGGGCAGGGTTCGCTCACTGCTGCTTGAACTAACCTGGTCCCCCGAGAACGGCATCGACCCCTCTCACTGGCCCCTCCAACACGGCCGCCGTGACCGCTCAGTTCAACACGCGCTTCGAGGGGACCAGCTGCTTCCAACCATGGCACCTGCCTCTGGGTGCACATGGCCCTGTCCTCTGTGTCCTTTCCCCTTTGTGGGAGGACAGCAGTCACTGGAGTTGGCGATCACCCTACATCCATGATGTTTTCACCTCAAGATCTTTAACCAAGTCCACCTGCAAAACCCCTGTTTCCAAGTTAGGCAACGAACATTCCCCTCGCTCCATGGCTTTGCCAAATACGAGCTTATGTCTTGCCCCATCACGTGTCTGCTGTTAGGGCAGGGGCTTCTATTTTTTTTCCTTTTTTTTTTTTTGGTACCAGGGATTGAACTCAGGGGCACTCGACCACTGAGCCACATCCCCAGCCCAATTTTATATTTTATTTAGAGACAGGGTCTCACTGAGTTGCTTAGCAGCCTCGCCATTGCTGAGGCTGGCTTTGAACCCGCGATCCTCCTACCTCAGCCTCCCAAGCCACAGGGATTACAGGCATGTGCCACTGCGCCCAGCAGGGGGCTTCTCCTTGACATAAGCTTTCTCCGACTTTGTAGCAGAATAGAGCAGAAAGAGCCCAACAGTGACACAATCCATCACTGGCCGAAGCACATGGAGTCACTTGGTGCTAATTTACCTTAAAAAAAAATCCATGTAAATACAGGTTGAGCATCCCTAACCTGAAAATCCCAAACCCAAATGCTCCAAAACCCAAACCTCATGAGGACCAACACCACACCCAGGAGGAAGATCCCACACCCGACCCCACGCCCGGGTGGCCGCAGAAGTGCAGTCGCACCACAGGCCCAATGCAAAAGGACCTTCAGTCTGTGTGTGTGCATGTGACGCCTAAGGGAATTCTGTGTCTGGATCTGGGTCCCATCCTCAAGACACCTCATTAGGTACAGGCAAATGTTCTAAAACCCGAAAACAAGCCAAACGTCGGAAGAATTTCTGTTCCCAAACGTTCCTGTGACGTGGACTCCAGTTAATGGTTCAGAGGCACAGTCATTTAAGGCTGAGGTGGGTGGGTAGCTTCAGCTCAATTTGAAATGCAGCTGGATATGGAGGATGGGCGCATCCTGGGGGTGTGTGATTGGCCAGCCCAGCAAAATGCCAGCTGCGGTGGCACGTAGGTGGTGGGCAAGCGGGCGTTTGCCATAGTTTTTTCCACTTTCTTACATGCTTGAATTTTTTTATAATAAATTATTGAAAGGGGCCATCAAAAATTAATAATTTAGCCTTGCACAGTGATCCACGCCCGTTATCCCAGCGGCTCAGGAGGCTGAGGCAGGAGGATCATGAATTCAAAGCCAGCCTCAGCAACTTATCGAGGAGGCCCTAAGCAACTCAGCCAGACCCTGTCTCTAAATAAAATATTAAAATGGGCTGGGGTTGTGGTTCAGTGGTTGAGTGCCCCGGGTTCAATCCCTGGTAGCCCAAAATAAATAAATAAATAAAAACTCATCCACTCGTTTTTACCCAAGGAGGGGGATTAATTAAGTGCTCAGCACCTTTCTCCAAAACCCAGTCACCCCCTCCCGAGGTGCTCCGTTAATGAAGTCCCCGCCCCCAACCCCTTGGCTGTTCACAGGTCCTACCAGGTTGCGGACCACCTATCGAGATGGAGAAGTCCTCCTCAGGCTCTCGAAGCACGGGCCAGGCCACGAGACCCCGATGACCATCCCTGAGCTTTTTCAAGAGTCAGTCCAACGATTCGGCTCTTACCCGGCTCTCTCATGGAAGGATGACGAGAAATGGGAAACTCTGAATTTCTACCAGTACTACCAAGCTTGCCGGAAGGCCGCCAGAGCCTTGATCAAGGTGAGAGGGTTTGGACCACACGTTGGCGGGGTCCACGTAGGGGGATCTGGTACTAAACACCGAAGTTCTAAAACATGCAATAGTCAATTGATGAAATGGCTCCCCGAGAGCCCTTGACCCTCAGCCACCCGGGTTCCCTGTGAAGGAAGCCACCATTGCCAGTTTTTTTGCATGTCCTTTTGGGGAACAAATCATATGTCTATATCATACAAGTTTCATGTTTGCACAGTTTTACACACGTGGTGTCATCTACACACAAGGTTCTGAATCTGGCTTTTGTCCCTTATTATGGCATCTCAGTGTATGAGTCAGTCACTGCTACATAACAATTTATCCTACAGTGACTTAAAATGACAGATGTTTGTTTCCTTCCATGAATCTAGGGCCAGCTTTGCTGGGTGGCTTTGGCTCAGGGCGCCTCCTAAGGCTGCTGACAAGCTGTCCAAATTACTTATGTGGTACCCAGAACAAAAGGGCATCTCCCTCAAAGACAGCCAACTTCATCAACTTTCCTGGGTCGTTATCAGCCACATCTGCAATAGGCCTGCACTTTAAAGTGTGCAATTCATCACTATAGGATGTTACTCTCTTGAGTACTTTTGTTATTAGACATAAAAATAATTTCACATCTATTCAAATGCCCACACACATACATGTACATATATGCATATGTGTGTGTTGTGTGTGTGTGGTTTTGGTTTTGGGGTCTTTGTACTGGGGATTGAACTCGGGGGAGGGGCTCTGTTGCTGAGACAGGGTCTCACTAAGTTGCCCAGGCTGGTCTTGAACTTGCCATCCTCCTGCCTCAGCCTTGTGTCTCTGGGATCACAGGTGTGCACCACCACGCCCAGTGTAGGGTTTTAAAGAAACCATAAAATAACACGTGTTGGTGAGGACGCCAAGACACTGGGAACCTTGCACAGTTGTTGGAAAGCAAAACGGTTGGGCCCGTCTGAAAAAGAGTACGGCGGTCCTTAGGCATTAGACCTGGGATCCCCATGTGTCCAGCAGCTCTGTTCCCGGGGGATATCCAAGTTGATAGCAAGGGCACAGGGAGGTATTTGTGCGGCCGAGCGCTCGCCACCGCCATTCACAGCAGCCAAGCAGCAGGGGGTCCAAAATGGGGGATATCATCCAGACAGTACATGGGAGTGCCGCGGCATGAGTGACCCAAGGCACCCTGAGCAGCAAGCCATCAGTCACAGAAGGACAAATGCCGCCCGGTCCCACTCCCGGGACCCCCTCACCACACACCTGCATCTTCAGAAGCAGCACGGTGGGAGCTGGGGCTGGGACTGGGCGGGCGCCAGTGTCAGAAGGGACAGAGCTGCCAGATGGGGAGAGGAGGAAGCTCTGGGGCTGGACGGGGGATGGCAGCGCCCTGGACGGCACACTGCACGGTGAAGATGACTCATGTTCTGTCACAAAAAAACAAAAAGATAGACAAATGGAGTGTCACACAGGGGGAGGCAAACCCACCTCCCAGAGTCACGTTTCCGTCGTGACACTGACTACCTTCAGCCCACTTCTCACATCCTGGTGATCATGGCCCACGAGCTCCCTGACTCCCGCTGCCTTCCCTTCCCTTCCAGCTGGGCCTGCAGCGGTTCCATGGGGTCGGCATCCTGGGATTCAACTCCGTCGAGTGGTTCATCGCAGCTCTTGGCGCCGTCTTGGCAGGGTAAGGCGCCGTCCTGGTCCACTGGGAGTGTCGGGGAGCCACCGCCCTGGGCCTGGCAGCGATGGCCGGCCCCAGGTTAGCGGGCAGGAGGGAGAGAACTCTGTTCAAAGTAGTGATCACGGATAACATCTGGAGACTTCTGACCACGGGCCAAGCACGGTGCTCTCACAGAGCAATGTGAAGTGGGCCCTGCCACCCCATAGGCACCGAGGAGAGAGCCAAGGCTCACAGAGCCAGGGGCAGAAGGGCCAGCCCCAGACCCAGGCTCTTGGTCAGCTGCACCCAGAAAACCCCTCGTTGTTTCCCTCCGGCTGCATAAGGCCTCGTTTATTCATTTTCATTTAATTTGTATTATGATAAAATGTGAATCACATGGAATTTATATTGTCCTGCCAATGGTGGGGTTATGGGGGGCCAGGACGCCCTGGAGTTAAGTTCCACATGGATGGGGACTGTTTAATCCACCTTTGGGGCATAATTCACCAGGTGATGCAGTAGGTATTTCATAAATGGTGACCATCTGTATGGTCAAGTGAAAGCCCATGTGAAGTCTCTGTGTGTAAGGGGTAAATCTACAAATAATCCCTAAAGGAAAAAGATCAGCCATCTTTGTCTACACCGGGGTTTCTCCCTCCTGGCACTGACAACCTCTGAGGCTGAACCGTTCTCTGTGGTGGAACATCCCAGCCATCCCTGGTCTCCACCCTGGAAATGTCAGCAGTACCCTCAAGTTGTGACAACCATAAATGTCCCTAGGATTTCCCAGTGTACCCCCGTGGGACAGAATCACCCATTTAGACTCCCCAGGTGAGGGATGCCATGGATCCCAAGAGACTCTGCATCCCATGATCATTTGAGGCCCTATGATGCTGCCCATCAAGAGTGAATGTGGAGCCCAGCGTGGGCAGAGATGGAGCAGCCCACACAGGAAACTGAGGCCGATGGCCAAAACAGACATAGCATGTACACGTGTGGGCATGAAGACCTACACACTCTAGTACATTCTACTTCTGAATTTCATACGAGCATATATCAGTCCTGACTTATTAGTGTGTTGGAATGAACTTTAACAAAGAGTCAATTTGTGCTTCAGGGCAGCGTGGTGAGACAGTGTGGTGCGTGGGTGGGCTCTGGTCGCAGACTGCAGCTGAGTCTAGAGCGATTGGTCTTCCCAAGATCTTGTGTCATCTGGAAAATGAGGATGATTTCAATATACCTCCAAGCCTCACAGGATTAAGCCCTTCGACAGAGCCTAGAATAGCGCATGCCTGCAAACAGTGATTAGGGTAACTATTTCACATGATTATAACCTGCATGATTTCCTGCACAATCTAGCAGCACAACTAGATCAACAGAGCAGAGAGCCCAGAAATAGACCTACATATACTTGGTCACTGACTCTCATAAAAAAGCACCAAAGTAATCCAATGGTGCTGGATGTGCACATGGAAATGTGTCAGCCTTGATCCCTACCTCACACCATACACAAACTTATATTGAGGTGAGCTGTAGACCCAATCACAAAAGCTAAAGTCTAAAGCTTCTGGAAAAAGGCAGCACAGGAGAATATCTTCACAACCTGGAGTATCCAAAGTCTTCTTGGGACACAGAAAGCAAAATAAAAATAAAATAAAATAAAAGGCTGACAAATGGGCTTTGTTAACATTAAAAATTTACATTTTTTGACTCAGTAATACCATTTCTAATCATCAATCCTAGGGAAATAATATAAAACAACAAACATAAGTGACGATGTTAAAAAAATGTGATTTTCTAAAAAGAATGACAGGAAATAACTTCTACAAGTAGACAAATTGGCTTTTTAAAAAAAACTTGGCAAAAAAAACCCATTAAAATGATTCTAAAGTAGTGAAGAATACACCATGTACCTATATGTAAGCCTAGTGTTACTATTACATAACCTTGAGGACATATACCAGTTATTTACATCTGTTAACACAAAGTTTCCTCTATGCAAAAAGTGAAGCTAATAATAATACCTGAAAGTTGTTGTAAAGAGGAAATAAAAGATACTTTAAGCATATAGTAAGCCCTGTAAGTTTCGGTTATGATAAGAATATGATATCCATTATTATTATAGTCATGTAAAACCCATAAATTTTTAAAATAAAAATGCAATAGAACAAAAATGAGTAAATAAATAAATGATAAAAAAAATAAAAATAAAAATGATTGCTCATCAGAAGACACCAAAAAAAAAAAAAAAACATGAACAGGCAAGCCCCATGCTTGAAGAAAATATTCATAAAACTTGAACCTATCAGAGAATTTGTATCTAGAATGTGCAAAGAAATTCCATAACTCCATAACAAAAAAAGACAAAACTTTTAAATGGGTGAAAGACTTGAGCAGAAGTCGCACAGAGAAGTAGCCCATCAATACTGGTAAAGATGCTTCGTGTCATCTGCCATTGAAATGCACACAAAACCACAATTGTGTGTCACCAGCAAGGTTACACGTGAGAACCAAAGACAGTGAGTGGAGAAGGAGCCGAGGCCTGGGCTGGGGGTTCAAATCCCACGCCTGACCCCTCCTTGCCATATAACCTTGAGCAAGCAGCCCCTGTGCTGGCCTCTTCTCTCTTGGGGTACAGTGGGGTGTGGTCAGGGTTCTGTGATCCACTGTCATGGTGACAATGTAGGAGTTCCCGCTCGTCATGGATGTCACTTCTGTTGTTTCAATGTGGTTAAGCTGGTGCTGAGACTGTGACCTCCAAACTCGCCTGCAGACTCTCCTCTGCCTGACCTCCCTGCCCACTCACTGCCAGGGGAGTGAGTACACATGCAAACGTGTTTTCTTTCCCCAGGGGCCTCTGTGTTGGTATTTATGCCACCAATTCTGCCGATGCTTGTCAATATGTCATCTCGCATGCCAAGGTGAACGTCCTGCTGGTTGAAAACAATCAACAGTTACAGAAAATACTTTTGGTAAAGCCTCACCTAGCACTGCCTGCCGTAGCCACCCCGGAGACCTCAGGGCTCTGGCCAGGCCTCATCTGACTCCCTGGTCGATGCTAATGATTGAGATGGGGGTTCCCCCTGAAATGGGCTCGGGAAGAGTCCCCCATGACCACACCAAGGTCCGGGGGAAGCTGCTTTTGTGGAGGCAGCAGATTGTGGGGGGGTTAATTTCCAATTAACGGTAACTGAGTTTATGGCTCAACCTCCACGCAAAAAAAATGCATTTATGCATGATTTTATAGATGCCATTTTATTTTACAGACACGATCTATCTTTCCTTTAGGAGTGTGATGATTTCAAGGCCATGCTCCCTGACATTTTCTTCATTTCTTGTCACTGTTTTCATTTCTGAAATGACTTTGCTTTTCTATTTCTTTCCTGAGTTCTGCCCCTTCCTGTTTCATTCTTTTCCCCTGGTGACAGGCCCTTCCTTCCCTGAGCACCTGAATGTCTGCTTTGTGCTCTTTGCTTCATTACCTTTTAAATTTTATGCTGGAGAGCTGGATTGCAATTTTATTTCACTTTGTGGTGAAATTTTCAGGTGAGTTTTCTCTGTGTGCAAGGAAATTTAGCCTCTCTTCTTCTTTTCTTTTGGTAGTGTCTTTGTATAAATGTTGTAAAATTTTGTTTGAATGAGCTGCAGTTTCCTGCATCAGCTTTTGGCAGGAGGATCCTGAAGGTAGGAGAGTCCTGGGAAGAGACTTGTAGGCAACCAAATTCCTCATTCAGCTCCAAAGCCTCTGAGTCACACATTTCTTGACTTGTAATATCTCTAGAGAACAGACGTGTCTTGCCATTGATGGTATCTTCTGATCACGTCGATCATGTGTTTTCCCATGTCTGAAATTCAGGCACACTGTCCAGACTCAACAAACTCCCAGCTAGAGCCGCTGAGCTTCCATACCAGGGTTCAGGAATGACAGACAGCTCCAGCCTTAAGCTTCTGGGAATTGCTTTCTTAAGTGCTGCTGCTGTGGTCTCCAATACCCATGTCACGGCTGTTTGTTCACACTATGGCATGGGGCCAGGGGTGAAGGTGGGTGGGTGGGGTCCTTCCTCCTGCCATGCATATTGGCTTCATATGAGTTTTCTGTCACTGAGATATGCCACATGCCCTGACGGTTCGCTCTACAGCTCCCTGGATGCCCTCCCTTACAGCCCTGATTCTGGCATGTCCGGCCTCCCATGCATAACAAGTTATTTCTCTTCCTAGTTTTGTGGAAGGCGCAGTTCGGGGGAGACGGATTTGTTGTTCTAGTTGCTCTGTATAAAAGATTCAAACTGGATATCAAGCTCCGCTGGAGAGCGTTGATTTGGGGCAATGACCATGGCCCTCCTGTGATCATGACCCTCGACCCCCAGAGGTTTCCTGTCTCCTATGAGAACAGCTTAAACTCCTTGCCTTGGCCTCCCAGGCTCCACCCCGCTGGCCCTCACCACCCTTTCTTGCCTCCTTCCCTGTCACTGTCCTGGTGTCCCCTCTGGCCATGCTCTCTGGGGTCCTCAAACTCCCTAGGCTGGGCCTCTTCCAGGCTGCTGAGCATCTGGTTCTTCCCCCTGGAAAACTCTTGCCCGGCTGTCCCACCAGCTTCTTGTCTGAGCACAGGGCAGTCCGGAGGTGGCTCTTTCTCTGGGCTGGCCAGATAACGCCATAAAAGTGCCCTCCTTTGCACAAACAGCCTGTAGGAATCGCACCAGTCGCCTGAACCGTACAGTCCTAGGCCCGGTAGCCGGCTCCCAGCGTATCCAGCGCCAGCCACCTTCATGAAGAATTTTGTTGCCTAGGTTAGCGGAATCCTGCTGCCTAGTGCAGGTCGCTGGAAAGGGGAGAACCAGGACATGCTTAGCTCGCCCGCCAGCGTCCGCCACGCAGAGCAGCAGAACGGCCTGAGAAGCACCCGGCCGCAGGCAGTGGTCTTCATCCACTCTTGCCCGTTGCAGGCTACTACTGATGCGACCCCAAAGAATCCAAACCAGCCAAGACAGAGCAGTGCTTTGCAGAGAGGGCGGGGAAAGACAAAAGGCTGGAGCTGCTTCAGGACAGAGCTGAGACTCTGCCAGCGTCAGCTTCCCCAGGGCTGGGTTGCCACAAGCCCCACAGGGAACTTTGTTTCAGATTCCACGAAGCAAGCTGGCGACCCTAAAAGCGATCATCCAGTACAAGCCTCCACTGAAGGAGAGAAGCAACAACCTGTACTCTGTAAGTGGGGGAGGCGGGCGCTGGGGAGGGGACTGGGGCCTTGCCAGGGAGGTGGGTTAGCCGGTCCATGGGCAATTAGAGCTGGGGTAAGGGAAGTGGACAGGGTCATGGGGGGGGGAGTGAGAGGTGCTGTGCTGCGGAGTGGGTGGGGCCATGCGGGGGAGTGGGAGGGACATGCTGGGGAGTGGGTGGGTCCATGCTGGGGAGTGGGAGGGACATGCTGGGAGTGGGTGGGTCCATGCTGGGGAGTGGGAGGGACATGCTGGGAGTGGGTGGGTCCATGCTGGGGAGTGGGAGGGACATGCTGGGAGTGGGTGGGTCCATGCTGGGGAGTGGGAGGGACATGCTGGGGAGTGGGTGGGACATGCTGGGAGTGGGTGGGTCCATGCTGGGGCATGGGCGTGGCCATGCCCTGAGCCCTAGACCTGGTAAGGGAAGTGGGTGGGAACTCTTAAAGGAAGTGGGCAGAGAGCAAAGGAGAGGCTGGCCTTGCAGAGGGATGGGTGAGGCTTTATTATGGGAGTGGATGGGACCCTGTAACGGGAAGCTGGAGGACTTTGGGACTCTTTTTCTTTTGCAGTGGGAAGGTGTCTGTTCTGGTTACTTATTGTTGGATAAGGACACATCCCCAAAGTTGGTGGATTAAAACAGCAACAATCATTTCAGTTTTTTTTTTCAGAACATGAAGGTGGTTGAAAAAATATCAAAAAATTGAAAGGTGTATTAAAACACATTTTTAAAATTTATTTTTATGAGTAAAAATTATGCATATTTATGTTTTACAATATGATATTCTCGTATATGTATATACTATGGAATATCTAAATCAAACTATTTACCATATAGATTACTTTATTTTTTAAAATATTTATTTTTTGGTTATAGGTGGACACAATATCTTTATTTTATTTTTTATGTGGTTCTGAGGCTCGAACCCAGTGCCTCACGCATGCTAGGTGAGCGCTCTAACTCCCAGCCATAACCCCAGCCCCTGGATTACTTTAAATACTTGTTTTTGTGTGTGTGTGAGAATACTTTAAGTCTAAGTGATTTTCAAATATACAACTCACATTATTATTATTTTTATATTTTTTTGTAGTTGTAAGTGGACAGAATGCCTTTATTTTGTTTATTTTTATGTGGTGCTGAGGATTGAACCCAGTGCCTCACGCATGCTAGGCAAGTGCTCTACCACTGAGCTATAGCCCCAGCCCTGCAACTCACATTATTTGAAAGCTAAATATTTTACTGATACCCAAGCCATAATTTATTGTGTGTGTGTGTGTGTGTATATATATATATATATATATATATATATATGTATATATATATATATATATATATATATATATATACACACACACACACATACATATATATGTGTGTGTGTGGTTTTAACAACAGATATAAATTCATCTATAATTTTTATACCTTTATTTTATTTATTTATTTTTATGTGGTGCTGAAGATCGAACCCAGGGTCTCACACATGCGGGGCAAGCTCTCTACTGCTGAGCCACAACCCCAGCCCAATAATATTTTTTATTAAAACCATTTACTGGGTCTGGGGATATAGCTCTGTGGTAGCACACTTGTCTAACACGCAGGAGCCCTGGGTTCCATCTCCAGTACCACAGAAGATAAAAATAAAACCACTGAAGCTCAGCGCAGTGGCACATACCTGTAATCCCAGTGGTTAGGGAGGCTGAGGCAGGAGGATTTCAAGTTCCGAGCCAGCCTCAGCAAAAGTGAAATGCTAAGCAACTCAGTGAGACCCTGTCTCTAAATAAAATACAACATAGGGCTGGGGATATGGCTCAGTGGTCAAGTGCCCCTGAGTTCAATCCCCAGTCCCCCCCCCAAAAAAAAAAAAAAAAACCACTGACCACTTTAAAATATGTAAAAGAACATATATCAGGTGCACACAGTTTTCTTCTGGCTGCAGGTTCTGCTATGGCTTGGACCCAATGGTCCAGTCTTTATCTAAAATGTTGATATAGTCATCAGATTTGTTGCATTCATAGTGACTTTTGAATTGCATTGTAACATTATTCATCTTGATTACCAAGGGGTGTGTGTGTCTTAAATTCCATGCCCTACCCAGCCCTAGTGCTCACCCTGTTGTCAGCTGCGACTCCTCCAGCCTCTTTCCCTGTCTCTTTGTGCTTTCACCATATGGCTCCGGAGCTGTGACCAGGAGATCCCAGACTCATTTGCTGGTCGGTTTCCCACAGAGGATGTCTTGGGAGGCAGTTGGCCAGGTGGACACTGCCTTGCCTTTTATGACCTGTCTTGGAAGTCGCAGAGCCCACCCAAAGCTCTGCCAGGAACCACAGGGCAGGGCCACCATATCTCACCGAGGGAGGGGCAAGGCCCCCAAAGAGATGTGACACCATAAATGGCATCACTGTCACTTTTGGAAAACACACCCTCCTCCCCCTCCTTCTCCTCCTCCTGGTCCTCCTCCTCCTCCTCCATGAGTGGATTCTGTTACCGCTGGGAACCTCCGCAGGAGTGGGTCCTGAAATCATTCCCATTTCACAAATGAGGAAACTGAGGCCCAAAGAGGCGACGGCACTGGGAAGCGCAGAGCTTTCGAGGGGCCTGGAGCCCTGCGCAGGCAGAGCTGTACCTTGGCGGGGGCCAGCCAGTGGGTGGGTCCCCCGGAGCGGCCCCCATCCTCGGCTCTCTTGTCCGTGCAGTGGCATGACTTCATGGAACTTGGCAACAGCATTCCTGACACCCAGTTGGACCAGATCATCAAGACCCAGAAAGCTAATCAGTGTGCGGTCATCATCTACACCTCGGGGACCGTAGGCCTCCCCAAGGGCGTCATTCTCAGTCACGACAACGTAAGCGCCAAGCCCTTGGCTGTGGGCGGCGGGCGGGGGCGCGGGGCTGTGGTGGGGCTTCAGGGCAGACCTGTCCAAGGCCTGACTCTCCAAGCCTCGGTTTCCTAGTCTGCGGGATGGGGGCATTTCCACCCGGGGCTCTCGTTTGTAGAGAGCTAAAACCGGTGGATTCTATTTTCTAAATAGGAGTCGGGAGAGCAGGGCGTGTCCGCTCCCGGCAAGCGGGGTTGGCTGGAGAAACTTCCCCAGTGGCCCCTCGATGGCCACAGCGGGTGGTCCGGGACCCCCTGGGACCCGCTCCGAGCGCCACGTGTGCGGGTGAGCGGTGGAAACGTGGTGTGTGCGTGGCCCTGCCTGCGTCTTCCGCAGACCTTGAATCGTGGTGGATGCCTCAGAAACCCTCAGCCATGCACAGAGTCCTTGTGCTGTGCGGTGTAGGGAATAAGGACAAGGAAAAAGAGTCTGTTCATGTTCAGGGCAGGCGTGATTCCTTTTTTTGAATATTTCCATCTGTGGTTTCCTGACTCCCAGGATGTGCAACTCACATCTGGATCAGGAGGGCTGACTGTGGGTCTAGAGGCAGAGCCCAGAGCTGCTGGTGATTTGATCCTTGTTATAAAAGAATAAGGGGGACACATGTCACATGATTCCATCTATATAAAAATTTACCCAGGAGTGGCAGTAGTGGTTTCTACATTAGTTTGTTTTCTGTTGCTGTAACAAAACACCTGAGGCAGGCTAACATTATAAAGAAAAGAGCTATTAGTTTTAGAGACTGAGAGTCCAAGTAGTATGGCACTGGCTCTGGGGAGGGTCCCCTGGCAGGAGTGCATGTGGGAGGAGATCCTATGGCCAAAGAGGAAGGCAGAGAGCTGAAGTCCCACCATCCCTTCCAAAGGTAGCACCCTGAGTGACCCAGGGGCACCCAGTAGGCCCCAGCTCTTAAAGGTCCCGCCATCTCTGGACTGAGGACCAAACTTCCAACACAGCCCCTGGCAGACAGTTCAGACCAACCTCAGACTGGCAGGACTGTGGCTGTGAGTGGTAGCACCTGTCAACACTCCTCTGACTGGCCACCCAGAGCAGGAGATGGACTAATCCCGAGGACATATCTGGGGCCAAATGCTCCACGCGTTGGACTTAGCCATCCTCTCTCCCGTCTACTCACCCAGCAACAGCTGTCAAGCACACACCGTGGTGGGGACGTTCCAGGGCTGGGGATACCACAGTGAACAAGCCAGACCCAATGCCAGATCCCTGGAAGACAGATGGGAGGTGAACAGGCAAACACAGGCTGTGCTAAGACTCAGACCATAACACCTTCAACCTCAGCCGTGTAAGGTGGCCCCTCTAAGGAGGTGACATTTGAGCCACACCAAATATTCAAGCAGCAGCCCACTGTGGGAGTAGGTGGGGGGCGGGAAGCCAGAGGAAGAGCATTCCAGGAAGAGGGAATGGCCAGTGCAAAGGCCCCGAGGCTGAAGCAGGCCTGGTGAGTTGGAGGGACAGCTGTGAGGTCCACGTGGCTAGATTAGCACAGTAACTGTTCCCTGTAGATTTATGACAACATTGAGAAATACAGATAGCGAAATTGTAGACACTAAAACTTTACTTGAAGGTGTGCCCTGGAAATGGGAAAGCACCAGTCTGCTCACTGTTGGCGTATTTGTGTGATGGGATGGTGGGTAGCCTGTTTGGTTCTATTGTTTTATAATAAGCATGAGATTTAAGGACTTTGGCATTAGACCAGAGACCCTGTGCCTACGAGAAGAAAAAGTAGGACCAAATCTCCATCTTGTCGGCTTAGGAACCAAATTCCCCAACAAGACTACTAAAGCACAAGAAAGAACCAAGAATCAGTAAATGGAATTGTATCAAGCTAAAAAGCTTCTTCACAGCAAAGGAAACAGTCAAAAACATGGAAAGCCTACAGAATGGGAAAAAATCTTAGCCACTTGCACCTCAGAGCATTAATCTCCAGGATACACAAAAAACTGAAAAAAAAATAATTACACACACAAATAAATAACCCAATTAATAGATGGGCAAAAGAACGGAATAAACACTCCACAGAAGAAGAAAAACAAATGGACAACAAATGTATAAAAAAGATTTCAACATCTCTAGCAATTAGGGAAATGCAAATTAAAACTACACTGAGAAGGAACAACAAATGTTGGTGAGGACGTAGGGAGAAAGGCACACTCACACATGGCTAGTGGCACTGCCCTGTGCTGCTGCTCCCCATCTGTGAGACGGGCTGGGGAACAGGGAGCCACGGACCCCAAGTGCTGGGAGCAGGGCCAGTTGGCAGCTTGGAGCTGCAGAGCAGGCTGGGCAGGCGGAACACAGCACGGCCCTGGGGAGGTGAGGGCCTGGGGAGGTGAGGCCCTGGGGAGGTGAGACCCTGGGGAGGTGAGGGCCTGGGGAGGTGAGGCCCTGGGGAGGTGAGACCCTGGGGAGGTGAGGCCCTGGGGAGGTGAGGCCTGGGGAGGTGAGGGCCTGTGGCGTCTCCTGTGTTCTAGATCACGTGGATGGCTGGAGCAGTGGTGAGGGACCTGGAGCTGACGGCCACCCCCGAGCATCAGGAGGTGGTGGTCAGCTACCTGCCCCTCAGCCATATTGCAGCGCAGATGATGGACATGTGGGTACCCATAAAGATCGGCGCTGTCATTTACTTTGCTGAATCAGACGCGCTCAAGGTAAGGCTGAGTGAGGACCTGGGCCCCAGGGCTGGAGGGCTGTCCCTCCAGGGAACAGGTGTCCTGCTAAGCTCTGGGTCTATGAGGCTTTTTCCTCAGTCCTCGTCTTCTGCTCCAAGATTCCTTGAATATGTGATACCATCTTTTCTTGATTTATTGAATTTTAAATATCATCAATTACCTTTCCACTGTGGTAAGTAAAAATTGACTTCCTTTTCTCCCCGTTTCCACACATCTCCCTTCCCATCCTCTCGGGGTCAATCATTCTTAACAGTTTAGCCCAGCACTTCACTATATGGTTATGTTTCCCTGTCGGGTACAACTTTTTGGTTTTCTTAGAGTTAACACTTGCTTTTCGTTTCCAATTTGGTGACATTTTTGCACGCCAGTCCAGTCGCTCCATTTGATCCAGCCCGTGTTCATTGGCATTTTTCAAATGGTCAAAAAAAGTTGCCTTTTTTCCCTTCAATTCTTAGCTCTAATCTGGACCGCTGTTGTCCTAGGTTGGACCACATAGAAGCAAAATCTGAGATGGGTATGTTTGTGATTTATTGAGAGGAAGCTCCCGAGTGAAAGGAGAGGAGCAGAGCAGGTCAGGGAAAGAAGCCAAGAAAGGGTGTCGGTCTGGCTGGACTAAAACCTCCTTCAGTCCATGGGAAACCGGAAGACATGAATGCAGCACAGAGTTGCCCCACTTGGGCCAGGAAGACTGGTGTCTGTGTCTCAGAGAGTCACTGGTTGTAGGCTCACGCACCACAGGGGAGCACAACTTGCCAGGCCTTTCTGAGTAAGGCCGCCTCTCCAAAAAGAAGACACTGTGCACTATGGGGACCAGGCTAGAACACCCACAGCACCTTCTACAAGCCGCCATGCAGGGCTATCCCTTCCCCCACCCTGTGGTCTGTTTTCCGGGGTCACTGTGTCCTGTTTTTGGATATTCCTTCATGTGGCTGGAGATCGCCCATGGTAGCTTTTCCAGAGTAATTCTGTGGGAGGAATTTTGATTTCTTTTGTGTCTGGACTTTGCAAACATAACGAAGCCCCTGCTGCACCGTGAGCTCCCTGGTACTGCCACCTCACTGACCGCACAGTTCGTGGCTTAGCAAGGCACACTTTTATTATGTTATAGCTCTGGAGGTCAGACGTCCGAAATGCCTCTCTCTTGGTGTCCTCGGGGCTGGTTATGTCTGGGAGGTCTTGGGGAGAATACATTTCCTTCCTTCCCCTCCCAGCTTCTAGGGGCCTCCCGCGGTCCTCAGTGGTGGCCTCCCTCCACCTGCTGAACCAGCAGTGCAGTATCTTCCACTCTCAACCCTCCTCCACAGTTTGCTTCCATTATCAGATGTCCCTGACTCTGGCCTCCTGACTCCCCCTTGCAAGGACCTGGTGATGACACTGGGCTGCCCGGATGATTCAGGAAATGTCCCCATCTCAAGATTCTCAACTTTGCTGGGCTTGGTGGCCCATACCTGTAATCCCAGGAACTTGGGAGGCTGAGACACAAGGATCTCAAGCTCAAGGGTAGCCTCAGAAACTGAGCAAGACCCTGACTCAATTAAAAAAAAAAAGACTAGAGATCTCGAGGTGTAGCTCAGTGATGAGGGAGCTTGGGTTCAACCCCTCAACTCAACAACCCTTCAACTCAACCACATCTGCAAAGACCCTTCTGTCCCCAAAGACATGGTCATCACCAGTTCTGAGAGTTAGGGTGAGGAGGACATATTTGGGGGGAGGCCTTTGTTCTGCCTTCTGGAAGGGCCTTCTCCTGTTCTGTGAGTGGCTGACTCTCCCTGTCACTTCATTCTTTGCTTGACTGTTTCCTCAGTCTCTCAGTCACTCTCCTGTCCCCTCTGCTCAGTGCTTAAGCCACTGCAGTTACTCGATAAGGCATGCTTTTTTATTTTTTTAACTGAATGCATAAAGTATCCACAGTCACCTACAGGATCCAAGAAGTTCCATCTTCCCACATCCTTATCAGTCCCTAATAGTGTCAGAATTTTTAATTGTCAAACAGAGTTGTGCTGAGGGGTCTTGAGGTTTAAGAATCTGCCTTTGTGTTTCACAGTAGCTGCAGCGCTTCACATCCACGGGGGAGTATGAAGGTTCTGGTTTCTCCATGGGTGCCCGGACACGACATATCCACTTAAAATTACTTTATGGCCATTCTAATGGGTACAAAGTGGTGCCTTATGACTTTAACTTGCACTTCCCTAATGGCCAGTGATGGTAAGATCTTTCCCTGTGTTTATTGGCTATTTGTATATCTTCTTTGGAGAAATGTCTGTTTGAATCTTTTGCATTTTAAATTTTGGTTGGATATTTAACCTTAGTGTTGATTTTAAGGGTTCTTTACATATTCTGGTTATGATTTTTAAAAATTTTCATTGTAATTACACAATACCTTTATTTTATTTACTTTTATGCAGTGCTGAGGATCAAACCCAGAGCCTCACTTGTGCTGGGCCAGCGCTCTACCACTGAGCACCCCCCACCATAAATTCTTTATCAAATAGAAGACTCACAGGTGCTTTCCTGGTCCTGTGGTGTGTATCTCTGTTTTCGTCATAGTCTTTTGAAGAGTGTCAAGTGTTTAACTTGAATGAGACCCACTTATGGGTTCCCCCTTTTATGCTTTTGTTCTCGTTTCTAGGAAATCTTGGCCCACGCTAACATCACAGAGATTTTCTTCTCTTTTCCTCTAGAAGGATTTTGTTTTATCACTTCCACTTTAGGGCGATGCCCATTTCAGTTTTAGTGTTGCCAAGCGGAGCCCCCTGGCTCACTGTGTGGAGTCCCTCTCTCTGCCCTGCAGTCCTCGGCACAGTTATTGAAAATTGGTTGTTTATAAATGGAAGGTTTCTTGTGGGACTTCTGCTCTGCTCCCTTGAGCAGCACGGCCATCCTTAGGCCAAAACCACACTGCCTTGGTCATGGCACTTTGTATCAGGGTGAGCCACCTGTCCCAGTGTGCCTGGGAATTCCTGGGGATCCCCCACTTTTTAAACTGAAAGTCTTGCATTTCTGGAACCCCTTCAGTTCTGGGAAAGCCTGCACAGTGGATTAGCCTATTTTATAGTAAGTTTTAAAACTAGGTAGGAGCCTCTGATTTTGTTCTTCTCCCAAATCGCTTTGCCTGTTGGTAGCCTGGCATTTGTATGTAAACCGTAAGATCGGCCTGTTGATTTGTACATGACCTCCTGCATGGATTTGGACAGGGATTGAGGGGATCAGAAGATCAGTTGGGAGGTGAATCTTGCTTTTTTAATTATTATTTTTCACAATTGCATACTGTCCCATTACAAGCTTGGGCAATTTCTTTAGCTGATCCCGCTTGCTTAACATGCAAGTTGTTTCCATTATGCCACAAATCACATCTTGTTTGCCTTTCTCTGTGTATTCAAGTCTTTCATTCAGCTACACCCCTCGGCTCACTTCCAAGCATCTTCCCGGTGTGGGTGCCACATCCGAGCCCTGGAGGGCATGAGCTCCCGTGGGACTCGCGCTGTCCAATCCGCGAGGGGAAGGTCCTCGGGCTGTGCCACACCCCGGCTCACGTACCCCCAAGGTCCTGCGGGGCCTGCCCCTGCCCCGACCCGACCTGCCCCGTCTGTCCCGCGCAGGGCACACTGGTGCACACCCTGAAGGAGATAAAGCCCACCATCTTCCTGGGGGTGCCTCGAATCTGGGAGAAGATGCATGACACCATCAAGGAAGACCTGGCCAAGGCCTCCAGCTTGAGGAAGAAGGCGTTTGCGTGGGCGAAAGACAGGGGCCTGAAGGTCAACACGAAGCGCATGCTGGGGTAGGTGGAGGCCAGGCCCGGGCGGGGCAGCCCAGCCTTCCGCGGCTCCAGGACGTCCTTGGCCCGCAGGAAACGCGACCTCCCGCTGGGCTACCACATGGCCAAGGGGCTGGTGTACCGCAGGGTCCGCAGCTCCCTGGGCCTGGAGCACTGCCACGCCTTCCTCAGCGGGGCCGCGCCGCTCCCCGAGAGCACCTCCGAGTTCTTCCTGAGCCTCGACATCCCCATAGGCGAGATCTACGGCCTGAGCGAGAGCTCGGGGCCCCACTCCATCTCCACCCACAGCGACTACCACATCCTGAGGTGGGCAGGCCCGGGCGGGGGCGGGGGCAGGGGCAGGGGGCAGGGACAGGGGGCAGGCCCGGGCGGCGGCGGGGGCAGGGACAGGGGGCAGGGACAGGGGGCAGGGCCTGGGGCAGGGGCAGGCGGGGGGGGGGGCGGGGGGGGCGGGGACAGGGGGCAGGCCCGGGCAGGGGCGGGGGCAGGCCCGGGCAGGGGCGGGGGCAGGCCCGGGCAGGGGCGGGGGCAGGCCCGGGCAGGGGCGGGGGCAGGCCCGGGCAGGGGCGGGGGCAGGCCCGGGCAGGGGCGGGGGCAGGCCCGGGCAGGGGCCAGGCGGCCTCCGGGCCTCTCCAGGAAGACCCCAGTCTCGGGCCTCCAGCGCCCCAGCTTCCTGAGGCGTGGATCCCTGGTTGGTCAGGTAAAGCAAGGGCCGCCCCCATGTCGCTGGCGAGTTCTGCCTCCAAGTTCACGTCCTGTGACCTGGAAGCCCCTCCACTTGACCATCTTCCATCTCTAACACTTCCGAGGCCCCTTTCTGGGTTTTCCCAAGTTGGACTCACCCCAGGCCGAGAGGTTGACCCAGATGATACCAAAACCAGGAGATCACCAAGGGCAAGCTCAGCGCTGAGGCTGAGCCTTGTTCCTTCACAGAATCTTCTGGTAGGGTCTCTCTGACACCGGGCTCTGCCACCGTGTCACCATTATCACCTCCCTGTCCTGCTTGGGGCTCTCCCTTGTCAGGTGCCAACTGAGGTAGCAAAAAAGGCTGGGGCTGGGGCTCAGGGGCAGAGGCTTGCCTGGCTGTGGGAGGCACTGGGTTCCATTCTCAGCACCACATATAAATAAATTAATTAAATAAACATCCATCAACAACTAATAAAAATATTTCAAAAACAAAACATAAGTTAAATCTTTCTAACCTGACGAAACCCTCTCCTGCCTCTGACTTGCGGGCACCTTAACGTCTCCGCCTCCCCCATCATGCCTCTAAACTCCCATCAAAATCTGTCTTCTGCGGAACCCCAAGGCCCCCTAGTGTTTTTCAGAACCAAAAAGCAGTGCCAATGCCAGTCTCTGTCTTCAAATGATCCTTTTCAATGAGTGCTATGTGTGAGTCAGCAGGCTTAAAGATGGCACCATGAAAGTCCCCACCCAAGCCCTCTCCTGAGTCCCCTAGGGCAGCCATAACAAAGCACCCACACTAAACAGCAGAAGTGTGTGGGCTGCCAGTTCTGGAGGCTGGAAGTCAGATCAGGACGTGGACAGGGCCGGCTACTTCTGAAGCTGTGATGGGGAATCTGCCCCAGGCCCCTCCCTAACTTCTGGTGATTTTTCTGGTGTTCTTTGACTTATGGAGTGTCACCCTCTCACCTCCATCTTCATGTGGTACTGTGTGTGGGTGTGTGGGTGTGTCCCCATTTCCCCATTCTGTAAGGACACCAGTCACACTGGATTAGGGCCCACCCTGTGCCAGTGTGACCTCCTTTTAAATAATTACACCTGTAGTACCTTGTTTCCAGGTAAGGTCACATGCCATGCTACATGGGTTTAGGACTTATACATATGAACTAGGGAGAAGGGGGTGGGGGGAACAACAAAATTCAACCTGTAACCACCTCCCAGAGGCAAAACCACCTGTGTTCTTTCTAGTCAAGCTGGTACACGTCAGGCATTGACATAGGCTGTGTGCCTTCATCCCCAACAGAAGCATTTTCCATGTCAAAACAGAACACAGAACCCTCCTCCTCTGGACTCTCTTGTTCTCTCTGCAACCCAGGAACCAGATCAGCTCAGGCAACAGGGTTCCCTCCCAAGCTGGACTCAGGGCAAACTTCCCCTCATCCTGGACTGGCACCATCTATGCTCGGAGTCAGATGGATTTTGTTAGAAGGGGTTCTTATCACGTGGAGAATGTTCCCTGTCAGTAGAACAGCTGCAATGTGTATGTGTGCGCCTGCTCGTGGTGTGTGCGTGGGGTGGAACCCAGGGCCGAGTGCATGCTAGGCACGAACTTTATTACTGAGCCCCTGCCCGGCTGCCTTATTCTTTTAAAAACAATTTTTTTTAATTGTACTTAGACACAACACCTTTACTTTATTTATTTTTATGTGGTTTGTATGTGGTGCTGAGGATCAAACCCAGGGCCTGGCACTTGCTAGGTGAGCGCTGTCCCTCTGAGCCACAACCCCAGCCCCAGCTGCCTTATTCTTAACAGCTTTGTGGCATTCCAGAGGACACAAATGGTCGTACCATAAATTATTAAGTGGTTCCCTTACTGGTGACTATTTAGGGCTTAATTTCTCCCACAGGTGTTCCCATAAATAATGATAAAATGAATGTTTGACATAGACATTTTGTACTGTGATGCAAAATGATATCTCCATTTTTCTCTTCCTTTTATTATAAGTGGAGTTAGAAATAATCTTTTCACACATATAAAACCCATTTGTACTTCCTTTTCTCTGAACTATCTGTCTACATTATCTTCCCATTAAAAATTGAATTATTTGTTGTTAGCATTTACATATTAGGAAAATCAACCCTTTGTCTTTCACATAAGTTACAAATATTTTACCCCCTCATTTTTTCATTAGGGTTTTTATTTTAGTTAATTTTTTTTACAATACCTTTATTTTATTTATTTTTATGTGGTGCTGAGGATCAAACCCTGGGTCTTGGATGTGCTAGGCAAGCGCTCTACTCCTGAGCCTACAACCCCAGCCCCAGTTAATCTGTTTTTTTTTAAATATTTTTTAGTCTTCAGTGGACCTTAATTTTATTTAAATGTGGTGCTGAGAATCTAACCCAGTGCCTCACACATGCTAGGCAAGTGCTCTACCTCTGAGGTACAACCCCAGCCATAATCTGTTTTTTGATGTACAGAAATTTATGATTTTTATCTGGTTGAAGTTATCAATCTTGTTTTATGGCTTCTAGATTTTTCTACATATCTAGAAAGGCTTCAGTGGAGAAGCTATAAGTCTTTTTTAAGTTCTGAATGTCTCAGCCCTGCCTTTTTTCTCTTGCTGAGATGATTCCTAGGCTTAACCCTTAAACCCTTATCCTTCTAGTTTCCAGGGAAGGAGATCTCAGTGATGCAAGAACATGTTTATCCCTGCATCCTAAAACTGCCCTTGCAAGTGTATTTCTAGAGAAATGAGTCTTATAAGAATCCAGATTTCAGATGATGCTCTGCTATCTGATGGAAGTAACTTTTTACCTCTAGGGAGATTCTAGCTGGTTGGTTTGCTTATAGTCAGCTTTCCTGGTCAGGGTGACCTGCAGTATAGATGTATAGGTCTACACGGCTGTTTTCTCAAGGATGGGGGGATTTTTTTTCCTATCCTTAAGCACTTTTTCCTTCTCCCATGTACATGGGTATAAATACAGTACACAGAGGCTGGGGTTGGAGCTCAGTGGCAAAGAACTTACCTGGAACAGGTGAGGCCCTAGGTTTGATGCCCAGCACTTCAAATAAATAAATAAAAACAATCCACAGCCAACCATGGTTGTGCACGCCTATAATCCCAGCGGCTCAGGAGGCTGAGGTAAGAGGGTTGCTTTAAAGCCAGCCTCAATAAAAAGCAAGGCGCTGAGCAACTCAGTGAGACCCTGTCTCTAAGTAAAATACAACATAGGGCTGGAGCTGTGGCTCAGTGGCCGAGTGCCCGAGTTGAATCCCCAGAACCTCCCCCTGCCCCCCAAAAGCAACGAAACCAAAACCGGTCGACACCACCGCTAGGGTTCCGAGTTCACGAAGTGTTGGGGATTTAGCAGATGGAACACTTGGCAGGCCCCTCCTCACATCTGCTGCGCCCTCTGAGCACACTGTGGGTGACTCTGTCTCTGAGCCTCGGTTTCCCCACTCCTGTCCCCCTGGCAGCTGTGGCGAGATCGTGAGTGGGTGTGAGAACATGCTGGTCCAGCAGAACAAGGACGGCACTGGGGAGGTCTGCATGTGGGGCAGGCACATCTTCATGGGCTACCTGGACAGGGAGGGCACGACTCTAGAGACCATTGATGGGGATGGCTGGCTGCACTCCGGGGATCTGGGCCGCATGGACAACCAGGGGTTCCTGTTTATCACCGGCCGCATCAAAGGTAGCACTGGTGCCGGGGTCTGGGCTCTGAGGGCCTCTTGCACGTGCTGGTGCAAAGGCTTTCTGGCTTTCCCACCTCCCATGAAGGGCTGTGCAGGACACCCTGGTGGGCACGACCCAGCCTCCTCCTGGTGCCCAGGAAATCACCCCTCCATCATCTGGCACTCCATAGTCTTCCTTTGGGAGGATGGACCTGGGAGAGACAGGCCCTGAAACACCCAGCCCCTCCACTGTAGCTTGAGGATGTGAGGATGCTGATGTACAGGGCTTGGGGGTTAATTGCAATGACAGGATCTCCCAGGGTTTTCTGGAGAAGGCCCTATGGAAAGTGCTTCTGGGTTTCCAGGACTCACAGTCTCCACTGCCACTATCGGTCATGCCACCTTGGCACAGCCACAGACGGTGCATGAAGGAATGTGTCACAAATAATCCTCCTTTCACTTCCTTTTGTCCACTTGGAAAATACATATTTAAAAAAATAAACATTTTGGCTTACGGTCATACAAAATTGAGCAATGGGCCAGATTTGGCGCACAGAACTATGCAGTTGGCCAACTCATATAGAAAGCATTTGGTATCAAATCTGACATAGGCAGTAACTATTCAATAAATGGGCTATGTTAACATTATTTCTTGTGATGAGTGACAGAAAACTCATTTCAAATTGAGTGGCAAAGCAAAACTGTTGGCTAAATATAACTGAAAAGTCCAGAAGTTCTAGCTTCAGGCATAGCTGGATCCAGGTACCAAAATGACTTCACAATGAATCTTTTTCCTTCTCTGTGCTAATGCCATTGCTAATAAACTGGTTCCTGTTTTTGGCAAGAAGGCTACCAACAGTCTAGGTTCATATCTAACTCCAAAGGGAAGAGAGTAGTATTTCCAGTAGTTCCAGTGCAAACATTGTATGTCTGGCTTTCACTGGACCAATGGAGAAAAGATTATCAAGAGGAATTATCAACTGTCTCAGAATGAGTCTCACTGTAGGGGGTGGAATATGCCGACTTGTTAGACCTGGTCATCCCTGTGGTCCACCCCACCCAGGCCAATTGCATGAAAGAGCAGATTGCTAGTGAAACAGCCAGTGCTGTCCCCAGGGAGGGGTCCCTGGGCAGGCCATGCCACAGAGGTGTTCTGCACCATCACAGTGAAGATGCTGTTGGGACGAATGGCCATTGTAAGGGCAGCTTTGCCAGGTCCTGGGACAGGAGGAGACAGGATCACAGAATGAAAGAGTAAAATTTTCTGGGTGCAGGTTAGGAGATGTGAATTCTGGAGATGAAGATTTCCGGAGACTGGGCAGAGGGGGAAGGATTCTTAGAGAATTAGGGATGCCACACACGCCCCCAGGGTAAGACTGGAACTAGACTCCTAGGTGGCCAGCCAATGGAAGCAGCAGCAAGAGACAGACAGAGCCTGGCCCCAGGGCCTTCACTAGCCTGTAAGCAAGACGTGAGAAAGGCCAGGACAGGCCTGGGGCCAGGCGGGAACTAGGACTGGGATTCTCAATGGGAAAGCAAGCGACCAGGGAGGTGGGGCCAGGGCTTGCATGCTCCTGAGATTTTGGAGGTGTCATCTGCCGTTCTGTGCCCACACCAGTGGGGGTTTCCTGTTGTCATGGGTGGACCTGGTTGAGCCAAGCCTTGTTGCAGAAATCCTCATCACTGCTGGTGGTGAAAACGTGGCCCCCGTTCCCATCGAGAACCTGATGAGGGAGAGGATCCCCATCATCAGCAATGCCATGCTGGTGGGCGACAGAGCCAAGTTTCTGAGCATACTGCTGACGCTGAAGGTTAGGTGGGCCCCTGCTGTCCCCTGGGGCCTCCACAGCCAGCCCGGCCCGGCTCCAGGGCCAGGAGCTGGCCTGCAGGTTCAAAATCACTTCTTGGTCTTCAGGGCCTGGGTTGGGTGGGGCTGGCCAAGGAACGTGTGTGGTGACAGGGCTGTCCTGGGGCAGTGTGAGACGGATCAGGTGAGTGCATGTGAGATAAGTGCTAAGCACCTCACTTTTGCTGAGGCTGTCTTTGAACTCATGATCCTCCTATCTCAGCCTCCTGAGCTGCTGGGACTACAGGTGTGTGCTTCCATGCCCAGCTTGATTTCTTTTCTCTTTTAATTTGATGGTCCAATAAGAAGTGTCCCCTGCCCTCTCAGGAATCCTAATCAAAAAAGATGAATGATGAAATGCCAATCATATGTGTGGCTTTGCTCACTGACTTTCTTGACATCAGGTCACTGAAAATCTCAGACCTTCTCAAGTGAAAAACAAAAATAAAAATGTGATTAGTCCCACTGAGAGTTGGTGAAGACTAGCACATCCAAGCTGTGATAACACTTGTTCAGAGAGAAGCCCTTTAACATGAACCAGAGCCCTTCCCAAGGTCATCCCCAACCTTCCTGTCCCTTTTACAAATGAATGTCTTGGCAAATCAAGATTTAATGGGGGTTTGGTTTTGTTGTTGAGGCACAGTTCAGAATCTGAGTTGTGCTTCTTTGAGAGAATTGGAGGTGAAAATTCTCCCCAAGCTGTCAATACAGAAGGCAGGGGCCTTTGAGTCAGCACCACATGTGGACTAGAATAGAACAGACCCTGTAGAATAAACTATCCAAACACAGACATGTTCTAATGGAGCCCATAGGGGCACCTGCCACACTACAAGTAATTCTGTCTTGTCTTCCTCTGCCTGGGATAAATGGCAGTGGCAGTCAGAGGGATTTAAATATTAGGACTTTAATCAAATCCAGAATGAACTCTCTTACCTGTATTGGTTTCCGCGACCCAGGGGCAGCTCTTCCTCCTTCTGTGAACCTCCCTCTAAGGCCAGACTTGCTTGGAGGAGAGTTCTTCTTTTAGTGCCAAGAATTATTCAAAACATCTAAAGAAGGAGAAGTCATGATATTCAACATTGGGAGAGCCACCAGATCTTGTTGTGTCCCTGTGGCCAGGCAGCCTTGTGAGAGCAGATTGCCTAACTCTCCTACAGTTATGGAGATGGAGAAAGCAAGAAAGTTATGTTGCTCCATCAAGGGAGTAATAGCAGTGGGAAAGAAGCTCCCTTGCTCTTCATGCGAGCTGATCCTTGACTAATTGGACCCAAGGGAATAGATACATTGACATGGTGTCCACTCAGAGTGGTGGCATCAAGAGGACGACCCCCCAGAAGTGTTATACAGGATTCTGTCATTCCTGCTACACACAGCAAAACAGTGCAACACAAAATCCAGGTGAGACCATACGGAGTTAGTGGGAAGCCCTGGACGCTTTGTCCCAGGGTGGAGAAAGTTCAATTCAGTCACAAGGTTTGTTCTTGAAGGCTTTGGAAACCCATTTTAGAGGGAGCTGTTCTCTTCTGGCCAAAGAACCTTTAATCCTTCTGCAGGCTGACCTTTCTTGCAAAAGGGAACCTATTCCATGCAAAAGAGAACCTTAAAAGTAAGGTTAGTATGTCTTTAAGTTCACCCTGTTTAAAAGTTTACAGCTGTCTTATGTGATTTTGATGTGTTTTTTGCTTTTGTTTTGTTTTTTGGTACTGGGGACTTAACACAGGGGTGCTTAACCACTGACCCACATCCCAACCCCATTTTGTTTCTTTTTATTTTGAGACAGGGTCTTGATAAGTTGTTGAGGCTGGCTTTGAACTTGCAGTCCTCCTGCATCAGCCTCCCAAACATGCGCCACCACATCCAGTTTGTTATTATTTTTGTTTTCAATTTTCAAGGGTACATATAGTCTTTTTAAATTGATTTTATTTTTTAAATACACAATAGCAGAATACATTACAATTCATATTACACATATGGAGAATAATTTTTCATATCTCTGTTTGTATATAAAGTAGGTTGACATCCAATTTGTGTCTTCATACATGTACTTTGAATATTGATGTCCATCACATTCCACTATCCTTGCTAATCCCCTGCCTCCTCCCTTTCCCTCCCAACCCTCTGCCCTATCTAGAATTCATCTATTCCTCCCATGATCCCCCTCCCTACCCCACTATAAGAATATTTTAAATCCAAAATTCTTATGGAGTTGTTACCACATATTTTTGGCACCCATGGGACAAAGAACAGAGACAGAAATCAAACTTGGCTGTAGATTTTTAGATTAATTTAAGGGATATAAGAACCCCTATCTTCTCTAAGCATTGTGTGTTGCCTGGATAATACAGCTTCTACCCATATGTAATGGTCATCAATTTTATTGTAATACAAAGGGACAGTCTTGTTTATAAATACCATTACATTCTTAGTAGTCTTTTATCTTTTTTATACAATGTGTACTCAAATATAGTTATTATTATGCTTTTGAATTTTGATTTTTGAAAAAATATAAAGGAACCATGATACTAGAAAAGAGTAGAAGTTAACTACTGCTCAACTCCTCAGACCACCCCCCCCATCAATTCATTTGGTTCCAGAAATAGAACCCATTCTGCCTCTAGGAACCTACAAGGATGGACTGTGGACTCATGCTGGATGTCAACTGCAGCCATAGAACATGGCCAAATTCCACGGCTCCTATTAACCACAGGTTTCTCATCTGTAATATGGAGACAGTGATGGGGCTACTTACAGTGTTTACCATAAAGCTTCCAATACAGTTAACACCTAATAAAAGTATTATTTACAAAAGTATGAGCAAGCTGCAAATTGTGTGGAGAATCGGGAGTTGGAAGAGTTCAGTTTCTCATGGTGGATTAGCTGCTAACAGAAATCCCAGGAAATGAGGCTGATGAAAATGTTTAGTTGTTTCAATGAACAAACCCAGCTCCTGATGAATACTCTTATTTTTGAAAGAAAAAAAAAAGAAACTGGAGAAATCATTGGCTACAGATAGACTGGCCTGACAGTGTGAGGTAACCAGCCCAGCCTGGCCACTGAGCCTCTAGGCTGCAGGCTCCCTCGGGCTGCCTGCCTGTGTCCCTCGACCTTGACAGCAGGTTCTGGCAGACAACCTGGCATCTCTAATGGTCCATTAAGATGACAGATGCAGACACACTCAGGCCAATGGCTGAATTCAGGTTAATTTCAGCCTGGTCCTGCTGATGGCCTCACACAGCCCATGGCAGCTCAGCCCAGAAACCTGCAAGGTCGGGTCCTGGTAAGACACCAACTAATGGACTTGTCTCAGTGGGCATGTGCTGAACAAATGGAAAACGGGTGACTGGAGAGTTCTGTTTAGAGAAGAAACTGCCAGTCTGTCATTAGGAGATGGAGGCAGGAGAGAGCCTGGGAAACAGGGGACAAATGCACAGAAGCAAAGCTGGGTGGCTAGGAAAATATTTTAGACTTGATCTATGTTTGTTTTCTAGAAGGTGCAGCTGTTAACTTGACCCAGGGGTGCTTAACCACTGAGCCACATCTCAAGTCCTTTTTGTTTTTTTTTTTTTTTATTTAGAGACAGAGTCTTGCTCAATTGTTGAGGCGGGCTTTGAATTTGTAATCCTCCTGCCTCAGCCTCCCAAGCTGCTGGTATTACAGGTGGACTTATTTGGGTTATGTGGCTGGACTTTTTAATGACACAGTAAGGTTCATTTGCCTTTTGCCATTGTGACAGTAGAGCCTGTGCATGTGAGTGGTGCAGCAGCCTGCCAGACAACTGCCACTGAGTCGTAGATCATTTGTCTTTATCTCTTTTCTCTGGATTCTGCTTGGCTAATTTATTTACTCAAGTTTCTACTTATCCTTGAGAAAATTAACACTTAGTCTTTCTTTTGTGACTCAGAGTCCAGATGACCTGAACTCACATTTTGGGAAGAGGAAAGACCTGGAAGGCTGAGATCTTTGTGGCAGTTGGGACAGGGATCCTTGGGGAAGACAGCTTTCTATTAGCATGAGAATGTGCAGTGTGCGTTTTCTTCTCCCACATTAGATTTCTGATGATTGAGCTCCTCCTGTTGCTGGGTCCTCAGCCCACCCTCTCCCAAGTCCTGGTGGTACCCTTCCTTCTTCTGTCCCGTCTCCTCCCCAGCATCCACTTCAGTGTGGCTCAACAAATGGCTGTGTGCCTGCTCTCATCTGGGCATGGTTAAATGTGGGTTATATGAGATAAATAAGTCTGACCCTCATCCATAAGGCACTTATGGTCTATTATCAGGAACTTGCCTGTCCCCAGAAAGAAGGGGCACAGAAAAGGTAGCAGAAGAATCCAAACCAAATCTCTTGGCTGTACAATTCTAATCTAGGACTTACACTGGGTTCATTTGGGTGCATGAATGGATATGAAAGATGAACAGAAACTCAGCTAAATGGGCATTTTCAAGAGTTATGGTTTAAATAGCCATGCTACCCAAGTTTAAGAGCTGAGCTTCAGAATTTGTCATGACTTGAACCCTTGAAGATTCACCAACTCTATCTGGCATCACTTTTGGTGTGCTAGTATGAGACAATAATTTCTGTGGGTCTGTGAAATGAGATATTATAAGACGTGCCTAGCAGAGGGACGAGGACATAGTAGGTAATTAATAAAAGGTAACCCTTATTACTTTCTAGTCATCTGTATTTGCAGATGAGTTTGTTAATGCCTGTGAAGGGCAACTGTGGTCTTGGAAGAAAGGAGAGCTGGAACAGGTTATGTGAGCCACAAGGTGGGTGCCCAAAAATCAAGGTGGGTGTGAGGAGGTCAGGAAGAACTACAACATTTTTACTTTGGCAGCAGCTGAGTTTTCTCTTAAGTAAAGGAAATGGCATGTTTATCCAGCCAGATAACCAGGCTGCGACTGTCAGAGAGCTTTTAAATGGAGCTTCGCAAATGTGTTCTGTGCAGCCTGCAGTAATGAAATTCATCCTTCTTCAGTGGTAATCCTCCACTACACAGCATTTTAAATCTTTTTCTTATTTGGTGCTCAGAACTGAGGTCCAGGATATACATATTTCCAAGTGTCATTTTTAATTTAATCCATGATTGAACACATTTCCACTGGCACAGCTAAATAGTTAAACTAGAAACCATCAATTTGTCCTGAACTGTTGACATGCAGGGTAATGCTATGGTTAAATTAAATTTAAATCTAAGAATGAGAGGCAGCTTGGTTTCTTGGAAGCCCTTGGTCCTGCTTTGTCAGTGAGGCATAGCTGCAGGAGGAAGAAGACATTTTAAAATATGAGGTGCATTTCTAACCACCCCTCAGTATGGCCAAGGGAATGTCATCCTGCTGTATTTCTGGTTATTTTCCCTACTGAGTGGCAAAGCAGACCAGGTGTCCAGATTTTGGCAGGAGGGTACTGTGCAAATACAAAAGAAATCACTGTTAATAGGAAAAACCTGGTTGGCAAATCATAAAATTTCAGAACAGATTTGGGCAACTCCAGAATATCAGAGTCAGGGAGATGGGCCAGAGCTTTTGGTTCAACTCAGAGAATTCAGGCAGGCTGCCCAAGGACATCTGGGGCAAGCGCTGGGCCCCTGGACTCAGTCTGAATTCTCTCTCTTTCATATTTCATCATACTTTATGCAAAGATGTGGTTGAGTGGCACTCTGTTGCTCATTTATGTGAGAACCTGGACAAATGAGTGAAATACTCTGAGCTCTGTTTGCTTGTCCATGAAATGGAGATAATAATTGTAACTACCTCATAAGATCATCAGGAGAATTAAGTGAGTTACTGGAAGTGAAATTGTAAAACTGTGCCTGGCATTTGCTGAGAGCTCAATCTATGCTCTTCTTGTTGAAGAAAGAACAAGAAGTTTGCTTTTAAAAAAAATGTTTATTTTTTAGTTGTAGATAGACAACTAAAATTTATTTAATTTTATTTCTTATGTGGTGTTGAGGATCGAACCCAGGGCCTCACATGTGCTAGGCAAGCACTCTACTGCTGAGCCACAACCTCAGCCCAAGGAGTTTGCTTTTATTATTTTTTGCTTTTATAAAAATATGTTGTTTTCTTTTATCATTGCTTGTATGTTTACTCAGAATTGTTTTTGGAGGAGTGGGGATACCCAGGAATCATCTGGTTCTCCTGGTGTCATGCAGTGTCAGTAGCATGTGGGTCTAACATGGCTGGTGCATTTAGATCTCTTAGGGGTGTCATAACACAATACCCCAAGCTGGTGTGTTTAAACAATCTATGTTTTAAAACTATTTTGGAGGCCAGAAGTCCAAAGACAAGATGTCAACTGGACTATGCTCCCTCTGAAGATTCTAGAGGAGAATACTTCCTTGCCTTTTCCAGTGTGTTATGGCTCCCAGTGATCCTTGACTTGTTCCCTTATCATCCATTCCCTGCCTCTGTCTTCACATGGCCTTCTCCCTCTCTGTATCTGTTTTTTCTTTGTCTTTTATAAGGACATTTGTCATTGGATTTCATGCCCACTGGTTAATCCAGATTTCATCTCATCCCATCCCATCTCACCTCACCTTTGATCTCTTTGTGAGATCCTTAACTTTATTATGTCTGCAAGGACTCTTTGTCCAAATAAAATCATATTCTCATTCATAGTTCTGGGATATGGGCACACCCTGTTTGTGTCCACCATTTCAGACAATGTAGCTGAGAATTTTTGAGTGAGAGCCAGATGTTAGAAAAGGAACAAAACTGGAAGGAATTAAACCCAGAGACTTGGTGTTGGTTGAACTTTGTGCTTACTTACCATAGTCTTTGGCACTTAGAAAGCAGAAATGGTAGAAAGAAAGAAATGTGACTGCAAAGATTTACATCATTGTCTCATCACAAAGGAAATATGGGTTGTGATTGGTAAATAAGGTGGACCCTCATCCATTAAGCAAATGCTGATCAGGAACCTACTCCAGCCCTGACACTACTGTGTGCTACATGCCAGAGACACAAAGATGTCAAAGACACTGTCCCTACATATTTGGAGACAATAGTCTGGGGAGAACTATAAGTAAATAAAAATTTATAATACAATATGATAAGTTCAAAGCTTGAGCTGTTCTCAGTGCATTACAGAGAAGGGGCAGGAACCAGGGGTGGGATGCAGGGTAAGAAAGGGGTGTGAGCCGTGTCAGGTCAGGCATCCTGGGGGTGGAAGAGGTGACACCAAGACAAGTTTGACAGAAGAAATCAAGTTGTGGAAGAAAGGGTGTCATGGAAGAGAGGGTAGGAAGGGGAAATGGCTTAACAGGCAGGGAGGATGAACCAGAGGACCAAAGGCACGGGGGACCCAGGGGCATCACAGGGTTCTTAGAGCAGGAGAGAGAGAGGACTCAGTGCCTGGTGGGTCCACAGAGGTAGGCAGAGAGGATTATGGGGAGGTCTGCAGGCCATGATAAGCACAGAGCATGGCTCTTGTCCTGGAAACCTCAGAGGTCATAGCATGCTAAGCATTTGAAGGAAGTCAGACTTGCTTTTGAGAGGTCACACTCTTGGTGACATTGAAAGAATGTGAGTGAGGGGGCAGAAGAGGGCAGGACTCAGTTAAGAGAAGACAAAGACCTGGATTTAGTTACAAGATATTGTGAGAGAAGAAGAGTCATGAGCTTATTCAAAAACAGAGGTAACAGGCTGAGGAAAAAACACCAATGTCTGGAGGTGCTGTAGATAGAAGAATCTATGAACAAGAGTGAGGAGGGTCAGGAGGCAGAACCAGGAGAGGCTGTGTGATGGAAATGCAGAGCATCAGGAGGAAGCTGAGAGTGGCTACTTGGTAAGTGGAAGACCTATAGTTCTGACTTATCATTGAGGGAGAGGCTGGTCAGCAACCAGTGAAAGACTGATGGGCAGGCTTGGCTTGTAGCTCCATGGTAAAGTGCTTGCCTGTCATGCGTGAGGCCCTGGGTTCAATCCTCAGCACCACATAAAAATAAATAAATAAATAAAGATATTGTGTTCATCTACAACTAAATAAAAATATTAAAAACAGACTGATGGGCAAGGTGATGATGCTTTTCTGTGCAGCTTCTGACTTTGTAGATGTGCTCTGCACTTTTCATTATTGTGAGCCACTTCTGTGTTCAAATCAGCATAGGCAGAACATGGTACCCATGAAAGGATGAGGTCTGGTAAGAAAGTGATAAAGAGGGAATAGATATAAGAGAATCCAGCTTAGAGGACTGGCCTTGGAGATGAGCCTCATTAGAGAAGAAGAGGGACCAGGAGACTCTGATGGACTGGGGAGAGAAGGGTAGCAATTAATTAGACTGTGAAAAGTAGCATAGATTGCCTCTGTATACACAGTTGTAAGTAGTTAGTCATAACAATAACTTTCTCATTTCAACCCAGATAACTTCAAGTTTAGCTGAGTAAAGCTGCTGCAGTTCAAGAAAGTAAATTTCAGTTACATGTTTTCATAGAAATGAATGTGAAATTTTGCTGGTGCTCCTACAGGATTTTTCAAATCCAGACTTTCAGGACTCTCCTAAAGGAAAGAATGCTGTCTGGCTTAGGCAAAAAAAAAAAAAATGCTACATTCCCTGGTTTCTGCATCGTTTCAATTTGAAGCTTTCATGTCTTTTGAAGTCTAAACTCAATAGGTCAAGGAAAAAGGAGAGTGAGGCCTGTTGACAACAAGGACATTAGACACAGCTGTTGGGTCAGCCCTGCCAACCTCTACCCAGCCTGCTGGGTGCAGTGTGCAGAGCTAGGAAGGTGACCAGCCCCTGGCATGACATCTTTAACCATACAGCTGTGGACCCTGGCACATCACTATGTGAGCTTGGCGATAGCCTTGCAGCCACTGGGTAGCTTTTGATTAGAACAAGATGGCCAGCACTTGGGTCGGATTTAAGTCATGCTTCAAGTGGTTAGGAGCAGCCATTTTTATCACTGTCACATTGACAGAGATTGGGAGATTGTTTTACATTTCTGTGACTAAAATACCCAACAAGAACAGCTTAGAGAAGGGAAGGGTTTTTTTGGCTCATGGTTTCAGAAATTTAGTCCATCGTGGGCCAATCTATTGCTCTGGGCCCAAGGTGAGGCAGAACAATGGCAGAAGGACAGGGCCGAGGGGAGCTGCCCAGAACACTGCTGCCAGGAAGCAGAGAGAAGGGCAGAGGGAGAGAAAAGGAAGGAAGGAGTCATGGGGAAGATAAACCCTTCCTGGGTACACCTCCAGTGACCCACCTCCTCCAGCCACGCCCCACCTGCCCACAGTTACCACCCACTCAATTCTTTCAAACTAGAATGGACTGATTAGCCATAATCTATTATGGCTCTCATAATCTGTTCACCTCTGAATATTCATGCATTTACACGGAAGACGTTGGGGGACACTTCATGTCCAAACCATAATATATTTAAACATTCCTTGTGGTTTATGATGGCTTTGTTGTAGTTGTTGAACTTTAAGTTGACAATTGGATAGGGAATGCATTGACTATTGTTGTAGAGCTGTAATCGTGTTTGAAATCTACCCTTTTGAATCCCCTTATTGAATGACCAAGTTTTTTTTCAAAAAAAAAAATTCAAATTAATTCCTGATTCTCCTTTCACTTAAATCAATCACTAGAATTATGACAGTTCTTTATTTTTAATAAATAATTAAATCTAATGAACTACAATTAAATATAAATCCAATTATTTAAGCATATTACATAAAAGCTTTAAAACAATCATTTTATATTAAGTAACAAGAGATGGGAAAAAGGTAGAGTATGGTTACAGCCAATTTGTTATCCAGCAAAAGCAAATTTCTTCTTCATTCATATTTCTGCTCAATTTCTTTCAAAGACAGTAATCTTCAATACCTGATTTCTGGTTGTGATCCTAACTCATGAATATTTGTGAAAGACCAAAATATTTGTAAATGCATAAAATAACTATTCAGAGATACTACCGCTATTCAGTGTTTTTGAAACAATTTTCAAAATATCTATTCACGTTTTTAAGCCTCATCTTTTACTAAGTATTTATCTTCACCAAGAGAGCACAGCAGGAGTGTGGATTTCTAAAATTTTGGAACTAGATTGAAAGAGAACATTGAAAAAGAAGAAATTATCGTTGAAATTTTGGATAACAATGAAAATAGAGTTAACAGCTAACAGGGACTATATGAATATTAGCTTTTAAGTGAAAATGTAAAGAGGAATAGAAATACATGCAATTAATGAAAATCAGTTAGGGAGTTTAACAAATTACAGATACAAATACTTTTATGATACATTTTTTTCAATTAAGTTTTTGTCAAGTCTTATCATGATCTCAATTAGTATTTGAAAATCATGGTTGAAAATGCCTTCTTTTAGCTTACACATCCTAAAGAAGTAAATTATGTACAATTTTATTTATTCTGTTATCAATTAAAGCAAACAATGGTTTTCTTTATGGGAAAATAGCCACCTTTCCTTGTGTTGTAGTGCACAATTGTCCCTCTGTATACATGGGAGGTTGGTTCCAATACCCCCCCCACCATACACCCAAAATCTGATGAATTTCATGTCCCTTATATACAGTAGTATTATATGTTCATATGACTTACTGCATATCCTCCTGTATACTTTCAGTAATTTTTACATTACTTATAACATTCCAATAAAATATATTGTTCAATATTTTAGGAACTAGTGTCAAGAATAAAAGTGTGTACATGTATAGCAATGGATTACATTTATTTCCAGGTATCTTCAAATTCATCATTGATTGAACCTACACCTATATAACACAACATTGTTAGGACTGAATGTACTTCAAACAACATATAGTATTATAGTTATGATATTAAATGTTATAACTTCCTTTATAAATACAGTATTTTAATAATCCCAAATTACTATATCATATTTTATTATCCTAAATCATACAATAATTCATTTATCTGATAAGATGACTGTTGAGAATGGCCAACACTGCTAGATGCTTTGGATATAATGCCACATACTAAAGTTGATGTAAATGTCTAACACCTACAGTTAAAGGCTAAACAAACAGTCTCTTAGTGAAATTTTATTCTAATGTGGGAAGTTAATGTTAATTGCTAATGATACAAACAACTGTCAAATTATAATAAGAGTATTAATGAAGAATGCTCAGTGTCAGTGACAATGAAGTCAGAAAGATCAAAAACCTTACTGGAAAAAAATACAAAGAAATTAAGACTTCATAGGTGAGGAAGAACTTTTGGAAAAAAAGGGCAGGAAAGACATTTCATTGAGAGAGAAAAGCATCCTTAAAGGCCTCTGGAGAAGATGAATAAGGATAGGTGTCAGGGATTAAAGTCAGCATACCTGCAACCAAGAGCTAGAGAAAATGTGTGGAGGTGAGGAGGCTGGAGAATAGAGTAGGCAGGATCCCAGTGAGGACACCATGCTTGAGTACTCGAAGTAGGGTGATAAAAATTTAACAGATGGAAGTTACTGTATACATGTCATATACTTTCTGAAAATGTCCTAGTAAAAATGTCCTATTGAGGTTAGGAAAATAAGTTTGGGAGTTAGTTTTACATAATATGTCACCCTTTTAGAATAAGTAGGTATAAAATTAATCCATATACAAATAGACTTTTCACACTTAATCTAGCAAAAGGAATAGAGAAAGATAGTGTTTGTGGCTTTTAAGATCTTTATTCTGGAAGACATAAGATAAAAACTTTAATGCCAGTAATCAGGAGGGTTAGTTCAGAGAATTATATTATAGGATTTTATAGAAGTTCCTCTTCTGCCAGAAAGAAAACATGAGTTTGAGAACCAGTCTTAAGATTGTCCTACACTCTTAAGATTGTCTTACTCAGATTGATTTTGTTATTTTTGACTGAAGATTAAAATAGCTTACCTAGAGCATTTCCTTGAATGTTTGAACTTTTTCCTTCACTATTATTTCTCAACACATGTGTTTTTCTTTAAAAGTGACAAATGCTTATGGTATATATAAAAGAGTGATTCAGCCTTGTTTAGAAGAAAAGGGATTTAAGTATTCTTTATAACACATAGTCATCCATTTGTATTGCAGTGTAGGAGCTATCTTCCATGTTGAGCTTCAGAGCATCAGTTCTGGGCAGTGTGGAGAGAATAAGACCAGGAAAAGAACAGACGACAGGGGCCACTCCTGCTGACAGAACAGAGGAAAATCATAAAAGTCAAGTTGAACTACATAAAGGTATTCCCTATTTGTTCCTGTGTTTATTCAATCACACAAGTTAAACTGGTTCATTAAGCAACTACTTTTCAGATTTGTGCTCCTGGTGTCATTCAAATTTATTTGTTTATTCATGTTTTCCCTAAACATCTTATATGTATATTTTTTCTACTTACTCATTTAATTGATAAGTAAATAGATAATTTTACATTCTGAAATAAAATTTCTTTATTTTTAATTGGGATAATACCAAAATAGCCACTGCAGGTCTATGTTGGTTAATTTACCCATTATACAATTTTTAATAATGTTTATGTTTAGCTTCTTTGCATGTTTATATTTAGGGCATCTCTTTTAATCTAGTATATCAATCCATGTGCACATCCTTGAGAAGTATTTTCTTGTCACAAAACAATTACTGATATTGACTTTGTACATACATTTATTTCTTTTATTTCATTTTTACTTTATTGCTTTATTCCGCCTTTCTTGACTTTTTACTTTGTTCTTCATGAATTAATTCTTTGTAGTGTACCATTCTATATTTCATAGGGATTTAGTTTGTGTTCTACTGTTGTAGTAATTTTCTTAAGATTCAACAAGAAACTTTGACTTATGGCCCACGTTAAGTGAACACTTTTTAAAAATTTCCTGCAATTAAATTTTGTTAAACTTTCTACAATTCCAGACCTCACAGAAGTTGATAAACTGCCTTGCTTTTGTGATAATTATGATTGTTAGATGTATTATGTTTACATAGGCACAACCAACAAAAATTATAATAGCTGGTATTTAAACATCATTATCAATTCATATTTCTAACATATTTTCCTTTATCCCAATATTTCCATATTCTTGTGCCATGACTCTACAAGACTTACAAGTGTGTAACTGACAGAGCTCAATTAGTTCAGCACTAAGAAATTGCTGAAATCCTCTGTTTCCCAACTCACAGAAGCTTGGAGTTATCTCTTTAGCCTCAGAAGCTCAATAAATATCATTATGGACATATAATGAAAACCACATGATGGCATCTTAAATACAATTTTTGTGTTTTGATAAATACCATTGTAGAGCCCAGTCATATTTCTATAACACTCCAGCGGGTAGATAAACATCAGAAATTTGTTCCTTGGGGATTTTTCCATGAAGCTACATTATCTGTCTTAGCCTCAGTACTCAAACAACACAAACTTGGTACCATGACACTTTCTTACTCTTCCACTGTGGGTCCAGGATTTTGAACAGTCCATCAGAGTTGATCTATTTGTTCATGGCCTTTGAAGATTTAGGCAAGTTTCACTTGATGTAACTCATTGATTATGCTAGCTGAGAGGGTGTGAATATATGTGTGTTCCTTCCTGAAGTTCTGCCCAAACTACCAAGAATATCAAAATGAGCTTATAACCAAGGACAAGAGAAACAGAATGAAAAGTGACAGATTTAAAGCAGGTCTCAGATGGACCATTTTAATTGACTTGGATCTTAGAAAATCAAATACCCCATGTGCACTAAGAATCATTCTGAAATATATGAATAATTCTCAGGACTCTGGGTTGGTGATGATGAATCTGAAATATTCTAAAATCAGAATGAGTGGAACTACCAGAGAAGCAAGTTGACTTCCATATTTTCTCTGTCCATTGTATGGCCTACCAGCTATCTCTCACCTTTATTTTTAACTGCAGAAAGTATAACTAAGCTGTGGAAGGCAAATCTGAGCAGAACTGACATTATAGTATCAGGAGAATGCCTGTGTACCTCATGAATGCTGTGTGCTGTGACTCCCTCTCTTTTGTAACCATATCCATCTAACCCTTCCAGCAAGGAAAGATGACTTTCCAAAGCAATTGTTTGAGACTGAGATGACAACAGATAGAATCACATAAATATTTCCACTTAAATAGACAGAACAAATCAGAGAGAAGGCAAGTTTCCCAACTCAGCAGTAGGAAGCTGTTGCAAAGTTGAGGGAGAGGTGCTGATGGTTCTGGAAGTGATAAAGAAAATACTGGACTCTGGGGTGATTCAGGAAAAGAAAGTTTTTTTAAAAAACTTGTCATTATTTGGATATAGTATGTGAGAGAAAAAGTAAAATAAAAGCTAACCCTTAAGCTTTCAATTGATTTCTTAGATTGTGGAATATAATATTCAGTGACAGAGGGATATTGAAATAATCAAAATAATTTGGGGAAACAAATAATCCCCCAAATATGACCCCCTCTCTCTCTCCCTTCCCCCCACATTTCTCTCTCATTTGTAATCAAGAATGGAATCTACAACGATGCCACAGCCATTATGGAAATTCACATTAACCATACATAAATTTATATATATATTTTCTGTTTACTATGCATGTCCCATTCTTGTTTTGTTTTTAACCTTAATACTTTTGAAATTGGGACACATCTAACATCAGATAATCAACATTATTATCCTAATACTTTTTTCTGTTGTATTCATTGTTTCCTTTATTTTCCTGAAGAACTGACATCAAAGCATGAAATATCTTTAAAACAATGAGTCAATTGTGAACCAAGAAAATCACATATTCTTCAAATCATTCAAATAAGAGGTGATAACAATAGAAATTGCCAACTAAATTTAGGTGCTATTTTGAAAAATATATTTAATATTAACAACTATATTAGTACAAAATACATGTTATTGTAAGCTATGATAATATTTGAAAAATTTAGAAAACTACCCATATATTCATTACCATACACTGTGTTATAAATATGTTTTAAAGTGTTTTAATCTCAAGAAAGTATGTCTACATTTTTTGTACTATTTGGGTAATGTTCAACTTCTTTATATTTTTCTGATAAGTACAATTTCCCAGAGGTTAGACCCAACACAGCTCTACTAACATACTTTTAATGCAGACGTGGTCCTGTAGCCAGACTTTTGTTTTGCTCTGCTTTTATTTCTATGCTCAAAATGCCTTTGGTCTTGTAAAATTATTTTATTTTATATTATAAATGGACTAATGATTATAGAGAAGATCTATGTGTCAGGTGTCAGTATAAGTGTTTTCCATTAATTTTTAGGTCATTTAAAATAGAGCATCCCTGTTTTTCTTACCCCTGCCTTACAGAACCAAGGCAGAGGGAGGTTAAGGAATAATTTCATTTTTGTGTAGTTCATAATATCAGAGTCAAGTAAAAGAGAAGAAAAAAATCTCCTCCACATGTGTCTTATTTCTTGAAATATGCAGGAATTCTGATGTCCACTGATGTTTTTTCTAAATTAAGTAATTTCTGCAATATTCTTGAGAAGATTCCCGTCCACAACAAATCATGTCCCATTAACCTGCACCTTATCTTTCCCACTTTCTATCAGTCTCAGTAGTCAGTCCAATAAACAATGCTTCCTCTGCATTCTGTACAATCTAGCTCTTCCAAAGTGAATTAAACCTCATTCAATGAAATCTCATGCTCAACCATTTTAAAACAAAGAAGTAAGAGGAAATAAAAGAATTTATTAGCTTTATAATTGCTCTCTTATCCAGTTTTGTCCCATGTATTCAGATAATATTTTTGTATTTGCATTCTTAAGTTTCCAATGTTTCATAACCTTTGGAAATTGCTTAAATCTTCCCTCTTTCTTCTCTATTTAACATTTATGCTAGAATTGCTTCCAAATTCCATGAACATGTAATATTCTATTTTTCTTTGCATGTCTCTAGCATTTACCTTTGCAGGTCACCTTTTCTCTTCTAAAGGTACATTATTCTCTGACCACTGGTCCCATAATATTCACTGCTGTAATCCAAGGTGTCATAGCTACTTTCTGAAATGGCTTTGTAGCTGGACTCCCTTCCATTACATGCAATCACTATCTTATATTTTTTTTCTAAAATTGCTAGATAAAGCTCTTTATACCCAAAGTCTCATAATGCCTCCTATCTATTCAAAAGCCACTGGGATACATGACCATTCTTAGTTTAAAACTAAGCAAGTGTTCTGAGTTTCCACTCCTCTGGAAGATAATTACTCCAATACATTGGTTCCTAAAAGCTCTTCTAGCAACCTGCTGTTGTCATTAATACACTGAGAGAGAATGTCTAACTTTTCTTTCAAGAATGCATAGTAGATTTATTGATTCACTTCTAAAGAACAGTAAATAGTGAAAGTAAAGTAGATAGTTATAAGACTGGTTATAAAAGGCAAAACATACCAATAGTTCAGCATCCACATGAACAGAGTCTAATCACAGATCCAGCTGATGTCTCAAGTGACAGCCAGCATTAATTAGTTGCCCAAAAAGTGAGTATTGGAAACTTCAGAGGATTCTGAGTGCTGATGCTGAGTAGAGCAGAGGTGAATTTTTCCTGCCAAGTCCTGTTCAAATTGCAGGTTTCTGACAAGTAAATGTTTTCATTGTTTTAAGCCACTAGGTTTTGCACCTTCATTTTTTATTTAGATACACACAAACAACAAATAAAATCTTTTCTTAAACTTTAACCTTATATTCCACTCTATATTGCATATGAAGTTTTAATTATATTAAACTGTCTGCAGTTTCTCATAGGTACCATTTTATTTTTTTAAAGATCAGAAGACATTTGCAGTTTATATATATTATTTCCTGAACATTTCCTAACCACCCCACCATTTTTTTGTTTTTCTTTTTACATAGTGTACCTATTTGTTGACAGCCTGTCTCCTAATTTGCTGTGTACTTTAGTTTTTGAGATTGAAGTTGGCCATGCATGGTGGTTCATGCCTGTTATCTCAGCTGCTTCAGAGGCTGAGATAGGAGGATCCTGAATTTGAAGTCAGTCTCAGCAATGGTGAGAAGCTAAGCAACTCAGTGAAAACCTTTCTCTAAGTAAAAATTTAAAAAAAATAAGGGTAGGGATGTGGCTCAGTGGTAGAGTGTCCATGACTTCAATCCATGGTTTTGCCTCCCAAAATATGGGACTGGGGATATAGCTCAGCTGATAGAGTGCTTGCCTTCTAAGCATGAGGCCCTGGGTTTAATTCCCAGTACCAAAAAAAAAAAAAACAAAACAAAAACAAAAAAAAGGAAAGAAAGAGAGAGATTGATCTTTCATGTAGTTTAAATTTAAGTTAGTCCCACTTTTATTTTCCTGCCCCACCAGAGAAAGGTGTTTACTGAAATGTTTGGAATGTTTCTATGGATCAGGGCCATTTTAATAAAATGGTCTTACATATGAAAACAAAATGAATTGAGGACCTTTACTGGGACACATAAATTACACTACCTCATTTAGAAGAAATTAATTCTTTTTAATGTCACCTAATTTTATTCTGCTTTATTCATATGTGAAAAGCTCGGATTTTTGGTAAAGATGGTGCCTGGAGGGGCTGGGTATGTGGATCAAGTGGTAGAGCACTCACCTGGCATGCGTGCAGCCCAGGTTTCATCCTCAGCACTACCTACAAACAAAGATGTTGTGTCCACTGAAAACTAAAAGAAAAAAAAAATTAAAAATTCTCTCTCTCTCTCTCTCTCTCTCTCTCTCTCTCTCTCTCTCTCTCTGTCTCTCTCTTTAAAAAAAAAAGATGGTACCTGGAGCATTTCTATTCCAGGAGCTCAGGTCCATTACTCACTGAATGGCGCTCAAACTTTTAATGGCACAATGGCACACCTCTAAATCCCCAAAGTGGTGTGAACTCTCAGCCAATAAAGAAGTAAGAGCCCACTCCCCACTGCTCCTCCTCATCCCCCGTTGAGCTCATAACTATCAACACCGTATCCCTCTCCCTCTCCCCAATCCCCCTGCCCCTCTCTTCCCCCCTCCCCCTATCTTCCCCCCTCCCTCTCTCTTCTTTCCCCTTCCCCCTTCTCTTCTGTGACAGGCCTCCACAGTCCTGCTTGTTCAGTTTATGGAGCTTTTCCACCATTCCTACACAGATGATAAATCAAATCTTTTAAAAATGCTCTCTAGTTCTTGAAGAAAAATGAAATGAAATATGGGAAAATAGTCATTAATAATGTTGAAAATGGAGTTTTGAGATGAAACAAAATTTCTCACTTTGCCAATTGCATCTGGGTGCTTGTCTCACAAATTTTGAAGAACAAAATCTATTTATTTATTTTTTTTAAAGAAAGAGTGAGAGAGAGTGAGAAAGAGAACTTTAATATTTATTTTTCAGTATTTGGCGGACACAGCATCTTTGTCTGCATGTGGTGCTGAGGATTGAACCCAGGCCGCATGCATGCCAGGCGAGCGCACTACCACTTGAGCCACATCCCCAGCCCAAAATCTATTTAATTAAGCAAGTCAAAATAGAACTCCCACCATGTGGGATGGGGAATGATACCAGATAAACTCATTTTTTGTGCCATTTTAAAAGTTTACAGATATTTTTTCAGCAGACATGGAAAAAATTTATTTAAAATAGGTTTTAGAAAAGGCATCCTGACTACCATATGGGTTCATTTTCATCTTTTCCGTGACCCATCTTTTCTCTTGCAACTTCACCACAGGACAAAGGACTTTGTTGAAGGTGTTCCCAAAAGTGGGCGTTAAGGTTTTTAACATTTGAAATAGGCCTTAATGGTGCTCATTAACATAGCTTCCAGTTAGCCTCCAGCTGTGGTAGAATGTGGTTCATTATCCTGATTACACTGTCATTTTACTATCCCTTCTATCTTATACTTATCACTATGAAAAAATAACCCTAGATTTGAATAAGTGAACAGAGAGCTAGAAAACTAGAAGATTATTCTCAGACCAAGGAAGAGCTAAGCTGAAGTTCTGGAATTTATATTGTTGTTCTGAATTTGTGATACTGCTTCCCCTACATTTAAAAAGCTCAGGAGTAATGAGGAGCATTGAGTTTAAATCCAGCATCAGCAACTTAATAAGGCCCTAAGAAACTCAAAGGGACCCTGTCTCCATATAAAAATATTTAAAAGGGGCTGGGGATGTGATTCAGTGGCTGAACACCCCTGGGTTGAATTCCTGGTACCAAAAAGAAAACAAAACAAAAACCCAAAACCCTCTGTAACAAGCTCTAAATGTACAATCTCTCTTGTGCATGGAATCAACAAATGAAGTTGGGATTCTCTTCAGATAATTATTCCAGTCTTCACCACACAATGTGGGAACATGCTGGACTCATGGCACATGGATGCCCACAAAGGGATTTAGAGACAAGCTGAAAACACCATACAATTATGGAACAAAATGCCCAGGTTTTTAACTGCTGATCTAAGCTTCACTAGACTAGTAAGGTGGAGGATCGAGGTTGATCTGCCACAGAGACACTTTGAGGAGTCCTGTGAAGATGGCTTAGGCCTGAGCCTACACAATTCTATTTTAAAAATTCTAGTTTCAAACCTGCAGTCTCACGAGGCACACACACAGAGCACTCCAGTATGACCTCAAACAAGTTATTTCCCCTCAACCTGATAAATAGAATGAAGCCCCTGGTAGGCTGTCCTAGCCTGATAAGAGAAAAAGGCAAAAATATCAGGGTGGAGACCACCAGACAACATGTTTCTGACCACAGGGTAAATGAAGAGCAGAAACCTGGTGGTAGCTGAAGAAGATTGCAAGGGGGATCAAAAGCCCAAAATTTTATGTAAATAATAGAGCTAATGAACAGGGATTCAGCCAGCCAAAACAAGGATGCACTTGAGTTGGATAGCCTGATGAGGACCTGACATCCCATCACTTATCTTTATTTCCTGATCCTCTGCATAGTACTCACCACTCTCCAACTCTATGCCCTTGTCTGGACCCTGGTGAGAGCTGCAACTTCTCCCTATCATCCTCTCCTCAACCAGTCATCTGCTCCACACCAGGAAAGCCCTCCCTTGGTTTTTGTCCTGATCACCCTGGTCTGAGTAAGTGTGCATATGCTGGACATAAAGCCTAAGGCTTGAGACTTTTGAAATTAGCATGCAGAGGGAGTGTCTGTAATTAGCCTGTCATTATTACATGTGCTTTGCACTGCTTAGAGTTAATTTATAATTGTTAGCTGTGAATGGATTATGTCTATTGCAGTACCTAGCATTAAGAATTGTTGTTGGGCTTGGGATGTGGCTCAAGCAGTAGCGCACTCACCTGGCATGCCTGCGCACAGGTTCGATCCTCAGCACCACATACAAACAAAGATGTTGTGCCCGCTGATAACTAAAAAAAAAATAAATATTAAAATTCTCTCTACCTCTATCTACCTCTCTTTCTCTCTAAAAAAAAGATTTTTTTTTCTTGATTAAGATCCTATAGAGTGAAATTATGTTGAGTAATTGAATGAATAAAGCATTGAAAGGGGCAGAAGTGCATGGAAATTCTTTATTTCTCTCCTGTACTGCATACATCACAATTGTTGCCCCCTCACAACAAGGCCCTAGCCACAATTTTCATTCTCCGCCATTTCCACTTCTTGCCAGCTTCAAACAACCTACTTATCCAGTCTCAAGATAACAAGGCACACTTATCATTTTCTTGCTTTCAGTGTTTTCATATTTCTCCCTGTGATTTGTTTTCAGCTTCTTTTTAGCACAGAAACTTGGGCTCCTGATCCATGACAGAAAGCCTACAAAATGATTAAAAGAATGGCACCTAAGAGACTGATTGGACAAGTCTTCAGGCACTGACTCCAACCTAAGGTGAGTGGGCCCAGAATCAAGTCCAAAAGGCAGACTGTTCCTTTTTCATTGTTAAAAGACTAGGATCAGGGCTGGGGATATGAACTTAAATAAGAGAAATTAAAATACTTCTTATAAGATATCTGCTGTTTTCCAGATATTCACTGTATAATTAAAACCTGACATTTTCCCATCCAGTGTGTATATTGTTGTCTATAACTGTATAAGAAGTCACTCTAAAACTTACTAGTTCACAATTGTATTGAACTGCACTCATCTGCAATATTTTTGCTGCATATGTTTAGCTGTTAAGATTACTGAACTTCAGAGGTTGATCTGGCTGCCAAAAAAAAGGACCCTGAATCTTCTTCACATGATACCTCAGAATCTAATAAATTAAGGTGAGCTTGTTCTCATGGAGGAGACAGTTTTCTAAAAGCAAAAGAAAAAAACATTAAAAAATATTTCCTGACTAGGTACCTGACTAGTACTCTTTCATAGCCACAACTTTATATAAGCCATAAAAAAAGAAGAGGAGCCCTGACCCAAAGTTTGTAGAATGCATTCTGCATTTGGCTAGAGTAGGAGTAAAATCACATTACCAAATTTCTGTACACATATTGAAAGTGTAAAGCTGCTTCTAAGCTGCAAAGCCTGAGTTAAAATGTAAGGGACTAGGTATTGTAAAGTTTCTGAACTGCACACAGAACCTGAAATTCCTGAGGCAGTTAAGACAATGCCCTACTGACCATTTAGTTGATTAATAGCCTAGGACCCTGTGCAGCTTGGCACATAAGCATTCAGGGCCCGAACAAATCAGTTTAAATATAACCCGCTCCTTAGGAATGACCTATCACTCCAGCCCGTGAATATAGTAATCAAGTCTAAGGATTGTTATTTGATTTTCCCGTGGTGTAAGGTGATTTGTTAAAGAAGACTGTAATGTGTTTAAAGTCCCCGCCCTCCCCAAAAAGTGCACTTAAGCACTGCTCAACCCCTGCCCGGGGCTCTGGGCTGCTCTCCCTTCTTGAGTGAGCACGGAGCCCCACCGAGCTGGATCAATAAACCCCCCTTCTGCGGATTGCTTGAGTCAGTCTCTTCGTGGTCTCTTCCTCCGATGTTCGCCGGACCATTACAATATAAGGCTAAAGGACTACTAATATTATGTCACTAATTCTGCCTTTTGTAATACATGAGGTTTATACAGCTGTTCAGTGTCAAAAAATATTTTCAAAATCCCACAAGTACTGTGTGTGTGTGTGTGTGTGTGTGTGTGTGTGTGTGTGTGTCTGTGTGAGTGAGTGTTTATATGAGTGTAGTGCTGGTGGTTAAACTGAGAGAATTATTATTCCTGAGCTATATCCTCAATTTTTTCTTTTTTTTTTATTTTGAGACAGGATCTTACAAAGATGCTTTGTTGTGTGCCCACAATTTTTTAGTACATACCAAGATCAAATATGCCTGACCCAAAGGCAAAACTTACTTCCTTTAGAAGCAATGATTCATAATTATTTTTAAGTAGTGACATTTTTAAGTAGTGAAATTTATTCAAAAAGGGGAGAGGGTTACACACATATGTGGCTCATGTAAGCAATCTTAATAATTTGGGAGACTTAAGCAGAAGAATCACAATTTAAAATTCAGCCTAAATAATATGAGAGGGCCCTAAGAAACTAAGCAAGACTTTGTGTGAAAACTAAAAATAAAATAAAATACAATTTAAAAAGCCTAGTGATATAGGGATTTAGGAGAACTACCCTGGGTTAAGTATTATTTCCTCTCCCCTTTAAAAAAAAGAAACAATTAAAAAAACCAAAATTTTTACATCTGATGAATTTTTTATTCAATGGGGATAATATGTTTGAGAAAAAATTCTAAAGCTTATAGTAAGGATTTAAAATAAACTTGGGAAATTGCTGAAAATTGAATTGAAAAATCCAGAACAAGCAATATTTTTTAAATTTCTTATCAGGATAAATTTGAAAACAGGCATATTTTATTTCAGTTATGATGATAATTCAGGATGATATGGAAACTGCAATAATAGGACTGTATCTATATCACAAAAGTTTTGTAAATGGAGAATATGAAACACTACATAAAAAAAGTGAAGGCGAGACAACATTAAGGCCATATGTGTAATCTAAAATAAATAATATACTAAATCTCCACTATATGAATTTTATCTTGAAGTATGTCTACAAAACCATACTCCTTGCATAAAGCAGAGGATTTGTGATAGTCTCAAATTAAAAATGATTTCACATCTGTGGCTGTTGTGCAGGGGCTCATATCAAAAAAGCAAGGTTTGGGGCTCAAGCAGTTGAAAGAAGATGTGAGGAACTTTTGGGATGGTAGGCATGCTACTTTTGAAGGCAGCAATAGCCCATAACCAACCTCTAGCTTCTATCCCTCAGCCCCCCAATTTATTAAATAGAACTTTTTTTTTTATGCAGGTCAGACAAAGAAGGCACATCAACATTTTACTGATGTAGGAGCATGCTCACAAACAAATGTTTTTGACCTTGAGTACATAGATTGAATATGAGTGTTTATGACCTTGGCTACTCTCTAAAAATACAGCCCTCTGGAAGCATGGCCAGGTACTAACATACTTGGTCTTTTTTTTGTCCTTAAATGCCTCATGGCATTCAGTATTTTACAACTTCTACTGTAAGGATCAATGCTAACCTCTCCATTATTAAGGTGCAACACAGAATGCTGTTTATCTCTAATTCTTACAGACAAAAATAATAATCTCTGCCACCTGGGTAAATTATTTTTTAAGTCCACCAGTTCTGCTTAACAGGTAAAATGGGGTAAACTTGGATATCTGGGCTGGCCATGCCAGTTGTTCACTGGAGCCATTGGCTGCTGTTGTTTCATTTTATGCATCATCCATTGACTGGACTTGAAGGCCTTTATCCTTCTTCTTCTCCTCCCCAGACTCAATCATCACAATGGGGAAGGTTGATGGGTATTTTCAAAATACAGAGATCTTACTCTACTGGATATACTTTGGATTCCTATACTTCTTGATTATCTTGCAATTTCTCATTCTGGTAGTCTTTTGTACACTTGCATCAGTTTTTGCTGTCATATCTATAGAAACTTTTTATCCAATGGCCAGAGCAGCTGCACATGACTCATTTGAATACTTCTCCAAATTGTCTATGCCACTGCTGCCACTTTTTTCTTTGGCCAGGGGCTGGGGCCTGGGCTTCAGCAATTCATTGATAGTTCAATTTCCAAGGTTCATGTTTGCACACAGTGCAGTCAGAATCCTTATTTCTGTTTACAAGGAACTAATCCCATTATGTCACCACTCTCCACAGGAGTTCACTGTAATTGGACTGAGGCAACTAAGTGTTGTATCCTTCTTCATGTGCATAGGTGCCACTACTCCCCTAAAAATCTCCATTAATCTATCAGGACTGAGATATCTCTCACCTGCAAATATCCTAAAGACTATGCGAGTTGCTGTGTGGGTATTGAGACCCAGGATGTAAAATTTTCGTCTCTAGAAATTGAGAGGGAAATTACTTTAGGCTTTTAATTTGTAGAATAAATTAGATTAAAATTTTTAGCTCTTCAATTTAGAGTCTTTGCAACTAAGGAAAATGTATTACTATTTACTAAAGTCATTGTTCATATTCTTTTTTCAAGAGTTAAAAAATAAATTCTGGGCCACGTTGTTTGTAAATTTTATTCCTAAAAATTTTGTCAGTGCTATTGAGAATGTCATTTTTTTATTTCATTTATATATATTTTTTTACATATTTTTAGCTGATATAGTAAAAAAAGGAAAAGATTAATAAAAGCAAATGTTTGGGGGAGAGCGTGAAATAATGAGTTTATATACACTGTAGTTGGAAAATGAATTGAGAGCAACTGGGCTTGGTTAGAAAAGGTGAAGAATATTTGGAATTTTACCCAGGCCCTGGTACACACTGCAGGTCCATGGGGCTGGAGAAACACTCACATTTGTGAAAAGGAGACTTGTACATGAAAGTTCACACCCAAGCAATGGAATAAGCAGAGCTGCATTCTGGCACTGCAATAACCCATAGCCAGGCAGTGGCATGCTGCAGCCCACACGCCCTCCCAGCAGAACTCCACCAACCTGCTGCCGACAAACACAGCAGGCTCAGAAGGAACCCTTTCAGAGTGACACTATTTCCATGGGCATCAAATAAGCCATATATGGAATCCAGGCATGCATACATAGACCTGTGTGCAAATGGCCAACAACCAATCTCAAGATACACACCACCTCCAAGGGAGAACGTGGTCAGGGGGGCGCTGCACCATGACTTCTGCCGCATGCTTCTCTACAGCCAGATGACAGGTGCACAGGTGCACATGCAGCTTCCTTATATAGCTCAGAGTCTGGCGTATTTCATTCTAATTTGTACTAAAAACACTGCCACTTTCTGTATTTCAATTCTGTAACCTGTTTATTCAATTTTTCTCCTGTTCTTAGAGGTTTTTTCACTATTATGGTTGGGTTCTCCAGGCCTTTTTCTAACCAGGATATAGAACTCTGATCACAGTTTCCCCCTAACTTCATTGTATCATTCCCAAAACAATTTAACATGATGATTATAGAATTAACCTATTTCTACTCTCATTCACCAAACATGACATTGGCGATTGTTACAATGCAGTGACAGGACACAGAATTTTTGGATTTGACAGGTGGGGAGTGTGATGGACACATATGTGTGATGGGAATTGTTTTTTTTTTTTTCTTACATCCTATACAAGGCAACTTTCCATAAATTTTCATAAGAATGATTGTGTATGAACTGAGGAGTGGAATAGTTGGGTCAAATGGTGGTTCCATTCCAAGTTTTCTGAGGAATCTTCATACTGCTTTCCAGAGTGGTTGCACCAATTTGCAGTGCCACCAGCAATCTATGAGTGTGCCTTTCCCCCACATCCTCACCAACATTTATTGTTGCCTATATTCTTGATGATTGACATTCTGACAGGAGTGAGATAAAATCTTAGTTTTGATTTGCATTTCTCTAATTGCTAGAGATTTTGAACACTTTTTCATATATTTGTTGATCAATTGTATTTCTTCTCTGAAGTGTCTGTTCAGTTTCTTAGCCCATTTATTGACTGGGTTATTTGTTTTTTTGGTGTTAAGGTTTTTGAGTTCTTTATATGTCCTAGGGATTAATGCTTTATCAGCGGGGCATGTGGTAAAGATTTTCTTCCAATCTTTAGGCTCTCTCTTAACTTCATTAATTGTTTCCTTTGCTGAGAAACTTCTTCATTTGAATCCATCCCATTTATTGATGCTTGATTTTACTTCTTGTGCTTTTGGAGTCTTGTTATGAGTCAGATCCTAGGCTGACATGGTGAAGATTTGGGCCTATGTTTTTTTCTATTAGGCTCAGGGTCTCTGTTTTAGTGCCTAAGCCTTTGATCCACTTTCAGTTGATTTTTATGAAGGGTGAGAGATAGAGGTTTAATTTTAATTTGCTTCATATGGATTTCCAGTTTTGCCAGCACCTTTTGTTGAATAGGCTATCTTTTCTCCAGTGAATGTTTTTGGCACCCTTGTCCATTATGACATAACTGTATTGATGTGGGTTTGTCTCTGTGTTCTTTATTCTGTACCATTGTTCTACAAGCCTATCTTGGTGCCAATACCATGCTGTTTTGGTTACTATAGCTCTCTAGTATAGTTTAAGTTCTGGTATTGTGATGCCTCCTGCTTCACTTTTCTTGCTAAGGGTTGCTTTAGCTATTATGGGTCTCTTATTTTTCCAAATAAATTTCATAATTGTTTTTTCTCTTTCTATGAAGAATGTCATTGGGATTTTAATAGGAATTGCATTAAGTCTATGTAACACTTTTGGTATTATGGCCATTTTGACAATATTAATTCTCCCTATCCAGGAGCATGGGACATGTTTCCATCTTCTGAGGTTTTCTTCAATTTCTTTCTTTAGTGTTTTGTAGTTTTCATTGTAGAGGTCTTTCACCTCTTTTGTTAGATTGATTCCCAGGTTGTTTTTTTTTTTTGAGGCTATTGTGAATGGAGTAGTTTTCTTAATTTCTCTTTCAGTGGATTCATTGCTGGTGTGTAGGAATGTGTGTGATTTATGGGTGTTGATTTTATATCCTGCTACTTTGCTAACTTTCTTTATTAGTTCTAGAAGTTTCTGGTGGAATTTTTTTGGATATTTTAGATATAGAATCATGACATTAGCAAATAGTGTTAGTTTGATTTCTTCTTTACCTATTTGTATGTGTTTAATTTCTTTCTTTTGTATAATTGCTAGAGTTTCAAGGATGATGTTGAATAGAAGTGGTAAAAGAGGACATGCTTGTCTTGTTCCAGTATTTAGCAGGAATGCTTTCAATTTTTTTTTTCCATTTAGAATGATGCTGGCCTTGGGTTGAGCATATATAGCTTTTCCAATATTGAGGTATGTTTCTACTATCCCTAGTTTTTTCTAGAGTTTTGAACATAAAGGTGTGCTGTCTTTTGACAAATGCTTTTTCTGCATCTATTGAGATGATCATATGATTCTTTTTTAAAAAATCTATTAATATGATGAATTAAGTTTATTGATTTCGGTATGTAGAACAAACCCTGCATCCCTGGGATGAATCCCACTTGATCGTGGTGCACTATCTGTTTAATATGTTTTTGTATGTGATTTGCCTGAATTTTATGAAGAATTTTTGCATCTATGTTCATCAGTGATATTGGTCTGAAGATTTCTTTCCTTTATTTATACCCAAAGGACTTAAAATCAGCATACTACATTAATGCAGCACATCAATGTTTATAGCAGTGCAACTCACAATAGCTAAACTATGGAACCAAACTAGGTATCCTTCAATAAATGAATGGATAAGGAAAATGTGGTTTATATATTCACTGAAATATTACTCAGCTTTAAAGAAAAATGAAATAATGGTATTTACCAGTAAAAGGGTGAAGTTGGAGAATATCATGCTAAGCAAAATAAATCAATCCCCTCAAAAATGCCAAACATTTTCTCTAATATGTGGAAATAAATTCACAATAAGGTGGGAGGCACTAGAGAAGAATAGTGTTACCTTAGATTAAGTGGAGGTAAGTGAAGGGAGGGTAAGATAGGGGGATGTGGGGATAGGAAGGATAGTAAAATGAAACAGATATCATTATTATATGTATATATGTGATTACATGACCAATATGATTCTGAAACATGTACACTCATAAAAGTAAGAAATTATAAATGCATTCTACTGTCATGCATAACTAATTAAAACAAATAAAAATTTAAAAATGAATGATTGGCCTGGTATGTATATTACATATTCTCATATTTTAATATATAAAGACAATCAAATGACTTTTCCTCATTCAATCTTTTAAAAGAGTATGCTCTATTATATTTTCTCATTTTAAACCACCCTTCCATTCTTGGAGCCTCACATTTGCACATTATTTTTGAAAATACCAGTGTCTTATCTCTGATGTTGTAATGATGACACTCTTCTGTGTTCAACGTGGGTGGGATTGGGCAGTTTTCTCACATGTGCCCTGCTCTGTAGGTTACAGGGTTAACTGACATCAGGAAAGAAAAAGGAGAGCCTCATCCTTCCTGATGTGAAGGAAGAGTCTAGGATTTATCAAGAAGATATGACAGAATTCCCCAAGGAAACAACAGTTTTCAGATGGAGGTACAAGGTCTTTTTTGATTAGTTTTTAAATTTTCTTCCATCTTAGGATTTTCTTTAGATCTTTAGAAATGAAATCCTAAAACAGCATAGTTTTACAGTCCCCACAGTTACAGCATCATAGTTCTACACATTCCTCTTGCAGCAGATAAAATTATTCTTTTGGCGACTGGAGACATATTTCACCATGAGTGTTTTACCTGTGGAAACTATTTGGGTTTTTTTTTCTACATTCAAACTTTTCTTCCAAGTAAAATAAAATCATCTCCCCCAGTCTTTCCTCTTGTTATTACCTGTTGGGGTTCAAGTGTGCAGAGTTTAGCTCCCTCATGCCTGACAGGTTGCAAGAGCTGTGGCTGGGATTTAGGTCAGCTGAGGCAAACCTCAGTTAGGAGGAGAAAAAGTTCTCTTCCCCTTATCGCAAGTCACAAGTTCTGCATGGTTTGGCCAAGAGGAAGAAGCTTCCTGCATACTTGTCCTGGGAACAGTACATTCTAAAGAAACAAATGCATCCTCAGAGGATTAGATAATGTTTACAAAGAACTTTGGGAGGGTACTTATCATATGAACAGGAACAATCTGAATTTAGCTCTGTGTACCCGCTGAGGCATGATATTTGGGCAATGTGGGTAAAGTGTTAATTTCTTGCTTTGTTAGAAGAAGAATATAAAAGGAACTTGCAAATAAACCTCAGCATGCAGTTGCAACTGCTGCCTTTGCTCTGCATCCCCTGTGTCCCGTTTATTTCATGACCCTTACCCAGGGACCCGAACGCACTAGAAAACAAGCTTTGAAGTCCCTTTGCAAATTAGGCAGGTTGCTGGAATTCAAATGCACCCATACAGAATTTCAAGGCTGTGGTTCTCAACCATGCAGGCGGTTTTTGTATTGAAACAGTCTCCTGTGGCTGGTCTCTGTGACTTTTCCTCACAAGCTGTCTGATGGACAATGTTTGAGTGGTGTGTTGGTCTCTCCAAAACTAACTGCCTCCTCCCCTACCAGCTGGCTCTTTCTCCTGTCTTTAAATCTCACCATGCCTACATATCACCTCTAGTGCTACTATTTCTCTGCACAAAATAAAACACTCTTCACTAGTTTCTCATCAATTTCTGGAGTGTCAGAACCTCAGCTAAACTTTCAAGAACCGCAGTGAGGTTGAAGGCTTTCTGGCCATGTCTCTATGCTCTTTCCAGTACATACCCACCTTGACTCCAACCCACTTGCATCAAACACAGCTACATATGCTTCCCCATTTTCTTCATCATATCACCTTGAAATGGGTCTGCCCTACTCCATCTCTGCCTGGTGCAATCCTATCCATGCCTCATGCTGCACCCACTTAGTCGTTATTCTGTCTCATAATTTTCATGATCTGTTTGACTGTTCCCTGATTTCTCCCAGTACCAGAGGCCCTGATCAAATTTTACCTAGTTTTATTTTATATGAGTCCCTGTCTGAACTCTTCTCCCTAACAAGAATGTAACCTTGATGAGGACAAGATTTGTCTCACTCATTATTATTGTGGTGCCTAAGAAATTGCCTCATCAACTTAATACACCCATGCAATGAATACATCTTGATACGAGTCCATAAATGTTCTCAGCAGTTGGTAGTCTTCCCCATCATTTAGACAAGGGCATCTGAATTAGCCTCATGGGTCATGTTTATGTGTTAAGATCACAGCTTCCCACTCAGTTTTATGATTTTTTTTTTATCATCTGCAACCATCCTTTCTTCTCAGTCTCATTTCCATCGAGAGGCTCTTTTTTCCCCAACCCTCTATTTTTTTTCATGTTTTTTCCTTCTCACTTCATTTCATTTCTGGACCCTTTCCTTCTTCCTTCCTGTGATCAACCTCCTTTTAAAGCCCTTCTAGGAGCTTTCACTTCCATCCTCATTTAGCATATTTACTAAGTACCAGTGTCATAGCCATGCTGTGTTGGGCAGATATCCTAAGATTTATTATATAAGAATAGGATATAGATACCATTTTTAAAAGAACATACAAAAAACTCTGTTTTAGCAAATCAACCCAAGAAGAACTCATAAGGGTGTAAGAGGTTCACAGCACTACTCATGATGCCTGGCATCCTAGGACCCATCTTAGGGTACAGATGACCATTTAGGCCAAATAGTCAGGAGATGGGGTTCTAGTTTCAACTTCCCCTCTAACATTCTCTAAGAACTTCAGCCCCTCTCAGGTGTCTGTTTCTCCATCAGTGAAATTCAGAATTGGGGTTAGGTCAATAGTCCTCAAGGTATTTTCCAAAGAACACAAATTTTGCAGAAATTTAACAGATGTCGTGCAAAAATGGGGTAGGGATTGTTCCATGTCCAAAATCTTGGGAAAACCTCTTTCAACAAACTTAAAAACTTTCTTTTCCCCTAACTATTCACAATACCTTTATTAAACTATGCACCTTAAGTCTCTTGGGGGACAAGATAGGAAACAATGTGTTGACTGGTAATTCTCCTTTTAATTATAGAAATTATTTCCAGAAGCCATTTCTGTGCATATTGGAGACAATAAAGACAGATATATCAGAAGATTTTGAACAAGGAATAATCTACAAACCTATTTCGCCTTTCTAAAGCCTTATTGAAACTAACGATTTAGAAAATTTTAATGAATCCAAGATATGGGAGGTACAAAGGAAGAAAAAAAAACTTTCTAAAACTGAGTAAACCAGTTTGAGAAACATATTTTTGAGTAGGTGACACTGAATTTTGCAGGTGACACTGAATTTTAAGTAGGAATCTTGGAGAATAAGGTTATTCTCAAATATAGAAGAATTAACAAAAAATAAGAGGAAAATATATAAAAATACACTTAGAAATGTCATGTTTTCTAAAGAAATCTTAGTCAAATGGATATATAATAGGAGAGATTAATTTAATTGACTTTAAACATAATTACATGGGCTAATTTAAAATGCAATGTCAGTCCATATTTTGATGTGTTAAACTGATTTCTCAATGGTTCTGTTGAAAGTCAAAAGGAAAAAAATTAGTTTACACCATTAATTTGGCAATTTGGGGGTAAAATTCATTTGTTTAGCAGAGATACACAAAGCAATGTCGTGAAACATCCTCAAAAACGTGTTCCAACCAGAAAACATGCATGTATATTTATGTATGTATGTATTCCAATAGAAGCATATATGTGCATTATATATGTGTGTGAAAATGTGTTTGTACACATACAGATGTCATGGACATGCACTGGGACTTAAGAGGTTAAGCAGCTTATAATTTGAAATGGTGATTTTGAAATACTTTAAAGCATAAAAAGGGACCTATGTCAATAGGAAGGAAAAGACACAGAGTCTAGGGTATGCAAACTGCTATTCCCTTTGGTTGTTGAGTCAATATGTAGGCAAAGCTTTTATGTGGAACATTGTACAAACATGAAAAAAAGTGATTACTCCTTGGTTTGCCTTTGGACTGGTACTATTGTCAGGGTTCAGAGAACAGATTCTACACATCCAGGGTTCTTTTATGAGTCTTAATTATGAACCCCCTGAGGAACTCAGTGGAGCCTGGGGTTACTGGAGATGATGTCTTTCTTGGCATATTTATCATCTACAAATCATCTGCTATAAATATACCTCAGCAGGCTCATCATCAGGCCAGCTCAGGAACCTGTGACTTATGAAGGTTACAGGAAAGAGTGTGAAGGCTGAAACACTTTATTAAGGGTAGCTTTCTTTTCTGACCCAGCCCTGCACTCTACTTGAATAGAAATGATCCTGAGAATGAGTGCTCTTTTCCATTTAGAATTAAGCCTTTTAAAATTCTCTTTGGATGTTATTCTTACATAACTGAGTTTTGACATTTAAGAATTTCTAAGAAACATAAAAATCACTATGTTAAAGGATAATATGAGAAACTACTAAATGTAAAAGAAGCATATTTAAACCTTACTTTTCTTTCATTTTTTTAAAGTACAAACTGTGCAAAGCATTTTTTCTCATTTTTTATTACATATCTATCATTAACCTGTATTTTTCTCTGGATAAAATAATAGAACTGACCAAAATGTTTTGGAGATACCATGATTCCAATCTCTGGAAGTTGAAATAAATAAAATGTGTACCTTCTTTGTATTGCTGAATGTTTTTTTTTATTTTAAGAAAAATGTGTTTGTTTTACAGAGTTTGCCCTGAACATATAAACCATATTTTCTTTGCACATTTGTTTCAATGAATTAAAATTGTTTTAATGAACCAAAAATGACACAAAACAAAAATGCCACCCAAGTTTCTCTCACTGGTGATTTGTTCCTGCAAATACTCTTAAAGCCAGCTAGGGAATGATTAACGTTTCCCTTACAGGGTTTTTCTTTAAACACTTATCCTAGAAAAGAAAGCCTTGAAGAGGGTCATTCTATTAACATGTATTAAGAAGCAAAGGGCCAATTTTAATATTTCAAACCACTATGTTGTTTTCATTCTAACATTTTAATAAAATATCTTTTTCTTGGCTACACAATCGCCTCAGGGGAGAGGAATAAAAGAGGAATAAAAATGCAGAAGATCGAGGAGACAAAATGATGGTAAATTGCTTTATTCAACTTTACCTGTGGCTCAAGCAACTCACCCTTAAGAAGACTCCACACTTGAAATGAATTACCCTTTATGGTTTCCTCCCACACATCACTGCACTATTTGAGCACTTGTTTTGCAAACCACCAACTGAGTCTACAAGCAGAGACATAGTAAGGAGTCCAATGATATTTTTGCAGCCCATATTTGAAGCTAGTTCAGCAAATACTTCAAGAGCCTACAGTTTAGGAGGCTAAATAAATAAATAATAAAATATGGGGCGGGGCAGTGGAAATTTATCTTTTCCTTCCCTCTTACATGGAGAATCAGGTCCTTCTCTTGGTTTTCCCGGGTTTCTTCCCACTTGTTCCCCAAGCTTGTTACTAGGGGAAACTTGAAAAAGAAAAAGATACATGAAGACCACAAAACAAAACAAAAGTTTAGATGTCACAACCATGATCCCATTGCCATGCAGAAATCAATGCAAGATTACCATCCTAGGTCGCTTCACTGCAGTCCCTACATAACCTGTACCGAACCTGAACAAATTAGATGTTAATTGCGTCCTTGCTGAGAAAAACTACTATTTCCAGGCCAAGACCCACAGCAATGGTAGCTGAGATATAGCCCCTTCTGCGCGGCCTGGATCAATTCTGAATCCTGATGCTGAAATGACAGCTCTCTCGCTGAGCAAGGTACATGCTGAAAGACAGAAAGAGAAGGATGGTCAAGTCCAGCGTTTACTTCCCACCCTTCAGAGTCGCCTTCCCATTCACCATACGCCCCCCACCCCACCCGACCCCCGCCTCACAGAGTTTCTCTTACATTTGGTCGCTGCCAGCCCAAGCGTAGGAACCAAGTACACAAAACCTTCCCAGAAGCAGAAACTACCACTTTTGGCACTTGCCTGGGTTTGAGTAGTGGTGACCTGCAGGCATGGCCCTGGCTGGATCTCCATGGCGCACTCCTCCAGCATGCTCCCTCTCTCCAGCTCACCCCTCTCTCTTTTCCCACCCACCTCTCTCTCTCCCGCCTACCCCTCTCCCTCCCGCCCCTCTCCCTCTCTCTCCTGCTCGCCCCTCTTGCTCTCTTTGCCACCCCCTCTCCCGCCCGATCTTAGGGCCCTCCCTCTTCTCCCACCCAGCTGCTCTCCTCACGTGCTCTCACATACACCCGCCCTCTGGAGACAGAGCTCCTAGAAGGTTCCCCAACCGCACGACGCACAAGGAGCCTCAGGCCAGCTTTTCAGCGCACAGAATGAGTGCTGGCAGCGGGTGCGCGCGCGCCCACGATTACGCAGGGGGACATCTTGCGGGCGGGAGCTTGGGGACAGGCACCTCTCTAGCGCGTACCCGGGGGAGATGAAGCGCAGCTCGCCAGTGCGCACAGCCAATACTGAGCTTTACCGTCTCTCAACGTCTCTCACCTCCCTCCTCGATGAGAATTCAAGCAGCTTTCTAATATCACCAGCCAAAAATATTTTCCCCACCTCTCCTTAGTCACCTTTTGTCCATCAGTACTTATGGGAGGTGGGTGGGAGGAGGTAGAGAGAGGAAAGCGGAAAGAGGGAAAAGCATAAGCTTGAGCCTTCCCCTCCAACCAGGAGTACGCCTGTAATAAATCCACCACTCCAACAAATCTGCCTTAGCAGCTGCCACCACCACCACTGGTCTCAGTGCTTTCTTTGCTTCTTGGCTATTCGGTTTGTTGGGGGATAGATTTCATAAAGCAAATCTTTGTTCTTAATCCACTTTCATCGTTTTTTTGTGTGTGTTTATTTGTTGAGAGATTTATATCTGTGCACAACTGGGAACATATCTGCCACTTAATGATATAAAAAAGCTAGGTAGACTTAGGCCTTAGTCCAGCCTTAGTATGCTACATAATTGAAACAAAAACATCAACAGCCAGTGTCACCCTGAGAAAAGCAAGATTGGGACCATTTATATGACACCCTAACTAAACAGTTTTCTGTGCTTTCTATTTTAATTTACATTGTGCTGCGAAAGGATCTACACGTTCATAAGTGCTAAGATCAGAGAAAAAGTGATAGTTGTCTATGTTCAGGCAAGGACCTCCATGGGCTTTAACTCCTGGGATCAGGAGAGAGAAGTTAAATCTAAAAGAACTTGGCTTCTACCTTTATGAGTGTTCAGCAAACGAAGAGCTCCAATCTTGGGTTTTCCCCTGTAAAAATCACAAGACTGCCAATTATTTCCAGAAGGAAAAATTTTCATCACTGAATGTATTATCTCTTAATAGCTTCCGTTCAATGAAAGAAACTAATTGTCTCCCATAAAACAAAGATTCCCAACCTACGTGACAAAAGAATGGTGAGAGGCTTAGGCTGAAGGACCCCAAATATAAAGCCATTTTAAATCCTCAAGCACTGGGAATAAGCTTACTGAACACTTGCAAATCTCCCCTAGATCATAATCCAGTCATTTCTCATTGCTGTACAAGTTTCTCAATGGGCTGCTAAAATCCCAAGCAATAGTGTAGAGAAGGTGTTATAAATAATACTTGCCCATTAATCCCCCAAAAGGTTTGTAACACACACTCTCTTTGGCTACATGACAGACTGAACTCTACAATCTTTCATCAGGGATTTGATGCACAAGTCAAACAGTAGACAATTGTATACAAAGCACCACTGTTAAAATAGCTTTTATCACCAGGCATGGTGGTGCATACCTATAATTCCAGCAGTTTAGAAGGCTGAGGCAGGAGAATTGAGAGTTCCAAGCCAGCCTCAGCAACAGTGAGGAACTAAGCAACTAAGTGATACCATGTCTCTAAAGAAAATACAAAATTTAGACCTTGGGATGTGGCTCAGTGTTTGAGTGTCCCTGAGTTTATTTCCCAATAGCCTTCCCCCCCAAAATAGAGAGAACAGCTTTTGTCAATAATTTAATAATAACCAAGACTCAAGAAACTACGAATATGGGAAAAAGAAAGCCCTTGTACACTGTGGGTGAGAATGTAAGTTTAAAAAAGTCATTTTTGAAAATAGTGTAAACTCTGAACCATTTAAAACACAACTAACATATAACATGGTTAAATTGATTCTGGGTGTACTTTCAAGGTATTAGAATGAGGAAGATAAAGAAACAACTGCATGCCAAATTTTATGTAGCAGGATTGTCAGTAGTAAAAAAAAGAAGAAGAAATAAAGTTTCTTCAAATGAAGGGTGTACCAGGAGATTCCTTGTAACTGCAGGGCATCTAACTACTCCCCTGTTAACCCTTACACCATATTTCAGACCATTTTCTCTTGGAAACAGAGGACACTGAGACTCAAATTAGGTAGACACTCCAAAGTATACAGACATGAGAGCTGTGGATAGCTCAGAAACCTCTGAGCCAAGAGAAAGTATAAAAGTAACATGAGGACACATCATCCTGTCAAGTCTACAATGGGGAATCCCCACTCAAAGACTTTCCAATAAGGTATATGTATCTATGGAAGACAAAGAGGGGGCAGAAATGAGCATTGTTTTACAAAAAGAGCCAAGTGATCTTCTCTTTTTTTTCCCTCTCATATAAAAATACAACAGAGAAAAATCCCATAAACAGTGCCACCTAGTGTTGGAGAAAATAGTTATACGATACTGTGTCTGAAATATAATAGGAGAAACTGTTTATTATACTGTGGAGTAATAAAGTTAGCATTAGGAATGTGAACAAGAAAATGAAAATATAGGATATATTCTGAGGTACGAATATAAAGCTAAAGATCAGTTCCAGCATTCTGAATTTGATGTTCTGCTTCTCAGAAATTTCAGGAATAATAAACAACTCAATCACCTATATACCAGCAAAACCTTATGCAAAGAAACAAAAATCACACCTGGATTTGGGATTCTCTCCTGATAATCACAGCAATCATCAGCATACAGTCTGGGGAAATGCCAGGTTGCCAGAACAAAGCTATGCACATGGGCTTCGGGCCATGATTGAAGATACCATGAATGGAGAAAACAGAATTTCCAAAATTTCAGCTGCTGGTATATTTCCCACTTGATTTCCCAGAGCAAACTTAGAAATGAACTGCTCCATAGGAGGATTTATTTTGTCAGACACTGGAGACTAACTGTAATGGGTCCACAATTTTTTTTTCATATGTAAGACCTTTTTATTTAAATGACCCATAGACACATTCCAAATGTTTCATTAAACTCCTTTGTCCTCCCTCCCCTTTCCCCCCCCCCCCTCATGATCCTGGGGATTGAATCCTGGGCCTTATGCTTACAAGGCAAGCACTGTTCAAGCTTAGCAATACCTCCAGGCCCATTTGAGGGAAGGAAACAAGGGATTGAAATCAGGGGCACTCCACTGTGACTGACTTTTGTTTTCATTTTTAATGTGAATAGTAGAAACTTTAAAATTATACTTATTGAGTCACTTTTTTGAGGGGAAGAATATGGGAACATTGCTGACTCAGGGAATTTCTAATGAGTTTAAATCTCAAGCTGTTTTTTATAAGACCAGAGAACAGAAAAGTTAAATAATTTTTAATGTAACTGTGATATAATTTCCATAAATAAAAATATATACATATTTATTCACAAATTACTTTAACCATATATACAGTGATAAGTGTCAATGCACTTCTCTCTGGGCTGAACTCTAGCAGCAGCTAGTCAATCTCCTTGAAGCTTCCATCCTGCTGCCTTCATTTTCTTTTTTAAAAATATTTTGTTTTTTTTAGTTGTTGATAGAATTTTATTTTTATTTATTTATATGTGGTGTTGAGAAACAAACACAGTGCTTCACACATGCTGGGCAATTGCTCTTCAACTGAACCATCACTCAACATCTCATTGTTTTCTTAAGTGAATGAAATTTGACACAATCAACCAGTCCTTGTACTTTTTTTTTAACACATATGATTTTATTTATTGCCCATTTATTTCATCTGGAATCTAAACTTGGTTTACCTGTTGATTTGTGTGATAAATTTCACAAGGCCTTAGTTGTCACTCCTGCTTTGTATGTAGTTCATTGATGGAAACCATTCTTATTTGCACTAGTACATAGATCTCGGATCTGAGACTAGAGATAATAGATACAAGATTTTGCTGAAACAACTAAAAAATCCATCTTCATCTTTCTCTCTTTCTGACATATAGGACATATATCATCATGTGGAAAAATAACCTGATACATTAAGACTGCAAGAGTATATCCTCAAGTTTATACATATTTAACCACTGATCAGGTCCGGCAGAGAAGTGGCTCTCACTACCTTGAGTGCCCACTCAGTTCCCTCTGAGCTTCCCTGAAATAAAGCAGTTGCCGCTTCAACCTTCAGCTTGCTTGTCACCTTCCCTGTTATTGTGCTTGGCCAGACTGTGGCATAAATATGTCAAACAATGGATCCAACTATTATTTACAATTTTAATGTGGTATTAAAATAACTTTAAAAGGCACATAGTATAAATTATGTGATTAGATTATCTCAGAATTGACATTATAGTAAGAAAAATAAATATATATGTGATATTTGTTTTTTTTGCTGTTTACAATAAAATGTATTTCTGAAAAATGAAAGGCAAAATAGGATTCTGAGATACATTGTTATAAAAGTGCATGTTATAGTATTTTACCACAGCCATAGAATAATTAATAAATGTACATACTGCTTTTCTAAAAATAAAAAAGAGAGATGATGCTTTTTGTATATAACATGCAAGTCATTGCTAAGGTAGAAGAAGTACTTTATTCAATTTTCCATAACAGATAGTATGTGGACTAGGAATAGATAAAGTATGAATTTTCAAATTTGAACATCATTCTGACATTTTTTGGCAAGTACAAACTTTGTTTTCTTTATAGTTCAAGAAATATAACTATAGGCTTTTGTCATAACCAGTTTAAAATTTGTGTGTACTTCATTTTAAATGCAGGAGTCAAATGCTTTTCATTTTTGTTCTCTCTTTTTTCTTTTATTGTAGCATTTTGATTACAACTGGTTAAGACTAAAAATGTGTTGTTAAAATCTCTGATATTGGGCTGGGTATGTGGCTCAAGCGGTAGCGTGCTCGCCTAGCATGCGTGTGGCCCAGGTTCGGTCCTCAGCACCACGTACAAACAAAGATGTTGTGTCGGCCAAAAACTAAAAAATAAATATTAAAAAAAATTCTCTCTCTCTCTTCTCTCTCTCTCTCTCTCTCTCTCTCTCTCTCTCTCAAAAAAAAAAAAAATCTCTGATATCAAAGAGGGATCTGAATTTCCAAAGTCCTCATTTTTGTTTTATGGAAAGGCCAAAATGTACATAACTGCAGGCTCTCTTTCTCTCCAGATATTTCTAAATCCTTTCCCTCCCAGCATCCTTCACTCTCTATAAAAAATAAGTTTACTCTTCTTTATTTAAGATATCTGCCACCAGAGCAGCCTCACTGTGGCAGGTGCTATCTGTACTTATTGTATTTCAATGAGGATTTGTAGTGCATATTTTAGAATCATTGTTCAAGGCACTTTCATTCATCTGGGGCACTGTCTTCTCCTAGGCCATCACTCCATTTTTAGCCAGGGACCCATGTGAAGACACGGCAGAGAACTTTGATTCCCTGGATTTTGACTTCAGCTCTTTGGCCACTTCTTCCACTGAAGCAGCATAAGGAGGTCTGCCCTAAATTGCTCCCTGGCTTTTATAACCTCGGCCATAGTGCCTTCCACCTCTACAAAACCTCCATATCACTATGGTGTAAATAACTCCTCTTGGATGCCCTCTTGCTGGTCCTCCCACAGAGACAACTTGCAGTGGGAAGGGCCCTCAGCCTCCATGGTCCTGCCTGCTTCCTGCCCAGCAGCCAACCACAGTGCCAGCAATTTCTAGTTTCCCTCCCTGAGAAGGTATAATTTGGACTCCGCCCTGGGACTTGCTAGTCCTACTGCTGTCACTGCCTGAGAAGGCTCCACAAGGTCCCCATGCTGCCACCATCCAGAAGGCACTGTAAAGGCAAGTTGCTATGGTTTTCCCATAAGGGCTGCCAAAGCCACAGACAAAAGCTTTTATGAGGTCACAAATGGTTTTCTTATCTAGAATGTGCTTTTCGTGGCTTTTTAGTAAATTTCTACTCATCCTTCAATACCTAGTTGAATGTGAAGATTTCATATTCCCAGCCAGTACCTATATCCAGCCAACCAGACCCCTTCTCTGAAGACTTAGAATCTGAGCTGCGCCAAAGTGACAGCAGAAAGACTTACAGTGTGCTCATATATCAGCAGGCTCCAGGAAGGACTATAAAGGGGTTTGGGGCACTAAGATCACCTGGAAAAACCCAGCTCCAGTTTTATTGAACTTTGCCATCAACTTCCCTTGACCTCCCCAGTGTCATCTAGTGCATTTTTTAAAGCACCCAGATCAGTTTCTGCAACTTGAAACCCAAGCCTCCAACTGCTGCCCTGTCCTTACAGCATTGAGTCAGGCTGTCAGAATAAACTATAGTTATACAGAAGTCATTATAAAGAGGCTATTTCTTCTGAGACTGAACCTTGAGAAAGATGGCCATGATCAGACACCTATGGTCCCTCATTCTGAGATGCCCCAGGCTGGCTGGATAAGAGATCACAGAAGACTCTTGTTTGCCAAGTACCTGTGCCCATGCTGTGCTGAAAGGGTAAGAGAAGGTTCTGAAGGCCACAGAGCTAAAGAAAATCTGAAGGCCATGTCCTTTGCAAACATGCTTTTTAAATTCTGGCTGGGCTCTTTCACATATAGGGCAGGGACCTTGCTAGTTGCTGGCCAATGTCTCTCCTGCATCCATAATACACAGACAGTGCTGAAAACATGCTTAGATTTATGCAAATAAAGTATTATCATCAGCTAAATTTTGTAAATGGAGATAGTCTGACTCAAGTTAGCAAAGTGGTTCAAGGTCATACACGTTTGGGCTCCAAATGTGACCAGAGCCCAAATATAATTGTCCCTTAGACTCGGTGGTGTCACAATCATGGGCATCTCTGCAAGATTCCTTTCATTCATTTCAGATGAAGCTTTTGAGGAGCAGTGGAAAGGCCAGGTGACACAGGGTGGCTGGTGTAGGAGTGATCTTGATGGAAAAGCATAGCTAACAAAGAAAATCTGAGCCATTTGGTATGCTAGTGGATGTTGGTGGAATAGAGCCAAGCCAGACAGCAAAGCTTCCACAGCTAGAGGAAAAAAACCTGCAATCCCAGAGAGTTAAATAGGTCAGCGTAGGATGAGCCCCGTGGACAGAATGCAGAGGATCAAATGGGTGGGGTGGGTGTGGCTCTGCAGAACAGTGAAGGTAAGAGGCCAGATGCTGGGTGGAGCCTATGAAAAAAAGTAGAGAGGACTTAGTGGGGCTTAATTGTTTGGCAGAGCTGGTGATGCAGTGTCCGGCTGAGTGAGTGGAGCCCATCCCATAAGAACAGTGGGCGGGGAGAAGACAGAGGAAGCATGTGGGTAGCAACATCCCATTCAGGACCCCTTATGTGAGCATAGCCTAGGAAAAAGGTGGCACAGTGGTGCGGGAGTAGAAGGTATGGTGGGTGTGTCCACAGGAGGCAAAGGGAGTCAGGAGAGGCATCCGGGAATTCTGTTAGGAGTCACTGTTGACCCCGTGAGGAAGAAGGGTCTTTGTGCTCTGAGATAGAAATGTGACCTCAGGGTCTGCTCCACAGGGGGCCTCAGTTTTCCCACTTACATACTGAGACAATGGAGGGAGGCTGAACATGCCACAGCACAGCCTTTCTTGGTTCCTCCCTCTCATGGGATGCACTTTCCATATTTTCATGTTGGTTGGGTTCCATGGGGTTTCTGGGAGGGATCCTGGGGATATTGCCTGAGACACTTTGTTTTGGGAGAACAACAATTTTTCCAGAATGTTCACAGAGAATTCTCTTGGTGCCTGCTCTGTACATACTGAGACCTGGAGGTCCCGAGAGGGTAAGCCTGTGATGCAGCCATCACTTGCTGAAGCCTGGTCTGGATTGCACAGTCCACTGCACTGGTTCACAGCCAGGGTTTTCCTAGCACCTGGGCAATGAAAAAAGCATTGATGGGGGAGGAGGCCTTGACCCTTTCCAGAAGCGACTTTGGAAACTCCCTACATCTGTAAAGTAGGACACAAAGTGACACCAGCTTCTCAGGCTGGAGTAAGGCCAAGCCTCAGCTTCATGATTCTCTAAAAGGCAGTTTGCATTGATGGGTAAGGGATCTATTTTTGACAGTGTTATCATTTAGGTTTTTTTTTTTTCTTTTAAACATTTATGTTTTAGTTGTAGATGAACACAATGCATTTATTTTATTTTATGTGGTGGTGAGGCTTGAACCCAGTGCCTCATGCATAATAGGTGAACACTCAACCTCTAAGCATAACCACAACCCTCATTTTTTTTTGAGAGAGAGAGAGAGAGAGAGAGAGAGAGAGAGAGAATGTTTTTAATATTTATTTTTTTTAGTTTTCAGCGGACACAACATCTTTGTTTGTATGTGGTGCTGAGGATTGAACCCGGGCCGCATGCATGCCAGGTGAGAGTGCTACCACTTGAGCCACATCCCAGCCCTCATTTGGTTTAATACATGGAAACATAACCCCTTGCATTTTAAAATAAAACTATTAACACCAGGCTTTGTTCTAGGCAAAGAGGGCATGGGCATCAACAAAACAGCAAGGAACCTCTACTCCCATTCTTCTGAGGACTACCATTCCCCTGGTCTGACCCAAGAATTCAAGCAATAAAGAAACACGGAGTATTGACCTCTTTTAGGCATCTGATCTAAGGTTATCATCCATGAATATTTTACCTTCTGAATTATTCTAAGACACCCCTCGCCATGTCATTTACCTGCCCCAATCCTTTTCTACCTGTGAGATAAAGGCCTCCTTAGGAAATCTTCCATTTCTTGCTTCTCCAGTTGAATTTCCTCACCCTTTATTGAGGTTTCAAGAATTCTTGTTTCATCTCTACTTGTACTTAGGGCTCTGCTTAACGTGGGTACTTTCATTGTTAGAAGTGCTAGCTCCTTATTAGACACTAGATGGCGACAGAATTATACTTTTGATTTTTTTTCTAGCGTCCACCAAAGTATCTGCCTACTCATTGGCTGGCTTGGTTACTAATTTTAGAAAGCCCTTCAGTACTTGTTGTACAAACAGCTTTTTAATTTTTTAAAACAAATCTTCATTAGTTGTATGTATGAAATTAATCATCCAGCATGGAAGGGAGGAATACACTCACCATCCAGTGTGTGTGTGTGTGTGTGTGTGTGTGTGTGTGTGTGTGTGTGAACATATATATTTACATACATATTTTTTTTTCCAAAATTTTATTCAGAAGTGGGGTAAGAGTTGCAATTCAATCATGGCCTCTTCCTACTTCTGTTGTGCTTAGGATGTTTCAGGAGTCCTTACTAATATTGCAGATATTTCTTTTTCTTTTCTATGCTGTGATTTTGTAAGCCAATAAATAGAATAAATATATTTCAGTGATGCCAATGGTTATCTCACTTGTGGTTATCCATTGGGCATCTGTAGGCCTAAGTGAACAATCAGTGCTTTTTGGCAAAAGCAGCTTTTAAATCTCTTGATATGAAGAGGATTTGTGGCCATTTAGCAGAACTTGTCGACATGGATATGATTTCCAATAGAATATGCATTATATAGCATTATGGCATGACTTGGTAACAGCAATAAAAGTGGTTTAATCTGATTTATTTATTTATAATTATACATTTTATAGATATTTAATATACATAAATTGTATACTTATATGTTTATAATTTTGAATATATGTATCTCTCTCTCTCTCTCTCTCTCTCACACACACACACACACACACACACACATGTTTATAATATTGTCTTTAGAATAAGCAGGATGAATTTGGGTGAGTGTTATGGTTAAAAGACCAAGGAAAATTGCTGAACTTTAGCACTCTAGGGTAGTTGCTGATACCCAATCCTGTATGAGGCAGAAAGACAACATGAGGCTAGTCTTGAAAAGGCTTTTGCATTGATGTTTGTGATTTCTCTTATATATCCACATGAACATGTCTGAAGGTAAGAGAATAGGACTGGGAAGAAAATGGATATTTGGGAGGCAGGGGGATGTGGATTATACAACCATGAGACTTATCAAAATCCTGGGTGTGGGTAAAGATATAGAAGTACAGGGATCATTTCTCTGAGCTGGGGACACACCTATATTTAGCAATGAAGAAGAAAAGTCTATGAAAGAGATAGAGAGTGAGGGCATCCAGTTAAGGAGATAGAAAACCAGGGAAATGTAATGACGTGGATTTCTGGAAGAGATGATTCTAAAAAGTAAGTTTTTGTTCTAAAAATCTACTAAAAAGTGAACTACAGGGTGACAAAGGAGGGACCTTCAGATTTGGTGCAATTGTGGTTTCTGATGATCTAAGTGGAGCCCCTGTCCTCATGTGGTGAGAACTGAAGCCAAATGGGTGAGGAAAAAATAAGGTCAGCATAGTGAAAGCAATAGCTGGAGATTGTTTTTTGAATTGTGTACAATGAGATAAAAGGAGACTCAGCCAGGTGTTAACATTTATGGTCTCTGAGATGTGGGGACAGTTCATTTCTGCAAATACTTGTTTGTGGCTGCAGAAATAATTTTTCTATTACCGTTTTTGCCACCTACATCCTAGAATTAATTTTTTAAAGTAATATGGAAGCCCAATAGTAATTTCTTGAGAGTAGGAAGAGTGCTGGGGCAGGACAAGGGATAAAAGTAGATGATAGATAATTAGATATGATCACTGTGTGTCATGCATTTGGAAATATTATGCTTGAATCCATTAACATGTGCAATATATATTTGTTAATTTAAAACAAATTAAAACTAATTATTCTATTTGATTACTGAAAGATAGGCACTCAACATTGAGGGATAGAATATCCTTATGTTTTGTTCCCTGCTTGTGAAAATTGTCATTGTCAGTTACCTGTAAAAAGAACTGATTAAATAATTTTTGAAGAAATAGTATGGATTGGAAATTCCTTGTTGCCACAGCATAATGAGGTTACCTGATGGTCACTGAAATATTTGAAATGCCACAGTACATTCATTGTCAAGGTAGTTTGTGTCAGGTTCATCCTTTGGGAATGTAATAATTTCCCTATTCCTTCACTGTTTGTTGCATTCAAGTAACTGAGTCTGCCCACTCCTAAAAAGGCAAGAATACTAAGCTCCACATGAAGGAGGGGATGCTATTTTCCTGCATTGTTTTGAACTCTTCTATATGAAAGATTTCCCTGTTCCCATCACTTTTTATCAATGAAGCCAATTATTTTTATCACTAAATACATATATATTTGTTGCTTTCACTCATATTTTACTGTTAAAGTTTTTTTATTTTATTGCTCATATTTTTCCAGCTTTCACTATTTCAGGATTTTTTACTTTAGTTTTTATTTCATTTGTCAGGCATCCACATGTGGAACACCTTGGGAGACTCTCCTCCTAATCTTTCTTCTCTTCCTCCTTCTATGTTCATGCTCATTTTAAAATTTATCTTACCAGATCCTAGAATCAGCACTTTCTCCAGTGAAATATGCACGTTTTTACTGATATTGTTAGGGCAACTTGTGTAATTTGTCAGGCCCAATGCTAAATGAAAACTTAGAGTGCCTGTCTAAAATCAGGTGACCTGTACTATTGACATCATGCCACAGAAATCTATTTCTTTCTTCTGTGATCTCTTCACATGTCATGGTACATCTTGTCTGTCTTTTAACTGTCCTTCTTATTACAACATTTTAAACATTTATCTTTAAGTATGCTATATCAATTCTAGATGCAAACTTACAAGCAAGTCATACTGTAGAGCTTGCACATCCATGTTGTGTTCATTAATGCCAAAGCAGTGAATATGTTACACAGAATCAGTGCAATTGTTTTTACTACACTTTGATAACTGTGGACAGTTTCTCCAACTGGTTTATTAATGAGTCTGAAAGAACCGGTAGAAATGTGATGGTGGATCACCCTGGTTTCCCTTTCCCTTCACATCCTCAGCTGGAGAGGTGGGCTAACAAAGAGTACCTTGAGTGATAAGGCTGTCTTCTTTATGTATTTGAATCTAATTCTGGTGGACATTACTGTGTGGCCTCCCTGGGTTTCATCACCCTCCCTTTTTTTTACTTACTTGTGGATAGGACATGGTCACATTGTACCCAACTTTCTCTTAGCTCCAATTTTTTTGGCCCACTGGAATTCTGTGATTATGGGAATGAAAACTCAGTGTGCATGAGGTGGGAAAATGCATTATACCTGCAGGTTACATTTATGTGCTGTGTTCATATCTGTGGTCGATTGCCTTCTTGGAATTTATTTTTGAAAATAAGTAGTAAGATAAAATCAGTAAAAATTATGATAGAAGTAGCAGGATATTCAATCAAGGACAGCTTTGAGCAGGAATCCTGACTGTGTAGGAAGAGCATCATGGGGCTAGTCCCCCTTTCCCTGCCTTCTGCCTCCTCCTCTCTCCATCATCCTTCTCTCCCTCCCTCCCTTGCTTCTTTCATTCCTCCCCTGCACAATAGTAAGAACACTAAGCAGGATATATGTACTCTGAAAACATACTATTATAAAGTGTAAGTATAGAATTATTCTGCAAATATCTAGAAGTTGTTTATCTTATGCAATTGAAATTTTATATCCATTGAAGATCAGCACCCCATTTTACCCTAACCACATTTTTTTGAAAACAACATGCTACTCTCTGTTTACATTTTTTTCACCACTAGTGATTGAATCTACAGCACTTAACCACTAAGGCACATCCCCAGAGTTTTATTTATTTATTTATTTTAAATTTAGAGACAGGGTTTTATTCAGTTTCTTTTGGCCTGGCTAATTTTATGAGGCTAGTTTTTAACTTGTGATCCTCCTACCTCAGCTTCTGAAACCACTGGTATTAAAGTATGTCCCACTGTGCCCAGCTTGCTTAATGGTTTTTCCTCAAGTTTTTTTTTTATTATTATTTTAATAGAGTCATGGGGATTTTCTTGTGTTTTTTAGACTTTACCCTTTTTCTTGTGTTTCTTGTGTGTTTTAGACTTTACACATTTTTCAGGTGATGTGCAGGTAATTTCTCTCATTACAACAGTTGAGTCTTTTTTTCTGTACATGCTTTATTGTGCTGTGCAGAAGCTTTTGGCTTAATGAAATAATACTTGTCTGTTTACGGTTCTGTCCCCTGTCCTTTTACTGTCATAGCCAAAGTACCATTTTCTAAAGCAATGATGTTAAGTGTTTCTTCTGTGTTTTGTTTTTATTGCTCACAAACTTATGCTCTTCTTCCTGTTTTTTATTTTAGATTGAAAAATAGCAACTTCATCTGCTTGTGTGGTATACCATGATATTTTAATACATGTAACACTGTGTAGTGATCAAATCAGAGAAAGATCATGTCTATCACCTTAGTAGGATGGGAAGAGATTGGTAAATGGGACCCAGTATTTTCTTTCTTCCCCATGCAAATATTGAGTGTCCTCAGCACCATCTGTTAAAGAGACTATCCTTTATCCATTCTGTATTATTGGCCCCCTTCTCAAACATGAGTGTGAAGTGAGTGTCTGGGTTTATCCTTGTTCTCTTTTCTGTGCATTGGTTTATATGTTGCCTTCTATTTCAGTACAACAGTGTTTTAGTTCTTATAGTGTGTAATTTGTTTTATTCTGTCTTTTTTGCATTTGTTACAATTAGCTATATATAACAGTATAATGCATTGACACAGTATATATAAATGAATTATACATTCACATTTTTCTTGTTGTAGAATTTGTTGATGGAGAATTGCATCAGTCATGTAATTGTGTAAGTGTGCAAGGTAATAATATCTGATCCATTCATAATCCTTCCAAATCTCATACCTCTTTCCCTCCCTTCACTTCCCTCTCTCTAATACAAAGTACATTTTTTCTTCCCTAGTGCCCTCCATTATGAATTATCATCTGCACACCAGATAAACTATTCAGCCTTTGTAAGTTTGCTATTGGTTTATTTATCTTAGCATGGTATTCTCAAGTTCCATCCATTTGCCAGCAAGTGGCATAATTTTATTCTTTTTGTGGTTGAGTAATATTCCATACACACACACACACATAATATATATATATATATATATATATATATATATATATATATATATATCACATTTTATTTATCCATTCATCTGTTGAAGGGTACCTAGGTTGTTTCCATAGTTTAGCTATTGTGAATTGACCTACTCTACATTGATGTGGTCACCAGCAATGTATGAGTGTACCTTTTCTCCCCCATTCTCATGAAAAAAAATTGTTTCTTGTATTCTTGATAATTGCCACTATGACTGCAGTGAAATGAAATATTGAAATAGCTTTGATTTTCATTTCTATAATTGCTAAAGATGATGGTCTATTGAATGTGTTTGTTGATCAATTATATTTCTTCTTCTGTGAAGTGCCTGTTCTGTTTCTTAGTCCATTTATTGATGGGTTATGTCTCTTTTTTGGGATTGTTTGTTGAGTTCTTTATATATCTTGGAGATTACTGCTCTATTCGATGTGTGGTGGTAAAGATTTATTTTCCCATTTTGTAGGTTCTCTCTTCATGCTATAGATTGTTTTATTTGTGAAGAATAAGCTTCTTTCTTTGAATCCATCCCATTTATTAATTCCTATTTTTACTTTTTGTATTTTAGGAATCTTGTTCAAGATGTCATGTCCTAAGCTAACATGATGAGGATGTGGACCTTCTTTTTTTTCTCTTAGTCACAGGGTTTCCATTCTCATGTCTAACTCTTTGATCTACTTTGAGTTGATTTTTGAGCACAGTGAGAGATAGAGGTTTAATTTCATCTTTCTACATATGGATTTCCAGTTTTCCCAGCACCAATTGTTGAAGAGGCTATCTTTTCTCCAATTTATGTTTTTGGCATCTTTTTCTAGTATGAGATTGGTCTACATGTCTCTTGGTACCTTGTTTAAATTTTTTGACTATTTATCTGTAGTATAGTTTAAGGACTAGTATTGTGATGCCTACTGATTCACTCATTTTGTTGAGAATTGCTTTGGCTATTGTGGCTCTCCTATTTTTTTCAAATTAAGTTAATGCTTGCTTTTTCTAGTTTTATGAAGAATGTCATTGGAAGTTTAAAAGGAATTGCACTGAATCTGTATAACTACTTTTTTGGTATGGCTGTTTTGACTATGATCGTTCTGCCTATCCAAGTGCCTGGAACATCTTTACATCTTCTAAGATCTTCAATCTGTATCTTTAGTGTTCTGTAGTTTTCATTGTGGAGGTATTTTAACTCTTTTTTAGATTGATTCCCAAGTATTTTGTTTTATTCTTTTTTTTGAGGCCATTATTAATGGGGTGATTTTCCTAATTTTATTTTTACAGTGGATTCATTGTTAAAGTATAGAAATGCACTTGGTTTATGGGTGTTTATTTTGCTGAATTTATTTATTAGTAAAGAAAATTTTCAGGTTAATTTTTTTTTTTGGTTTTCTAAATATAGAAGCATGTTATTAGCAAATAGAGATAGCTTGAGTTCCTCTTTTCCTACTCATTTATCTTTAATTCTTTCTTCTAATTGTTTTGGATAGAGTTTCAAGGATGTTGTTGAATAGAAGTGGCAAAAAAGGGCATCTTTTTTTTTTAATTTTAGAGGGAATGCTTTAAATTTTTCTCCCTTAAGAACAATGTTTCTGAGGAGCCGCTGTGGGAGGGCCAGGCACAGCGGCCCAGCCACTCCCGCCTCCTACCGGTGCTTTGAGGTGGGGGGGAGCCAGAGGATGGAAACACCCCTCTAAGGCGATGAGGCCCTGAGCCTGGGCGGTAGCACCAGTGGCAATGGCAGCAACTTAGCGTCCCAGGGCTGCTTGTTCCCTGGGGCACCCCAGAAGGACACGCTGACACTGAGCCTGAGCAAGCAGGTGTTACCGCTCCAGATAGCGGCTGCGCCACCTCAGCCTCCCTGGGCTGGATGGGCACCGCCAGGGCAGTGGCCCCCGGCCTCTGCCCTCCTCACCAGACCTGGAGCTACTCAAGCTCGCCTCTCCTGAGCTCGGGCGCCCCATAATCCAGTCCAAAGGGCTGGTCACCACCACAGGACAAGCATGCAGTTCCTCTACCCCAAGGTGGCAGCCAGGGAGGAGTAGGAGTTCACCCAGGTCTTTGTTAAGGCCCTGGAAGATCTGCACAAGCAGATGCAGCTTGGCGCCGGTAGGGCAGCCTCTGCTGCGGCACTGAAGGAAGATGGCATCCAGCGCTTAGCCCCCTATTCACCCCACCTCGGTGAGCTGCCCACAAGGAGGCACCGCTCTAAGCTAACCTGAGCAGCAAGCGGGTGGCTCACAGGGGTGCTGGGTGCTGCCACTGTGGCCTTCACCGCCGATCCCATTCCCTTCCCACTACAGATGCCCCCATAGCACTGGGTCCGCTTTGCCTGCTTCCGCGAGAGCACGCTGCTGTGGCCCATCGAGGTGGACATGGAAGAGCCAGATCGCAAGCAGCTGGCCAAATGCATGGCAGCTTCCAAGTGACACAAGCGCAAGCTGGAGCGCATCTCGCACTTGGAGGAGAAAGTGAAGACGCTCAAGAGCCAGATCAGGAGCTGGAGTCCACCGCGAGCCTGCTGAGCCAGCAGGTGGTGCAGCTCAAGCAGAAAGTTATCAGCCACGCCAACAGCGGCTGCCAGCTGCTGCCCCAGCACCAGGTGCCGGCATACTGAGCCCGAGCAGGGGCGCAGCCCCCCTGCTTGAGGAGCGGGCTCACTAGGAGCTAGGCATGGGTGCCCCAGACTTGGAGAGCATGCGGCCCCGGTGACCTCCTCCGCTAGAGTGCCCAGGACATGGAGAGGGCACAGCCCCAGGTATATCCCAGGGGGTACCCAGATCTCAGAGAGAGCGCCCTGGACTTCAATAAGCTGGACCCCCAGCTCCTTGGGCGCATGACACCACCCCCCTTCATCAAGCTGCCTCTGTCTGTGGCCCTGTGTTGCAGAAACCTGAGAGCGCCTAGAGCTGTCCCTTTATACACACCTTTGTGGAAGGGGCTCTGTTGGGCACAGCCAGCAGCCTGCCTTTTCTTTTACTTTTTTTTTTTTTTTTTTTTTTTGCCTTTGGAAGAAAGAAGAACAAAGTGTTCGGTTCTGCCCTATTTATATTTTTACTCCGGAACAAATGGTTGTGTATATGTGTGTGTTTCCTTGTTTTTTTTTTTCAAGAAAGGGGGAGAAGAAAAGAAATTACTATGCCTTTTCCTAGCTCTGGCTACCCTCTTCTATCCTTCCGACCACCACTCCCTTTTTGTTCTTTTGGTTTTGTCTTTTTTTTTTTTTTTTTTTTTTTTGCTAGGAGTCCGCGTTCCTGTTTGTAATTCTTTGTTCGCCCTGTTATCTGTTTTCACAGTCTCCTTATGCAAAAAAAAAAAAAAAAAAAAATATATATATATATATATATATATATATATATATATATATAAAATAAATAATACAAAGAAAAGAAAAAACTAATGTTTCCCTTGTGTTTACCATTGACAGCTTTTATAGTGTTAAGGTATATGTCTACTATACATGGTTTTCTAGTGTTTTGATCATGTATGTAGTCAAATGCTTTTCCTGCATTTTTTTAGATAATTTTCTGATTCTTGTCTTTACATCTATTTACTTAAAAAATGTTTATTGATTTTCATGTGTTGAACCAACCCTGCATCCCTGGGACAAACTCCACTGATCATATTGCACTATCTTTTTAATATGATTTTGTATGCTGCTTGTCATAATTTTATTGAGAATGATTACATCTCTGTTCATCAGGAATACTGGCCTGAAATGTTTTTTCCTCTATGTGTCTGTCTCCTTTGATATTAGTTGATATTAGTTTCATAGAATGAGGTTAGAAGGTTTTGCTATTTTCTATTTTATTAAATAATTTTAGAAGAATTGGTGTTCATTCTTTTTTCAACTTCTTGTAGAACTGGGTGGAGAATTCCTCTGATACTGGGTTTTTCTTAGTTGTTAGGCTTGTGATAAATCCTGGCTTGGGAGAATTAATGTAGTACATTCAAGACTTCATACTTTAGAGGAGAAATGACTCCCCTAACATCAGCCTGCTTTGACAAATGTTAGTCCTCAAATAACAATATTTTTTAAACTTTATTTTTTCCCCCAGGAGAGGAGTGACACCTTCAAGACTCCTTTTTTTTTAAAACGTGTGTGTGTGTGTGTGTGTGTGTGTGTGTGTGTGTATCCGGAGTTTTGTGGTCACTTGGTAAAATTGCATTAAATAACACAGCTGTGACTCCATTTTGGGTACTTTATTCAAGCTTTTTAGCTCACATATTAAATTTTTGATCCATAAAACACTTAAAGTAGCTATAATTTCTATCAGAGTCTCTATATAGAAGTATGCAATGATGGGATAAAATATTTTGACACTCTAACTCTCCAATGCTATCAAATTTATTTCTAATGGAATTTAATGTTATTCATACTCTTGACATAATGCTCCTTAAATAAATGTAAAAACCATTGAAATAAATAAAACACAAGAGGATCAGTTAAAGGAAGTGAAAGACCCCATGAGAGCAGGATAAAAATTATGAAATACTTCTGAATTAAAAGCTAAGTTCCATGAAAAGTGGAATCAACATTTTTCATGTGTATGTATCAGGATAATTACTACACTGAGATATCTAGGTGTTTGTAAAGCAGGAATGAAAGACCCCAGCCCCATAACCTGAGGCCTTGTTGTGAAAGTAAAAGTATGCCATAAACAGGCACAAGTACCGGATGAGCTTACCATATAACCGGTTGAGAAAGAGCACTGCACCCATATCTCAGGACATGCTTGAGCTAACAGGAACAGATAAGCAGGAACAGAAAGAATGGAATGTAACCCTGTAAGTTTTCCGAGAACATATAGTGAAAAGCAAGTTTACCCTAATGCTGGATTCAAAAGAACCAATGAGATACCTGTTAGTGTGCTAGGCGGGAAACAGCTCCCCTCTCCCTATAAAAGAACTGTACCCCAAAGCCCGGTGTGCCAGTTCACCAAAGCTTTGGCTGAGGTTTTGCTGTGCACCCGCAGGCGCCTGTGTATTAATAAACTTGCCTCTTGCTTTTGCAGCCAGTGTGACGCGTAGTTCTCTTTTGGACGGGGGATTTGAGGGTCTTTCAGGAAAATATAAGATACTATTAGAGTGTTAAGAAATAGGGAAATAAGAGGAGCACTAACATAAACATCATGCTGAATTTAGCTGGACACCTAAATGTGAAGCCTAGAGATGTTTTGTAGAAATCAACAAAGTTAAACAAATATCATCAGTTCTCTTGCTGCTGAGGACAGAGTAGAAGGCAATAGTTTACACACATATTTTTAATAAATTCAATATAATATTTCATTTCAAGGGAAAGGAGTAAACCAGTCTGGGTAGAAGAAACTGTCAAGTTCAACTTGTTAAACTGTCTTTGACACATCTATGACCAAGAAGGAAAAATGACTATTTCCCATGAATAAATTCAGTAATAACAGAAAGTCTTCTCAGACTACACTTTGAATAATGCTGCAATGTTCATTAACTCTGGTGCCTCTCACAGAATAGTTGATACTGCTGTTTACCTGGAGTCTTTGCTTTCCCAATGCTGAAGTATAGCACCAAAGAAGCAGGCCCAGGCAAGTGTAGAATGGAAAGTGGAAGCTTTATTAAGGACAGTAGAAAAGACTTCTCCCCAGAGGAAGAAGGGGACCCAAAAGGTAGAATCCGTAGAAGGGCGAGGTCTTCCCTTTTTTATTGCTAAAGTCTTCTTTCAGTTTTCCCACACTCGTGTCTTTTTTTTTTCCAAGGTGGAAAGGCCAAAAAGGTGGGAGATAGCCAGGCTGGAGGAGTAATCTGGTTAGGAAGGGCCTGGAGCAGCTTTGGGATTAGCAACTCCCTGTTTGCTTGGAGCTATTTCATTAACATTTCCTTAGGATGGGCTCCAGGTCTAGGGGACATTAACATTTCAATTTCTGCAAGGCTGCTCCGGTTTCCTGGACTCCATTCTCTATAATGGCCTCCATTTAATTTATCTTACTGGATATGAGATGGGATTTACCTAACTACACTAAGGACATATCTTTAAATCTGGCTTCATAGTCACTCAGTGCCTGAAAGACTCATGGGTAAAAAGAAGTAAGTACCCAGGGCTTTGAGTCTTCTTCAAAAAAATTTTCCTTTACTTCCAAGTTTGACCATTCTGACATCAATATGTGGATTCAGATATTTGGGGCAAAGCTGTACTCTGATGATCCAATTACCTTTCTCCTTTAAAATTACAAAAATTTCTATAAAAAATTCTTACTTTACCTGAACACCCAAAGTCCATTGTCATTCATTAAGTAAATTGAAATTGCCTTTGAAAAACAAATTTTCTTTAAAGTTTTCAGTGAATAAAATCATATGGCTTCTATTCCATTGTGTGCACGCACACACACACACACACACAAACACACACATCATATTTTTTATCCATTCATCTGTTGAAGAACATTAGTCTTCATTATTGGATTAAATATTAGGTCCCATCTTGTTCAAAAGTGGATTTTGAGTTTTTTGTAAAATTCATAATGTTCAAAAAGGTAAGCTGAGAGTGTTACCATAAAAGAAACATAAAAAGTGTAATAACAGGTATTAGATTATTTATCCCAGTTTGTGGTTATAGTAATACAAAAGATACATTTTTATATATCTTTATTTTAATTACATGTGGTGCTAAAAGTCGAACCCAGCACCTTACCCATGCTAGGCAAACACTCTACCACTGCGCTACAGCCCCGGCCCCAAAAGACACATATTGAAAAAAGAATTTCTGAATACCACTACCAATGAGACCTGTGTAATCATTTTTGATTGAGAATTCAGTAGTTTGTTAAACATTGCAACTTTATCAAGGGCAGTATGTAGACATACAGGGCTCACCCTGTTGTGTAAGGAATGTGATAGTGACTAGGCAGGAGTACACAATCTTCTATTTTCTTAAGGGAATTCAGAAATAATCAGCAGCTTACTGTTGTACGTAGTGATATTTTTTTTAAGAGTAAACATCATTATATAATAATAATAATAATAATAATAATAATAATAATAATAATAATAAATTTTTAAAGTGACCTGAGATACAAAATCATTAACAGAAATATCAGGTAGTTGTGAGACATCTTGAAAAACAGCCAGCTGGTACCCTGAAACTACAATGTGTATCAGAGACTTCTCTAAAAGATTTAGCATATTTTCACATAAATTTAATGAAGAAACTAAGACAAATGACAAGTCAAGTATGTAGAAAATTGAACATGTCATTTGTAAATCAACACCTGCTTAAGTAATAAAAATTATTCTGGGATACTAATTTCAATGAACAGCTTTCTTTACATTTTCATTATAATTTATTGTATTATATTTGGGGATCTTTATACTGCACTTATTTCTTACACTTAATATTTTCTTTTAGAATTTTTCTCTTACAAAATAAGCATCTTTCATTAAAATATCTAGTCTGGGGGAAGCTGAGACTTTTTTCTATAATCCAGCAGCTTTTAATGCTGTCTCTACTTCCATGGTACAATAAGGAAAACTAAATTAGAGGTACTATTTAATAGAATGTTTCAGGAAACTTTGTTATTTTTAGCTCATTTTTATGCATCTATTCAAAATCTGCAAGTAATTACTAAATTGACTTTAAAAATTTGTACAAATATTTTTATGTTTTTCTCAAAATACAGATATGTTTTAGGTTTTAGTTTAATTATTGAAAAACTTAGGCTATTTCTTAATTTTTTTCTTTTATTTTAGATACATTATGAAGCATATAAATATTTGTATTATGTCTGGACTGATATCCAAACTAGACAATGAAAAATGTTAGCTAAGTTTTTTTTCAGTACATCTTTTAAAAGGCATTTTTATGATATATGTAATGCACCTGACACCGAATTCACCCATATAACATGTAAAATTCAGTGTCTCTTACATTAACAGAGTTATGTAACCATTTACACAGTCAATTTTAGAACATTTTCATGTTCTTGAAAAGAAACCTGGAACCTCTTAGCTGTCAGTTTTCTAATCCCTACTCGTCCAAAGTCCTAGAAAACTACCAATGTATTATTTTAGTAATTTACAAGTGTAAAAATATTACTTTTATTTATTTATTAACTTTAGGCAAGCCTTTATTTTATTTTTATGTGATTTTTAAAATTGTTTTAATTAGTTACACATGACAGTACAATGACCTTGACATATCATACATTTGAATCACATGGGACGCATATGATTCTGCGACCTGTATACTCTACAAGGTATGGTGGCTCAGTTATTTTGTGCCCAGCCAGATTGTGGCATTTGGTGGCCCATACGGGGAATGCCTGAAGCTTGGAGGTAAGTGAAATTGCTCTCCCCTGAAGGAGAGCAAAAAAAAAAATGGGTGACCATTTCAAAAAACAATGTGTTCTTGTTTTGATTTGTTTTGTTTTTATTTCAAGTTGCCTGTCTCTAGAACTTTCTCAGGCAAACTGGGGAAAATGGTTGGCTCAAGGTTTGAAGTTGTTCACCCCTGAGGAAGAGAAATTGTTAGAGGAAGGAGGCACCCCAGTGAGACCAGAACAATTAGGGCATATGTTGATACAATACAAAAATGTAGCCCATGGCTTTTAAAAGAGGAGTTGTTGAATATATCACAATGGGACCATCATGGTATCCTGTAAAAAGATTTTTCTTCAACAAGAAAGAGATGGCTAGTTCTATTTACTACACTTGTCTAAGATCTTGTTTTTTACAGATATCTGATTAATTTACAAAGCTAAAGTGTTGAAACATCAACCAATAAATATAAAAGCAAGTACTCCTTACTTATTAAGTTCCATAAGGTAATATTTAAACATTATGTGTGTTTTCATAAATTGGTAAATGGAAAAAATGTTTAATATTGCTTTGGTCTGTGTCTTTGCTGAAACAAGGTTACTAAGTGTTAAGATTCTATCAGGTGTAATTTATATACAAAGAGTATAAGAAGTTTCAGTTGGGTTTCAATTATATTATTATTGTACCATAAAAAAACATAAAAATATTTCATCTTATTAAAGTGGAGTAACTTATCTAAATTCAGAAATTTTATAAGGGTTGTTTCACAATGTAAATTTTTTAAAAAAGGGTTAATGGCCACAAAAGAGATATAAAAAGATTCAAGATGTGGCATTATATTTTAATATAAAGGTTAAAAAAAGAAATATTTCTAGATGAGATAATCTCTGTGTGGTAAAGTAAAAAGTTGTAAAATGCCATTTAAAAAGATTTTGAAGAAACTAGACTTACTTTAAAAGCTTGAGAAAGGAAGAAAGAAAAAAAGGTATTTGTACATGGAAGATTGAGACAAAGCTTCTTAATGGAGTAAAAAAAATAGCCTTTAGTTGAAGGACAGCCATGTAAACTAACATTAAAGTGATTTAAACAGAATCTAAGCCTCGTTTAAAAGAGTGAAGCTATAGGTGTTGAAAAAGTACATTTAAAAGTACAGTATAGATGATAATTGAAAGGCTTTAAAAGGTTAAATTGCAGGTGGTCACGATACCTTCATGGCGGAAAAAAGATTGCTTTACTCACATAACAAAAATCCCATACAATCCATAGGGACAAAGCATAGTTAAAAAAAAAAAAAACTCATCAAACTATTAAAATGTACTTATTAAAGCAAAAAGAGGGAATTGGAAAGGGGTCTATACCCCCCAAAGATAAACTTAAAATAACCCTTTTTACTCTAAACTTTTAAAATTTGGATTCATCTGGGCTTTGTGCTGTGGAAAAGCATATGTATCCAAAAAATGTACATAAGCCTAAGGTACTTTATAAGGATATTTTAATAGGACAATGGAAAGGTCCTGACCCAGTGATTGTCTGGAGTCTGGGTTCTGTTTGTGTGTTTCCACAGGGAGAACAGTAGCTGATTTAGATTCCAGAGAGACTAACCAAAGCAACTTCTACAGACCTAAAAGAAAATGATTTGACTCCAATCCATAACAGCTGATATCCATAGCTCCAGCTTGGCTATTCTTACATCTGTGACAGTGATTAACCAGGATGCTTTTTTCAATATCTATTTTATTATTACCTTTTCCCACATCATAAAGTTCTATTTTATTTTTTGAGCTCATACAGACATATGATAATGTTTTTCTGATCAGTTTTATTTTTTGACTGTGGAGTTTTTAAACATTACAATGGAGATTTCACCTGTGTAAGCTACAAGGCCTTTACTATTGTCTTATGTGTTGTATGTTTGTGTGCACACTTGTGTTTTGTGTTGTATGTCTGAGTGTGTGTATGTCCATATATCATATATGAGGAGCGCTCATGAAAAAATGGATCTGAATTTTTTTTTATTCACGTGATTGTAATGGTTTAATTTAAATTGGGTAAACAGCTGTTGAGGATTGTTTTAATATGTGTACAAATAAGGAGGTTAACAGATCTGTTTGTTTACTTTCACTTTTCCTTTTCATTATATTTAATAATTCTATTCAGGATAATGTAAATTGTTCAGAAAATTGTTTTCTTAGTACCTGTTAGAATGTTACATAATTTTTTAAGCATCATTGCCAGAATTCCTATCTTCATCCCAGTGCTGGTGAAGAAAAAGATAAAACCAAACTACAGCTTCTTCAATAGTTATCAAAACAAACTGTATAAACTGATGCATCAATGAATAATAACTCAACAAGTAATGCTCAATCAAGGAGTCGATTTACTTTGGGAGGAAATGGACATATTGATGGATTTCTCTGCTTTGAACTGCTTGCAGAACTTGCCTGGACTATGTATCACTTGTATGCATTGTGAATTATCTGTTGGTGCAGCGAATTGTGGTAGTGCTGGTGTATCTTTGCTGATGGTGTCACCGGTGATACAATTTTTCCAAAGGAGCTGTCAATTGGCTTGGTGTTGTGGCATTTCTATATCCTCCTCCCTTCTGCGAGTGATGGTCTAAAATTTGGGGGCCAACAGAGGTGAGGCAAAGAACCTCACCCCCCCACTGGCACCAAGGGCAAATTTGGGGGCCAACAGATGTGAGGCAAAGGACCTCACCCCCCCCCACTGGTGCAAAGGCCAAATTTGGGGACCAACAGAGGTGAGGCAAAGAACCTCACCACCCCACTGGTGCATAGGCCTATCCACAAGTATGGCTGTATGCTGGACCGGTAGTCAGTGATGGGTATGATCCAATTGCAGTGGTACCAACCTAAGACAGGGGGCTGATGCCTAGAGGTCAGCTCATCCGATGACGGGTAAGAACCATATGTTGTATTGGACAACCTAACAGGCACGGCCCCTAAGCCACATTGCTTGTTGTTTAATTAAACAGAAGGGGGGAGATACTGAGAGCCATAGCCAAGTAGGAATGATGCATGGCATTTTTGGTTGAAAGGTGACCCTGCTCAGGGATTAGGGTGGCTCCGGGTTTAGGGTGGATCCTGCTGGGAATAGGGCAGCTCCAGGATTATGGTGATCCTGCTGGATTAGGGCGTATCCTGCTGCCTCAGGTGCCCACTCCTTTGGAGTTCTCTTTGAGTTCTCGAGAGGTTCTGAGAGAATTGGCAAGCAGAGCCTGGTGGAGGCAGGGTATTCCTGGGAAGTGTGGGTAGAGGTTGGTGAGAGTTTGGGAATAAAGAGTTGCTGTTTGAATCTACAAGGTATGGTGGCTCGGTTATTTTGTGCCCAGCCAGACTGCGGCAACCTGTATACTCAGGTTGCAGAATCACATTGGTCATGCATTCACATATATACACATGGTAATAATAATATCCATTTTATTCTACTATCCTTCCTATCTCCCCAGCCTTCCCCTCCCTTCCCATCACTTGTCTCTATCTAATCTAAGGTAACACTATTATTTTTTCTCACATCTTCATACATGTATTTTGTATAACAACGAATGTCTCCTTTCACCATCCATGCAATTCCCTTTCTCCCTCCTTTTCCCTCCCACCCCTCTTCCCTGTGTGGAGGTAATCTTCTTCCCATGCTCTTCCTCTCTTCCCCATTTTGAGTCACCCCCCTTATATCAGAGAAGACATTCGACATTTGTTTTTCTGGGGATTGGCTAACTTCACTTAGCATAATCTGCTCTAATGCCATTCATTTCCCTGCAAATGCCATGATCTTATTATTTTTAGTGCTGAGTAATATTCCATTGAGTATATATGCCACATGTTTTTATCCATTCATCCATTGAAGGGAATCTAGGTTGGCTCCACAGTCTAGCTATTGTGAATTGTGCTGCGATAAACAATGATGTGGCTATGTCCTTGTAGTATTCTGTTTCTTTATTGTTCTTTTTAGATGTATATGACAGTAATTTGAATATTTACATTCATAGATTATAACTTCACATTTTTATATTTTTATATAATATGGAGTTACACTGGTCATGTATTCACATGTGAACATAGGAAAGTTGTGTCAGATTTATTCTACTGTCTCTTCTGTTTCCATTTTCACTCCCATTCCTTTTGTCTAATTCAATGAACTTCTATTCTTTCCTCCCCCATTCCTTACTGTGTGTTAGTATCCACTTATGAAAGAGAACTTCCAGCCTTTGGATTTGGGGGATTGGCTTATTTCACTTAGGATGATAATCTCCAGTTCCATCCATTTACTGGGAAATGCCATAATTTCATTCTTTCTCACAGCTGATTAATATTCTATCGTGTGTACATGACACATTTTTTAAAATCTGTTCATCTATTGAAGGGTACCTTGGTTGGTTTCATAGCTTCAATATTGTGATTTGAGCCACTTTAGGCATTGTTGTAGCAGTGTCACTGTAGTATGATGATTTTAAGGATTTTGTGTGTAAACCAAGGAGTGGGATAAGTGGGTCAAGTGGCGGTTACATTCCAAGATTTCTGAGGACTCTCCATACTGCTTTCCAGAGTGATTGCACCAATTTGCAATCCCATCAGCAATGTGTAAGTGAACATTTTCCCCACACTGCCACCAACATTTATCATCATTTTATTCTTTTCAGTTCCCATTCTGACCCAAGTTAGATGGAATCTCAGAGTGGCATTTGCATTTCTCTAATTGCTAGAGATGTTGAATTTTTTATATTTTCTGACTATTTGCATATGTTCTTCTGGGAAGTGCCTTTTCAGTTTCTTTGCCCATTTATTGATTGGATTATTGGTTGGTGTTCTTTTGGTGTTAAACAATTTGAATTATTTGTTCATCCTGGTGATTAATGTTCTATCTGAGGTGCACATGACAAAGATTTTCTCACATTTTGAAGGCACTCTGTTCATACTTCTTGATGATTTCCATTGCTGTGAAAAAGATTTTTAGTTTGATACCAACTCATTTATTGATCCTTTTTATAAAAAAAAATTAGTTGTACATAGACCACAATATCTTTATTTTTATGTGGTGGTGAGGATCAAACCCAATGCCTCACACATGGAAGGCAAGCACTCTACCACTGAGCTAAAGCCCGAGCCCCATATTGATACTTTTAAAAATATTTTTAGTTGTAGATGGACACATTATCTTTATTTATTCAGGTGTGGTGCTGAGGATCAAACCAAGAGCTGCACACATGCTAAGCAAGCACTCTACCACTGAACTACCAGCCACCATTTGCTGATTCTTGATATTAACTTTTGCTTTTTGGAAACCTTGTTTGGAAGTTGGCTTGTAGTTCTAACTCTAAATTTACTCTGTAATGGATATTTCATACAAATGAATTTATACAACAGCAGACACAACATCTTTATTTTTATGTGGTGCTGAGGATCAAACCCAGCACTGCGCATATGCCAGGTGAATGCGCTACCACTTGAGCCACATCCCCAGTCCCCCACATATGTTTTTAAAAAATGTATTTTGGTGATGTTGGCAACTTACAATTCTAACATTATAACATGCAAAGACATATTTTGAAGGAAAAAACTACTTAAGTGGGGACATGTTGAAATTCTACAAAATATTAGTGAATTAAAACTTAAGCCTGAAGCCTGAGAACCAGGTGACCAAAATAAGAAAGAAACTGTATTTCCCAGGAAACTGAATAACTTGACTTTAGGTCGGGATTTTGGAATATAGTCAGGAAAACCAAAATAAGAAATGAGATGCAACTGTCAGGAAGACAGGAAGAACAGTGGGGAAAAAAGTAGCTCAGTGACTACAGAATAAGAAGAGGATAAAGGAACACATTTCCCCTTTATGGCATGAGAAAAAAAGCAATAATAGTAGATACCCAAAAAGCCATAGGTTTAAAATTGTTTTGTTGAGAATATTATTTTTTTCCAAACCAAGTCAAAGCCTCACAGCTAAGATGAAAGAGTCTGAAAAACAGCAATACATTGAAGAAACTGCTAAAAATGCTATCAATATTGTCACTTCCCATTATATTTTGTGTCTAAATGCCTTATTTTGACACACAAATTTTATCTAATTGTTCCACATGCACACACATGCATGAACGAGAATATGCTCATGTATGAATGTGAATATGCTCATGTATACTTATACATGAGCATATTCTCATTAGATTGTGAATTCTTTCAATGGGGAAATAATTTTATATGTATTTTACATATGCTGCTTTCCAGCTCAGGACAAAGCAGATAGCAGGCAGTATTTAAAAAAAAAATTGTTAAATTGAATTATAATTAGTAAATTGGAATATACTGACAAAATGTGTCAAAACTGCATTTTTGGAGATCTGTCAAAAAAGCAAAGTATAATTCACTGTATCAGTTTGAATTTAATCTTGATTTTTCAGATGATGTCTAAATGTTTATTTTCATAATAAGCTTCAGTTTCTCATTTTTTTGTTGTCTATGTGAGGGGAAATGCTGAAATATTTAGTTAAGAAAAACACTTTCAATGGAAAAATTTTAGACAACCAGTTTGGATGGCATGCATATTTTAAAACCAACATTGACACGATTCTTGGACATAAAATGATTCAAGCATAGAAACCAGAACTCTTATTACCCAGACAAGGGATTTAAGGTACTCCCCGTGATACTTCCTAAGAAGTATTACAACTATTTGTTTTCAGCTCTGATCCAGTGTTCAGGAGTGCCTGTCCCTTCAAAAAAATCTCCCCATCCCCTCAAGCAAGAGAATGTTGACCACAAAGACAGCAAGCAAAGAGCTCAGAAACAGAAATTCAGGACCTGAAAACCCTCAGTGACATTACTCCCAGAGTGCTAAATACCTGGAGGCCTTCAGGTTACAGGAAGAAAGTTGAGGAGGGCTGCATCCTTTCAACAAGACAGTAAGCAGCATACTTATAACCTGGATTTCAAGTTAGTGTAGACTAATAGATAGACTGATGATTTTTTGCAATTAATTATAAAGACCCTGATATAGAGAACAGAGCAGCCCCATAAAAGACAGCCCTAGACAAGAATGGTTTAAGACACACTGAACATAACCCTAGACCAGAGTCAGTTAAACAAAGATACAAATCCAAGCCCAACCAGAAAAGATACAAAAATATTAGTACAAAGATGTGATTTTACATCATACAGATGTCTCCTGAAGTGGAGGTATTGTAGTGCACTAGTCTAACCAGAGTTGGCTCAGATCCCAGCTTTGGCATTTTCTAACTATTGATCCTGAGAACAGGAAACTAGCTATTGTGTGTGTCTCAGTGGGACTTACTTTACTTTATTTGAAAGCCTCTACTTTGGTACCCACCAGGTTGCAAATGGACAGCAAGTAAGACCTATTTTTCTTATGTTCCTCATTCTCTTGTTGCCCTAGTTACTCCTTTGAGATGAACGAGTAAGATACTGTTTATGGTTCTCATTCTGCTGTGTCACGTTCAAATAGCCTTTATGTTTTCTTCTTAACAGCAGAGTTTAAAAAACTCCTCTGGTCCAAGTCAAGAAGCAAAAGTAAGTAAGCAATACCTACTCCAGAGAGGTGGCCTGACAAACCAAGGTCTTTTGTGGGGTGCTAAGAATATAATGTGTAGTACTTAAAAGAGTTCGGGAAACCGGAGATAATTGTTTGAAGAGGGTCACAAAAGTATTACCTTTACTATAATTTCTAGATCAAAGAATACTAGACAACAGGATCTTTAAAACATCCCTTAGAATGGGTTCAACATAAAGTACATACTGGCACTCTAGATTTATTATATCGACTATATGTGGAATTGAAAAACAAATAAAATAGGAAATGAAAAAGAAAGTACTAAGTAAGTACATCCTGTTTTATCATTCACAATGAAAGAAATGAAAATGATGTCTACCAGTTACAAAATAATCATTTTACTTATTAAATGAAACCATGTACTGGTCTCCTAGTGACACTAAATGCAGCTAAATTCCAGACATTCTAGCTAACAGGAAAATAGAAATTATAGCAAAATATTTTAGATTAGGATTACTTTTTAGCTTCTAGGGATCAAACCTGGGTCTCAGGCATACTTGACTAACATTTTTCCACTGAGCTACACCCAAGTCCCAAGATTGGGACTTGACACTTTGAACACTTTAATGAACATATGCCATTTAATAAGTGAAGCAGCAGAATTACTGTAACTTCACTTGATCTGGTGCTACTTTAATAAGACATAATTAGCAGGAATGTTTGATTGTAACTGTCTCTAAGTATATACTAAGAATATGTTACTCACTTCTGAGAAGAAGGGGAATGAGAGGGTCTGAAGCAGAGATGACAAAGAGCATCATGAACTGCTGTAGCATCCACATCTGCATCCCTTGCTTTCACCTCACTATTACTGTCCAGAAGGGAGAGGTGTCACTGCAGTGATTTTTGGTCTGATAAGCTCTTCAAAAATAAAATATAAAAAGACAAAAAAAATATATAAAATAGTAGAATAAGTGCTAGATCATAGCCACCATAAAGACAAGTTCTGTGTTCCTCTCTCTCTCTCTCTCTCTCTCTCTCTCTCTCTCTCTCTCTGTGTGTGTGTGTGTGTGTGTGTATGTGTTTCTTATTAACTGCTCTTATGTTCCCATAGGTAGTCTGGGTTCAGATTTCTTTACATATGAAAAACTACAAGCTCAGAGATGGAGATGTGGCTCAGTGGCAAAGCACATGTTTAGCATGTGCAAAGACCTAGGTTTGATTCACAGCCTCTCAAAAAAACTAAACCATATATAATTACACACACACACACACACACACACACACACACACACACACACCCCACATTCTATATGGGTGTGTATATAATTTTAGTTAGCTTCTTTGTTCTTTTTTTTCTTTATTATTGCTTTGTTTTTTATTTCAGTTTTTCCATTCATATTTTCACTATATCTTCTACTATTTTGGATTCATTCTGTTTTTCAACCTTTGCCAGTTGAAGCTTATTTTTTATTTTATTTTATTTTTTATTGGTTGTTCACAACATTACAAAGCTCTTGACATATTTCATACATTAGATTCAAGTGGGTTATGAACTCCCAATGTTTACCCCAAATGCAGATTGCAGAATCATGTCGGTTACACATCCACATTTTTACATAATGCCCTATTAGTGACTGTTGTATTCTGCTACCTTTCCTATCCTCTACTATCCCACCTCCCCTCCCCTCCCCTCCCATCTTCAATCTCTACCCCATCTACTGTAATTCATTTCTCTCCTTGTTTATTTTCCCATTCCCCTCACAACCTCTTATATGTAATTTTGTATAGCAATGAGGGTCTCCCTTCATTTCCATGCAATTTCCCTTTTCTCTCCCTTTCCCTCTCATCTCATGTCTCTGTTTAATGTTAATCTTTTCTTCCTGCTCTTCCTCCCTGCTCTGTTCTTAGTTGCTCTCATTATATCAAAGAAAACATTTGGTATTTGTTTTTTATGGATTGGCTAGCTTCACTAAGCATAATCTGCTCTAGTGCCATCCATTTCCCTGCAAATTCCCTGATTTTGTCTATTCCCTGAAGACCTTAAAAGAGTGTACTACAGAGATACTGCCACATCGATGTTCATAGCAGCACAATTCACAATAGCTAGACTGTGGAACCAACCCAGATGCCCTTCAATAGATGAATAGATTAAAAAAAATGTGGCATTTATACACCATGGAGTATTACGCAGCACTAAAAAATGACAAAATCAGGGAATTTGCAGGGAAATGGATAGCTTCTCTGTTCTTATGACCAAAGATCTGGCAAGAACAATGAGAGGATAAAAAGTGTATTTTGGCTTATAGTTTCAGAGGTCTCAGTCCGTAGACAGCTGGGCCTAAGGTGAGGCAGAACATCACAGTGGAAGGGCATGGAGGAGGAAAGCAATCAGAAGAGGGTGCTTTCTAAAAGAAGAGGGTGCTTACTGTTACCATGCAGTCAATCCATATCAGTGGATTAATCCACTGATTAGGTTATAGTTCTCATGATCTAATCATTTCACCTCTGAACATTCTTGCATTGTCACACACATAAACTTTTAGAGTACACTTCATATCAAACCACTATACACCACACATTTGTAACACATTTTAATAAGCATTTCTCAAAATGGTCACCAGGTTAAACATCAGTGAAGTGATTGTTTTCTGTCCAGTTACTCATACTTTTAGATATCCAATGCAGGGCTACCCTTCATGTTTCTAAAAATAGAGTTGGGGATATTATTATTTTTTTAAAATACACCTACAAAAGCAACATATGTTTTTACTATGTTGACTGTGATTTGTTACAGAAAATAATACATGTTTTCAGAATTTCTTAAATCTATCAAAGAATCTATAAACACTCCTAACAAATGGAAAAAATATGACTTACTCTCACACTCTCCACAAGCTTCTCACAGCAATTAGAACTAAGAGACTTTTTCCCTGAAATTCTTTCAAGAAAGTTCGAAAAATTGGGTGAAAATGATTGACAGACTGTTTCCTTCAAAATAAGTGACCTCCACATATAACTCAGTGCCATTCACATGGAAAGACCCCAACAAATGCCTATGATGGATGTGTATGTTTCAAGTGCATACTCCATTATGATCATCGATCCACATTCTTAGCACCATAATGCTTCAATTAAACAGAAGTGCCAGTGTTTTACAATTCTGGTTTAAGGTTCAGTTAGTCAGTCATCCAGTCACCTGTTATTTATTTATTTATTCATTCAGTGCCTACAATATGCCTTTGGGAGAATCAGCAGTGAATCCAATTGACAGTTTCCATCCCCCTACTGTCCTTTGCAGAAGAATGAGGACAGGGAGCAGGGAGAAGAAAATAAATGCACCCTTAAGACCATTTGAGTAGTGTTAAGTGCATAAAACAGGAAAATTAGGATAGAGTTGGACTTGCAGGAGAGGGAAGAATGATTTTAGACACAAAAGTGCTAACTGTATAAGACAGCGAATGGGATAGAGTTTGACTTGAAGGAGAGGAAAGAACCTATTTTAAACTTTCCTCAGAGGAAAAGATTCTGACAGATTGACTTCTGAACTAAATGTAGTCAGCCATTAAAATACCTAGAGAAAGAAGTTTTCAGGCACAACAAAGAGTTAGGGCAAATAGAAGAAAAAGTATTTTGAATCTATCTAATTGCAATGAGAAGACATCTGAGAAAGGACTTTTAAAAATTATATATATTTAAAAATTATAAAAAATATATAATTTTTTAAAATTATGTGTAATATATATTATACACACACACACACAGTGGATTGAACCCAGTGCTTCACACGTGCTAGGCAAGCATTCTACCACTGAGCCACAATCACAGCCCCTGAGGAGGATTTTAATTCAGGTTTATTGAAGAATAATTTGCACACATGCCAAAAATATCACACACTGTATGGATGTGATGTGATGAATTTTGTCAAATGTATATAATCTTGTAAATACCACCCCATGACACAATTAAGATATAAAATATTTCCATCACTCCAAAAAGTTGCCTCATGCCATTTTTGCAGTCAGTGTCTTCCCCTGCATAAGCCACTAGAAATCACTACAATTTGCCATATAAATGGAATAAAAAAGGCTACCAAATAAATTGCCTCATGTAAGTATACAATGTGTCATCTTCTGGCCTCTTTAACATAATACTTTCATTCATCTTATTGCATAAGATAACAAGCATTGGAATGATATGGAAGAGAGAAAACCTTTTTGGTGGGGATGTAAATTGGTGTGGCTATTGGGAAATTGTATGGAAGCTCCTCAAAAAGGTAAAAATTGAACCATCACAAGATCCAGAAATCCTGCTTCTGGGTATATCCAAAGGGAATGAAATAAGTGTGTTGAGGAGACAGCTGTGCTTTCCTGCTCACTGCAGTATCATTCAGAATGGCCAAGAAATGGAATCAAACTAAGTAAACATCAGTGGATCAATAAATAAAGAAATGGTGAAGTGTTTTAGTCAGCTTTTTCACTGCTGTGACTAAAACACCTGATAAGAGCAATTTTAGAGGAGAAAAATTTTATTTGGGGGCTCATTCGGAGGTCTCAGTCCACAGCCAGCCAGCTCCATTCCTCCAGGCTTGAGGTGAGGCTGAACATCATAGCAGAAGAGTGTGGTGAAGGCAATCATCTCACATGATGATCAGGAAGCACTGATAGACTAAATTCAGCTCACCAATTATAGACCCCAAAGACATGAAACCCAGGAACCCATGTCTTCCAGCTACACTTTACCAGCCTACAGTTAACACTCCATTAATCCCTGTTAAAGAGTTAATTCACTGATTGGGTTAAGGCTCTCATAACCCAATCATTTCACCTGTGAATGTTCTTGCATTGTCTCACACCTGTGCTTTTGGGGACACCTACTATCTAAACCATACCATAATGTAGATATAAAATTAAATATTATTCAGCCTTCAAAGAGAAGGATATCCTGCCATTGATGGCAATATAGATGAACCCAGAGAAGTTTATCCTAAGTGAAATAAGCTATATACAGAAACACAAATACTGTGTCCCCTCACTACAATATGCCATCTGGAGAAAAAATTTTACAAAAGAACAGAATGGTGGTAACAGGGGCTGGTGCTGGGGGAAATGGGAGATGCTCAAATACATACAATTTTCATTTGTCAATCATACTTGAGTAAAGCTGGAAAAAAATATATACAAGTCTGGGCCTCAGGATAAAGATCTAGAGAAAAAAAACTCTGGAGTCTCAAAATCTGGATAGTATTTAAAACAATGGAATTAGTCATTATCCAAGGGGAAAATGAAGAACCAAGGATGGAGACCTTCAGAGTATTACAATGAGGTCAAGAATCCAGAACACTGGGAAGAAATACCCAGTAAACAAGAAAGAAAATAATGTCAAACAAAAAAGGAAGCATTTCAGAAAGGAAAAAGATTGGTCAACTGTGCCAGTTATGGTGTAAAATGGGTTCTTATCATTTATTATCAAACTGGAAACTGTCAGTTACCTTGATAAGTACTTTTTTAATATCCCTGTGCCAGAAATTAAAAAAAAAAAACATTTGGGAAAACTATGGAGACAGTAAAAAAAATAGTCACTGGTTGTTGGGGATTAGAGAGAGGGAATATCAACAGGTGAAGCCCAGGATTTAGGGCCCATCACCACTCTATGATAATACAATGTTATTTTAAATTTGTCAAAACCCATAAAATATATAGCACCAAGAGTTATCCCTCATATAAACGGTGGACTTCAGGTGATAATGATGTAACATTGTAGCTTCATCAGTTTTAATAAGTGACAATTTTGGTGGGGGATATTGTTTAACAAAGAAGACAGAGAATGGCAAAGGATGTTATGAGAAATCTCCATATCTTGCTCTTAGGTTTGTTGTGAATCTAAATCTTCTCTAAAAATATTATGCCTTTATTTTTTTTTTTAAAAAAGTATTTGAAAAGCCACAGTGATAAAGCAGAAGTGATAATATGTTGGAATTTACGGTCTAATATGAACACCATCAACTTGGTTTTTTAACTGCATACAGAGATTGGGAATTGAACATATAGTTAACGGTTCAAAAAAAGAGTTTAGAAGTTCAGAAAAAAATTGAATTCTTTGGCTTTTCTTCTATTTCCCCCCTCAACAAACTTTTAATACAACTACACTAAAGAAGAATAAAACATTATAATTTTTATGTTAACCATAGTAACATTATATTTAAAGAGAGATTTTTACTCTTTAGTAAATAAATAATTTAGAATGTATTTGAAGACACAACCAATTAGCTGCAAGTAATTTGCATTTCTATGTTTTTTATTAGTTTTCTAGATTCTTTTTCAGTGTTTCTATAATGTAAATATTATCTTTCAAAGGGAAATGGCTTTTTTTGTGTGTGTTTGCCTGGTAATGAGCTTTCTTTAATTATCAATTGGCAAATTTCACACATTTCAAAGAAAATGTAGCCATTAGTGTTGAAAGACTAGTGAACAAACCCATGGGTATTCACCAGGGTTCTCTAGAGAAACAGAACCAACAGGATATATATACAGAGGAATTGATTATAATGAAACGTCCATGAGCTTATGCAGACTGGAAAGTTCAAGAGCTGCAGGGTGAGTCAGCAAGCTGTAGACCCAGAAGAGCTGATAGTGGGGTTATAGCCTGAACCTGAAAGCCTTGGACCAGGAAAGCCAACAATAGTACAGTTCTCAAAAACAGCAGGCTCAAGGTCCAAGAAGAATCCATATTTCAGTTTGAGTCTGAAAGTAGAAAAAAATTAACATCCCAGTTTGAAGCAATCAGACAGGAAAAAAAGTGTTTTCCACTAGTTGAAGGCTGAGCCTGTTTGTTCTAATCAGGCCTTCAATTGATTAGATGAAGCCCATTTACATTAGGCAGGGCAATAATCTTTACACAGTCTATAAATTTAAATACTAATCTTAACCAAAAATACTTTTGCAGAAACCCAAAAAATAATGTTTAAACAAATCTGGCAATCTCATAACCCAACAAATTAATGCATTGTATTAACCATCACTCTGTGCACAGCATTGTTTCATTTTTTAGCTTAGTATCAAATTATTTTTCCATTAAAAATGTGTTGTCAATTTTTTCTTGTTTCTGTGTTTTATTATTGTGATTTTTTTATTTTATTGCCTTTTTTTCTTTTCTTTTTTTTTCTTTTGAGCATCTACATGTATTGCACACAAACCAAGAGTCATCAAGCATCAACCATGAACTCCACAAAGCATTGTAGATGTAATTTATTTCATCCACACTGTAGGGGAAAAAATCCCCCCAGAACATTTCAGGAAGTCAGACAATAAATGAGCATAAGACATCACACAAGTGAAAACATGCATCATCAAATTATTCCTTCCACCAAATGCACACAAATTTTTATTCTCAGGCTTAGTCTACCAGGGGCAAAAAAAAAAAAAATCTGAGACAGAGATGTGTAGTGTGTATTATAAATTTAACAGAAAAGCTTTAAAAATATAAATCCATTATTATCATTAATAAATTTTTGGCACATTGGAAACTACATTAACCATCTGTGGTTTAATTGTTAATTGTTCAGTAAGCAAACTTTCACTCTAAGTGGTATCTTTAAGCAACTTAGGGGGCTCCTCTAAATACCTGGTTGCTTAAAACTGGCAGGCAAAGGCTAGTTGCAAATATGTATAGATTTATGTCAACAAAATAAATTTCATAGTTCTTTACAGCAGCATAAAAGAGAAGAGAAATAAAGCATAAGCCAAAATAAAAATTGAAAAGGACAGGCTCTTTACAAAACAGTAACTCAAAATGGATCATATAGACCTAGGTACAAAACACAAAACTCCTAGAAGATGACATAGACAAAACCCTAGACAAATTTGGGTGCAGTGTTGATTTCTTAGATACAAAGAAATCATCAACAAGCTGACTTAGTTAAAATTTTTAATTTTAAAAAGTTAAAAGTTGCTCTATAAAACACACTGTCAAGAGGAAAAGGCTAGCCACAGGCTGGGAAAACACATTTACATAATACATATCTGGCAAAGGACTGTATCCAACATATATGTGAAACCCACCCTCTAACCTATTCAAGACTAATAGCAGATGCATTACTTCCATTCACATGGATTACCGAGGGGCCCAATTTGGTGATTCTGATAGCACTTACCTTATAATAGCTAGTTCTGACCAATAGTTTAATGTCCTCTGCTAGGAGGTTAGCAAAACAGTATCAGTTTTTTCCAAGTGATACATATTTATCTGCTGCAGAAGGAACGTGCTTGTTCAAAGACCCTAGGGATCTATTTTAAACTCTCCTATCTGGGTCTTGGCCCAGGCTTCAGTGCAGCCTCCTTTATCCCCACCCACAGACATCTCTAATACTGTGAAGTCTGCCTGATCATTTGGTCAAACAACAGGTTCACCTGTGCTACAGCCTCAATGTGCAATGGAATGCTTTCTCACTCTTAGACTCACACAAATCTAGCTATGTTTCACATCACCTGCAATACGGTTGCAGCAGTATCTAAAGTGCAGAATATGCTAACTCCAAAACCTGAAGAGGCTTACTAAGTATTATGCTATTTTCTGAGTTATGTAGTGGGCCCTGAATGTATTGTGCTTGCCTTTCACTCTCTGCAACACAAGTATCTTACTAAAATTTCCAGAGTACTTGCTATCTATAGCTCTTTGATGGTTAATGTTAATATGACAACTTGATCAGGCCACAGGGTGCACAGATATTTGATTTAAAATTATCCTGGATGTGACTGTGAGGGTGCTTCCTGATGAGATCAACTTTTAAATCAGTAAACTGATTGTCCTCCCCAAAGTGAGTGGTCCTCATTCATTTCACTGAAAGAGTGAATGCAATAGAAAGACTGAGTAATGGAGCCTTCACTCTCTGTGTCTGGCTGTCTTCTAGCTAAAAGACAAGTCATCTCCTGCCTTTGAACATGGACTCAGACTGGAACTACACAACAGGCCTCCTGAATTTCCAGCTTGGTACAAACTGTGAGACTTAGCCCCCATTATCACCTGAGGCAATTCCAATCAATCAATCAATCAATCAATATTATTGATTCTGTTTGTCTTGAGAAGTCTTCCTAACTCAAGGGTCTACTCTTACCCTGGAAATATCTTGCACTCCTGGAAGCACACATCCCTGGAAGATATTTAAATAGCAAATAAAACAAACAACAAGTCAAGGAATTGTGGAAGGAAAAAAAATTTTTTTCCTGTGTTTTAAACAAGGATCCCAGATGTTTTGTTTACCAACCCTGCTAGGTAGTTCAGTTCTGTAGCAGCAACTCCTACTGTTAGCTCAGCCTACAGAAAGAATGGCTACTAAGCTTCTTAATAATGCCAAGGTCCCCCTCACAGTGCATCTCTTATCACCTCGACAGAATATCCCCTGGGCCTCCCAAAGAATTCAGTCATCCTGTGAGTCCTCTGTTCTTCCATTTTAAAGAGACCTTAGCATGACCACTTCTCTGTGTCTGCTTGAACCCTTCTTCTACAGTCTGCCCTGACTGTTTTGACATTTCTACTTCATTTCATGAGGACCATCACTTCTTCCAAGCTTCTGGATATCTACCCCAGCAACATAAAATAAGTCATATCCTGGGGCTGGTCATAGTGTCACATACCAATGATCCCAGTTACTCAGGATGCTAAGGCAAGAGAATCTCAAGTTTGAGGTCAGCCTCCTCAACTAACTGAGACACTATCTCAATAATTTTAAAAAAGATAAAAATAAAAATAAAAAGGGATGTAGCTCAGTAGTAAAGTGTCCCTGAACATAGAAGAAAGAAAGAGAGAGAGCACCCTTTCCAGGGATTAAATGTTGTATTATGAGAGAATGCCCCCATATTGACAGTTCTTTATCATCTAGCTTTATATTCTGACCCATCAACCTAGCACTCTCAGGAGCCACTCTGGAGCATACCCTCCACTGATACAGATGATCTATGTCCTTTAACAGTTCCAATAATTTCCCAGTTGGATCTTGATGAAATAGATCCCTGGTAATTGCTCCAGCAACTAGGAGAAAAGTTGGGAAAATCCCTGAGAAAAACAGCATAGTTTTATAAAACATTTATTTTATTTGAGGCTTCTCCATATCTTTGAGTAAAGGGGATGAGGGATCCTATCTTCCAATAAAGGAGAAGACCCAGAAGTTTCAAGAAAATCTGTCAATTCAAGGTTCTCATCATAAACCCTGGGGTATACTCTTCCTCTCAGGCCCTGACTTTGATTTAGTTTTTAAAAAGCTATACCCTATAGAATGCATTCAAACACTATCAGAACTAATTATCATACTTACTGTCAGAAGATCAGCCAGCCGGCAGCTCAGTCTATATGGCTCCATGTGCAAAATTAACTTCTTCATTTGTTACACAGCCCTCGAGGTCTCCTGTTTCAGAGCTGGGTGGCTAACACCCCTACCCTTAAAATTACCCAAGCTCAAGGCTCACATTTTTCTTCTGACTCCTCTTTCTCAATCACTAAACTCTCAGTGTTGCACTTCCATTTGTAATTCCTCACAGCCTCTTTGGAAATTTCTCATTGTCATTGTCACTTCTGTCACTCTAAGTCATGTTCTCTGTTATTGATTATTATTTCCTTAACTGGTCTTGCTGCCCTGTATGCAAGTGTCATATCCATCTCATGTGTGACTGTCAGATTGGTCTTTCTACAAACCACCTATGTCATAAGATGAGGCCTTTAAAAACCTGCCAAGTATAACAAGTCAAGACTCACCCTTTATAAAGTGACTTGATTTCCTTTATGACCTGACTCTATCCTAGTTTTATGTTAAAAATTTTCTTATTTACAATGATTTCTCTTCATACATCTCTCTTTCTAAATTGTGTGATCTGATACTCCATGTTCCCTTCATCCTTTCCTGCTACTATTTCTCTACTTGCTCTGTTAGTTCTCATGTGCAAAATCCACTCCCCTCATCCTCCAGGACACAGCCACTGAGGAATACCACTGTGTGGTTAAATGGCCAGACTCTAGAGCTGAACTGCAAACTATTTACCGGCAAGTTGTTTAACTTCTCTATGCAGTGGTTTTTCTTAATGGACAAATAGGAGGAGCGAAGGGGAGAGAATGATAGCAGCTATCTCACAGAGTTTTGCAAGAGTCAATTTAGGCATATGGCAACACAAGCTTGGAATATGGTTAGCAATTAATGGAGATTGGCTATTCCTACTAACTATCCCCTTCTTCTTATAGTTTTCCCTGATGCTTCTAGGAGGAAATAGCCTCTTCCTTCTCTTATATTGTATAATAAAATCCTTTCTATCCCTTTCTATCACTTCCTGCCATAGAATATTTATGTTGACAGACAGCCTATTTCTCCATAGTATATATATTTCCATTCGTCATTGTATATCCCAACTCGATAATTTAATGTATTCACCATTACATTGAATGAATGGATTTTGGGTTGTCAGATTAAATTTAACCAGGGTAAGATCTCTCTCTCTCTCTCTCTCTCTCTCTCTCTCTCTCTCTCTCTCTCTGTCTCTGTCTCTGTCTCTCTCTCCACTATCACTACAAGGAGAAAGTATCAGTAAAATAAAATAATTATCTGCATACCCCATCCCTGCCTAGATCCTCTTTTACATTCTTGTTTCTCACCAAAACTAAGGCTAATTATAAAAAATAGCAGTGACAGTGAACCAATAAAATGTGGTCATCACCTTTCCTCTCCTCCCCATCCCTGTAAACACTATGGCAAACAAAACAAATAACCAAGTTCCACAGAGGAGAGGTTTCTGGGTTGCTTTCTCCTTCTTGTAAATTTCTATCATGGGCTCAATAATGATACTTTTATTCTGTCTCCTACTGTAGATAAATATATGCAGGTTTTTCCGGCTCATGTTGTAGCGATTAAAATAGAAGTTCCCAAGGTTATCCACAGACTCATTTATTTTTGTATCCCATACAGTGCCTTGCACAGTGCTAAAAATTGTTTGACTCAATATTATATATTTGAAATACAGAAAAAGGAATCTTGATTTTTGTAGAGGCTGAACAATGTTAGAATTGAAAGGGAGAATAGAAAGTAGAACAAATAGTCAAATAGCATGAAAGCAGTGTTGTGATCCAGCCCTCCAAAGGCAAAGTTCTCAGTTACCAAAACCTAGTGAAGGAATGTAGACTTTGAAGTTGACATGAAGGGGTTTTGAATATGCATCTACCATTCACTAGATATTTAAGTTTAAACATATTAGGTCCAAACTCTGAGCTTCAGAACCTCTTATGGTGAGTAAAAGGAATATCTATCTTGAAGCCTTGAGAGAAGACTCACATGAGGTAACATAGATGATGGAGCTCAGTATATACAGCATATATATTGTGATAATGGTAGGCCTGTCTAAAGTGACTTCATAAGGACTAGTATGTAATAAAGTAAGCAAAGCAACTCAGACACCCTTTTGGAAATAGTTAAGAGATGACATCAGCAATTAATTGAGGTAAAGGAGACAAGATGCAGCAACACAGGACACAGTAGAAATAGGCCTTTCTGAATTGGGGAAAGACCAGATCTATGTGCTGGATATGCAAAACACTTAAGATAAAAAAAATAGGAGTCAATTTTATCAAAACAATTCACAGAATAATTGAGCTAGAAAATGTTTATTTCACTTTTGCAGAGGTGATCTGTTAGAATATTCATAGCTTATGTAGAATTCTTCATGGAAGCAAAAAACACAGAAGTGAGGTCTTTATCACTGACCACAGAGAGGGAGACTTGCCTCACCATGCTAGTAACCAATTGCAGGCATCTGCAAAGAGGACAGCCAAATAATAATTGCAATTGTCCATTGAAATTAATAATATCAAAGCAGTTTTAAAAGTATACTCCCACAGGTATTCTCAAGTTTCTCAAGCCAAATAGAAAGAGCAAATTGTACACAGAAAGGCTTGCTAATCTGCAATGTTCCCTTCACTCAACAGTTTTTTTTTTTCCTTTACTCATGCCTGTTGATTCTTGGGCCTCTCTGGTCATGGCAACTGGAAGACACAAACAAGGAATATCATTGCAACCAGAAAGTCACCAATACTAAATTTTCACAATTAGAAGGGTCTCACCACCATATTACCACTGACACCACCTTATCTCCCTTCCCTAACTTTCTTGCATCCTGACCCTACCTCCCCACAAAACCAGAACTGCTACAGCAGAGAGAGATCCCTGGCTATAATTAATAGATAATATACCCAATACAGCAATGGGCATAGCAGTTGGACTTACAGGAGCTTTTATTAGAGGAAAGTTTTCCTGGAAGATTTCAGCAAATAAGTTTATGAGAAACACTAGGAAAAACAATCATAGAAAGTAATAAATAAAGCCAATAACATAAAATCAATGTTAAACAGCCTCTGTAATTAGGAGTGACTACATAGGCCATGAATTTTGGAAGAGAAAATCATGATAAGTTTATAAAAGTGTAACATTGAAGCTTAGTCAGTTGGTCATCTTTCTCTGTGCAAACATTAACCATTCCTACTTCACAGTCATAAGATACATCTCAAGAACCTAGTGCCCTCCATTTCAACCTTTCTTGTCTAAGACCTTCCCCAAGCACAGCTTTCATCCTCATTTTAGCAATGACTCAAGCAGGAAAATGTTAGAGTCTACCAAAATCAAGCCAGTCACTTTAGTTTGGCACATCCAACAATTTATTGGCTAAGTACCCATCCATTCTTGGCACCATAAACATATTCATTTTCCCACCCCATTCCTTCTAATGGAGAATGCACCAAACTAGATACATGTGCACTAAAGCCCCAAGGTAAAACAACCATAAAAAAGGCAATTTGATCAATCAAAATAAATTATACATATTGTATTGTATTCTCTCATGTAATGTGTTATATGCCATTATCATTGCATTATTGTATTTTAATAACCTTAATATTTATTTTTTATTCATGAGGGAAATATATTATTCTTAAGAGCATACTATATAAAAAAACTCCATTGAATAGAAATAGAAAATCAGAGTTGAAATGTTCAGTCTAAATGCATAAAATTAATATTGTAGTTTACCAGGTTAAGTAGGTTGACATACTGGTTGATTATCACAGGAAGAAATGATTAAGATAATTTTTAGTTACTAAAGATTATTAAAAAATGTAAAAATAATAAGAGTAGAAATGAGTACAGTCAATGGAACTGTACAGTATTTAGTACTGTCTCTACATGAATTTAGACAAAAGTTTATTCTAGAATAATGATTTCATATATAAAATTTTATTTTGATTTTATTAAATGTATCTTTAATGTATTTAGTACTGGTAACCACTGAATCCCTAATCAAAGCATAGATGTATTTATTGCAAAATCCATATATTCGTTGGTTAAATTTCATTAGTTATCCAACATAGTCTCTATTTCATGCAATAATTACAAAATGTAACAAGAGATGCATCAAGATGTAGCCAAGGACAGAGTTTAAATTTTGTTTCAGTTTATTCTATTATTAGTTAATACATATTTGAGAGCTCACTCTTTGCTAATCACAGAGTACATTATCTCACATAATGCTGCAAAGTTCTCTTTGTGGTTGGTAATATGATTGCCTCTATTTGACAAAAAAAAAAATAGATTGCTGAGGTACAGAGAACTGAGCTTGCCCAAGGTCACACTCTAGTAAAAGCAGAGCCATGAGCTGAATGAAGGGACTCTGTCTGCAGAGCCCCACCACCCATCCCCCTCATGCTCCACTGAAGTATATCAGAAATGCTGGGCTGTCCACAGGTAATAGGATCTCAGTCAAGTTCTGAATTTCACCTAAAATAAATATTCTTTCATTATATCAAGTATCAAATGAGTTGTCTGAAATTCAAAATATTTGTCACACCCAACTTCATTTGTTAATAACTGCTAATGGCTTGTAAATAAAGCACAATCTGTTGAGCCAAACAAACAAACAGAAACTTGGCTTATTGGTTTGGAACAAAAAACTCATTAACTAGCTACTGGTTTTTCCTGCTTCCGAATTTGGTCTTTAGATAGCACTTGAAGTATAGAGCAGGAATAAACAGGGTTTTCTGGTAGGAAAACTTGCAGACCCTTCAACTTTGACACTTATTAAGCCTCCAAATCTCCTCCATCACTATCTGTGTCACAGCACGTGCTGTGTGATGCAGAAGTACAATGCTGGTTGGGAAAATAGGCTCACTCCTCCTTAGGAGTAGAAATTTGCCCATTTTCTTTCACCATAGAAAACATCAGAAAATCTTGGCTATCTCCTTTGCAGATGCCTGCTACTGATTACCAGTATGGTCAGGCAAGAGCCTATTTTCGCCACTGCCCAAATGGATCAGCGCTAATGGAAAAACACTCAAAAAGCATGCCATTGATAACAGTGGGTTAGCAATAACATTCTTGCACACAAACAATAGATACATTTATTATTACTCATTGGTAATTATTATTATAATCGTTCTCTGCTGCAGTCATTTCTTCTCACTTTTGACTGCATTCTCTTCTAACATCTGTTTCTCAAACAAGGGTAGCTCTTAGAATTTTAATATAAATACTTAACAGGGCAGCATTCCTCAGAGAAAAAAAATAAACAAAAATAAACCCTGAGGGTAATTAGCTTTAAAATTAGGGTGCCTGGAAATAAGACTGTGTTACTGGAAAAATGTCTCAAGATATTGCTCTTCAAATCAGAATTATTAGTATTCAGAAGGAGAAGATAAAATTGTCCTAAATTTATTGGCTCCAGAAATTTGTGAAAACCAGTAAGGTCTAGACCCTGCTGTCTTAACAATGATGCTGGCCTATAAATTCTAGTAGAGTTATCCTTTTGAAAATGACCAGAATTGGGGAACAAATCCTTGGAAGTTAAACTTTAACTAAACTTAAGGCTAATGAGATTGACCTTTATTCCATAATTTCAAGATCCATGTCATTATTATAGTATATGTCAAAGAAATCTATTTTAGGTATAGCATTATTAGTAGAAAAAAGTGAAGTTTGGGCCATAAGACAAAAAGAATTAACCTCCAAACCTGACACATGAGCCCTGGGGTTACAAAAACAAAAACAAAAACAAACAAAAAAAACACAACCTTGTGTTTCCCATTAGGAGCCATGGTGCTGAGCCCCAAGATGAGTTTTTCTCAGCTCACTGTCATTTGTAGGACAAAAGGCAGCATGGACTTTCCCTATGAATCCCTTAGTGCCCCTGTATGTTGCCATGACACAGGAAAAAGGCTGGGCCTAGTGCTTCAATCTAACCACACTCCAGTTTCAGCTACTTAATGAGAATGTTCCAGAATGCCCATGACTATCTATGCAGGTCTGTCCCTTCCCCATATCAACTTCCCAGAAGGCTGACCTCGCTCCAGACCTGGTCCCCTCTTTCCAGCTAGCAAAACTTGAGGCTCTTTCAAACCAAAGAGATAGAGCCTTCTGCTTACTTTTGAAGTATAGACAGAAGGAGCCAATGCTCTTCACTTGAGTTAGAAAATGCAGTAGACTAGTGGTCAGGAACACAGTTCCCTAGACCTGCTCTATATTTAAAATCTGTCCCTGTTTTCTCTCTGTGAAATTCAGATGATTAAAACACCTATTTTGGGCTGGGGATATAGCCCAGTTGGTAAAGTTCTTGCCTCACATGTACAAGGCCCTGGATTCAATCCCCAGCACCACCAAAAAAATCTATTTTTTAATATCACTGTAAGGATTAAAGAGTTAATGCATTTAAACTTTAGAATGATGACTCCCTCACAGGCAGAGCTCATAAATGCTAGCCATTATTTATTATTAATTATTACTATTACTGATATTATCACCATTGCCCATCAAACTCATATTCCTTGTTATTCAGTATTTGGATTAGAAGGGAAAAAAGAGTGATAAAACTTCATAGGGATAAAACATTTATGTTCTCTGGGCTGTACTTTCCCTAAATTAGGCTAAGAATCAATGCAGAATCTGATTATACATGTACCTTCTGGTTCTCTCTCCAAAGGTCTGACTTAGCAGACATGGTATGAAACCTCATCATCTGTATGTACAACATGCCAAACAGGAGTTTCTGGTGGTGTCTGAGGTTTAGGAATCATTGATCTGGGACAGACCACCACCACCACCCAAGCCACAGGTGACCACAGCTTTCCAAAGGGACTCATTCTTCCATTCCATCAATTTCTTTCATCCACTTCAAGTAACTCCTTGAAAAGCTAATTGATGCAAAGTGTAAAGTGATTTCTTATGAGACTCTCAGTTCCGTTGGCGTCAGGAGAGTCTATTTCACCAGAGTGATGCATGAGTAATATTAATAGATGTGTGAGCTCTGTTTGCTTACTGTACCAGGCAGTTATTATACATAGCATCTACTCTTTTCAGGAAAAGAATATCATTCTTAATTTACTGATGAGGAAACTGGAACAACAAGAAGTTAAGTATTTTGCCCAAGGTAACACTACCACAAAACAGAGATAGGATTCACATCTATACAACAATAAACCTCAGGCCTTTCTCTCAATTCCAGTAGCTCTCAAACTTTAGTGGAAGTGGGAGATTTACCTGAAAAACATTCTAAAATTCCAACTTTTGGGCCAAATGAACAAAGATTATGGTTCACTAGGCTCAGTTTGGGGCCTGAACCCCATATTGCCAATAGGCAGTTCATGGGATTCTGAAGCAGGTAGTCACAGCCCACATTTTGGGAACCACAGCTCAGTAAATATATCTTATTTGACTTTAAATCTCTCCAACCCCAGTGAATATAAAGAAGTATAAATAAGTCCCATTTTTTTTTGTACCAGGGATTGAACTCAGGGACACTCAACCACTAATCCACATCCCCAGCCCTATGTTGTATTTTATTTAGAGACAAAGTCTCACTGAGTTTCTTAACACTTTGCTGTTGCTGAGGCTGGCTTTGAACTCAAAATCCTCCTGTATCAGCCTCCTGAGCATCTGGGATTAAAAGCTAGCACCACTATGCTGGGCCCAAATATTTCTGAAAATGATAGTTTGTGTTGATGTTTAAAGGTTTGGATAAAAGTTGCATGATTTGTGCTTGCCCCAAGAAAATCTGTAGTTATCTCCTGAAATGGCAGCATAAAACAACCAAGGTCCCTTTGGGGTTGTATCTGCAACAGAGATACCACTCTGAGAAAGATTAATTGTTTATAAAAAGTGATGGTTGTTGTTTTCTGCATTCTAGCCATGGTGCCTGCATGGAATATACTTCCTTTTATATTATCTTGAAGACACAGACTTGCCCATTTTTCCTTATTCCATAGTAACAACCCGAATCCTATCAACATATGCAGTGCAGATGAATAGAAAATTACTACCATTTACAACACAGGATGCGTTAATATCAATAAAGAAATATATGTGCAGAACCAGAAAAACAATGACTTCATTTAACCTCGAAATCCAAATCTGATCTTGGTGTCATTCCCCTGTCCATGCTGATAGTGAAAATTTGGCTCCAGGCACAGATCATGAGTTCTCCTCCTGAAAAGCACAAGCCACATGCCGGACAAATACAGCTAGGAAAGGAAAGGAGACCCTGGTCACAGATCAGAGTCCCTGACAAAGTGAACTTGAGATGGGACACTGAGTCAGCAATTTTGAGAGTCAATTTTGACATTTGAAAGAATGTCAAAATATCCTATTCTGAGAAAAGGTGTCAAGAGACAGCCTCCACCTGGATGTTGCTCTCAAAAGTATCAAAATGGGCAGTCTTGCCAGACATGGAGGGAAAAGCAAGACTTTAGTCAAACCATTGAACTTTTATAAGCCTCAATTTTCTCATCTATAAACTGGGGTTAGGGGAGAGGAAGCTGAGAGACCCTTTCTAATAGAGGTGTTATAAGAATTAAATTAAGATCATTTTGATGGAGCTCTTATGAGAGTACTTGGCACAATGGCATGTGTAAAATACTTTCAAAAATGTTGCCACTATTATTCCTCCAAAAATAAATAAATTATTTTTTATTTTTTTTAAAGAGAGAGTGAGAGAGGGGAGAGAGAGAGAGAGAGAGAGAGAGAGAGAGAGAGAGAGAGAGAGAGAGAGAGAGAATTTTTAATATTTATTTTTTAGTTCTCGGTGGACACAATATCTTTGTTGGTATGTGGTGCTGAGGATCAAACCTGGGCCGCACGCATGCCAGGTGAGCACGATACTGCTTGAGCCACATCCCCAGCCCCCAAAATAAATAAATTAGAAATGCTTAAAAGGCTGCAGGGCATAGTGAAAGAGAAAGAGAAATTGTTGAATAGTGTTCTCCAAAGTCTTATAACAGTCATGACATTGCTCACATTAGCCATGTGCCTACATTTAAAATAAATGGCTGCACAATCTGATCATATAAAAGTAGTCATCATTTATAAAGAGGGCAACCTGGTGAGTACACCTTTCATTAACATTTCAGGCAACAAATTTTCCCTAAATACAAATGAGTTCACATTAGGCTCTTCTAAAGTGTCAATGTTCTCTGTTTACAAGAAAGCTAAGGAAATCTGTTTATGTTCTTTTTTGTAACCAACACCCTCTAATCAAAAGGAAAAGATTCTCTCTCTGGCCCTACTTACCAGGTACTAAGCACTGTTTCTCTGACTAATGATCCAGGAATCTGCAATAACTGCAAAGCCAACATTCTGTAATTCTAACAGAGTCAGCTACCTCTGCCCAGTTGTTAAACCAAAGGCCTCTTACTGAAGGGGCCTTTGGTAATTAGTAGGGCCAGCGGGTGTTTGCACTTGCTGCTGGTCCTGGTAGTTGAGCATATGTGTCAGGCCCCTATTGGGGGTCGAAAGAGAGTGAAACAAATGGTCCTCCCCAACTCCAGCAAGGTCAACTCATCCCAGGAAGAGAAAGCAAACTTTATATCTCTGCATCAAGCAGCAGCCTAGCTCACCCTCTAAAATCCTCAGCTAATTTTGAAGTTGGATTTGGCCCTTCTCCTGCTCACATTAGTAATACTTTCTTATCATGGCTCTTTGCAGACAGTTCCCTTGGAAGTTGCTGTGCTCTGGGCCTTTCTGACCTGATTTTCTGCAACTAAAATCATTCTGTGTTGAATCTTACCACATTCTCTCAGATCCTACTTTCTGACTTCCAAGGGGATCCTCAGCCAGGATGATAATGAAATTCTACTGAAGTATGTGTCCTAACTGCTACCAGAAAAGGGCTTAATCCCACCTTAATCTCCTTCCCAATATATTTAAAGGTCTGCAGGTAAACTGGCTTTATTTGGGACAGGGAGTACAATTTAAAGCACTGGACAGTTTCTATGGTATAAATACCACCATCATGGCCAATGTAAACCATCTAGAGCAGCAGAGTTGGGAAGAGATGTACAGGACTAGCATTCAGAGATTCATACAAATACTATGAACACTGTATGGTTTATAACAGTTTCTTAAAGACAGTGTCATTACTCCTTGGGAGTGAAAATTTTATGACTAGATCTAGTTGGTTTAAGATATTTAGCCATGGGCTGGGGTTGTGACTCAGCAGTAGAGCACTTGCCTAGAACAATCTTCCAGATAGATGTAGATTAGTCAGTGCACTTGCCTAGAACGTGTGAGGCCCTGGGTTTGATCCTCAGCACAATCAATCAATCAATCAATCAATCAATTTTGTCCAACTACAACTAAAAATAAATATTTAAAAAACACATTCAACTTTAAAAAAAAGAAAGAAATATTTAGCCATTCTGGTAGGAGACACCTGTAATTCTAGCCGCTTGGGAGGCTAAGGCAGGAGAATGGCAATTTCAAGGTCAGCCTGAGTAAATTCATGAGACTGTGTCTTGAAATATTTTTTTTAATGTCTGGGAATGTAGCTCCATGGGAAAGTGCTTTCCTACCAAATACGAGACCTGGGTTCAATCTTCAGTGCTGCATGGAGGAAAAAAGAGAAAGAAAAATGAATATTTTAAGGCAAAAGAGGTCTCACAGAACACTTTAGATTGCATCGAGGACTCTTGCAGGACAGCAAAATTACCTTCATGCTTAATTCCTCTCCCTTTGGGGAACCCTTTAAAAATGCTAAAAGCTAAAATATGTATGAACCTACAGCAAGAAACTGGAGAATGGAAGCCATCAGAGAATGGTAGATAATAACAGGTCTCTGTGATTCAGAGAAGAGATGCAGCTGTGATCAATGACACAGAGAGAGGAAGCTGCCCCAGGAACTGGCACAATAGGGACTGGGATAGAAACCTGACACAGCTGCCCAGCAGCTCCCTCCAAAACTTCCTTGGCATTCTTGGGAGGCAAAAATGAGGGGGTGAGGAAAAAAGCTGAAAGCCATAAGGAATAGAGGAAAAGTCAAATGGTTCACATTGCTAGAAATGCTCAGCCCCTGCTGGCTGACGAATAGTTGGGTGAGACAGAATAGGGGAAAACTTTGAAAATCTGGTGAAGCTTGTGCAAAAAGAGCTCTGTTATCCCAACCAGATCAAAGTTTTCAGAGATCCAGCCTAGGAATTCAGACTAACTGCAAAGCATCAGTGGCAGGGGCCAGGGGAAATCTTCCAGATAGATGTAGATTAATCAGTGGAAAACTGTGCTCATGTACACTTTGAGCAAGAGCAGCCTAAACATCTTGTAAGCATAGCCCATCATCCAAGAAGAGAAAATGTTAGAGAAGATGTTTGGAATGCTTAGGAGTCTAATTCACATTTTGTGAAACTCAAACCTTAGGTGGCAGATAATTTTACTCTCAGGCAAAAGGCTGTATCCATGTAGAACCTGCCTATTGAGTGAATGTTCTCAGCTCAAAGGCCCTGTGCATCCAACAAACAAATATGGACACACAGGCACACCTACCAAGTACAAGTTCTCAGCAGCTTGTGGAGATAAATAATCAAGTGAGGTTTGATTTCAGTGTGCTTATGTAGAGGAGGGATGATACCATTGCCCCTATGTAATGCAAGGCCACATGGGACCACAATGCCTTAAGAGAGGAAGGAGGTGACAGTTCATAAGGGAGATGAAATATTTTCAGCTGAGTTGAGGTATTGGAGTGCTAGGGTTGCCAGATAAAGCACAGGACACAAATTAGATTTTAATTTCAAAGCAAGCATGAATATTTCTTTGTGTGCAAGTATACACCTGACAACCACAGGGACTTAGTTTTAAAGGTAGGTGAAATAAGAATTGTCATGGAGATTAGAAGCAAGAATTGGAAATAAGGTGGTTTTTGTTTTGTTTTGTTTTGTTTTGGTGGAAGGTTGAACTCAAAACTTCACACATACTGGGCAGTATTCTATCACTGAGCTACATCCTCAGCCATTTAAATGCTTAGTTTGTATCTGTTAAAATGTGAAAATGCATAGGGAGTCTCAATTCTGATGTAGCTTTCAAACTAAAGGGGGACAGAAAAACACAATAAGAAACTTATAAAGAAGCATAAAGGTAGCAAAGAATCACAGTGTATGCAAAACCTATTTTACTTCTGCTAAGCCACTGGCGGTCACAGCGGCCATAGGATTGAAGTCAACAGCAGCAATAACAGAGGAAGGAAAAAACTCAACAATAACCTTGGAGACAAGAAAGAAGGTAGAGCCTCTGGTCCCTTGACGTCCAAAATAGTCAAATCCCAGATCACTTTTCCCCTTTGGACCACAGTTCCTCAAAAGATAATCACCACAACCTAGCACCCTGCAGATCAGCTCCTCCAAGGTCATTGCCCAACCTAGAAGATGCACTGCAGAGGTGACCAAGAGACCATGTGCAAGAACAGCATGCATTCTGAACAGAAAGGGATGATGTATTAGAACAAAAATCAGGAAAACATGCCTTTGTATACCACCTGCAGAAGTCAGGCACTGTTGGGACTTTCTTAAAATCGATGGATACTCCAAATTATGGTGATGCCCTCCTCCTTACATCAGAAAAAGCTTACACAAAAGCATCGCCTACAAACGCAGTCAGTTAGGGTCCCTGTCAATCTGTCTCCCATATAATCTATTGTCCATCAAGAAAGATGCATGTGTCCATAGATATGAATTGATGGGTTGATTGAAGGTAGGAGACTACTAGAAAAGGTGTACCTGACAGACTTGCACTAAGCAACTACTATGTCACTAAGACCCTTTATCACTTAACTAACATAGCAAGTGAATTCCTAGTGCTTTTGAATATACAGGTCACCAAACAGCTACAAAAGGGAAAGGAAAATAACAAGTGTAGCTAGAATTCTGTTTCCTAGGTAGCAGTGCCTGCTTGCCTCTGGCTTTTTGGTTTTCTATTTCCTAGTGACATGCAAGACCTTATTTTTTTGTTATTATTGTCAGTCACTGTCTTTCAGGTGCTTGTGACACTTGACCAACACTGCTAGAAAGAAAGAAAAAGAGATAAAGGAAGGAAGGGAGTGAAAGAAAGGAAGAGAGGGAAAATGGAGGGAAGGAGAGAAAAGAGTTTCAGAAAAAAAGGAAAGGAAATGGGGAATAAAACCTAAGACATAATTGAGCCAATATCAGCTGTTACAGTGAAAAATGGAGGAATGGAAAAATTAATTTAGAAAAATACAGAACCCTTTCACTATGAGTTTTGCTGAGTCCCTTATTCATTTTTCCATGAAAATAATGATTTTTTTGGAACAACTTACATGTTCTCTGCACCATAAGGGTTATGAACTCAAATAACAAATTGTTCAACAAATAATTCCCTAAGTGTCTCCTCTGTGCCAGACCCAGGGCAAGCCACGGAGAAGACAGCAGTAAATAAAATGTCAACTTGGCTCCTCCTGGAGCTTCTTAGCTAGAACAGGCATTTCTATTCAGAATCTGCATTCTCCTTGAGGACGAAGCCAGAGCTATGGGTTTTCCTTTCAGGACATACACATGACAAATTCAAAATTGATTTGATATGATTCATGAAATCTCCAACTCAGAATTTCTTTCTAATCAGACATTTGAAAGACAATTATGTACAGTTAAAATGTCACTTGGCCTTATTAACTAAAGGTTGCCAACCAATGAGCTGGCAAGATATAACAATTTTTCCTGACAGAAATGTAACGTCCATTTCTCCAGGCCTCATGAAATTATAAGCATAGATGATACCACTCATGCAGAAATAATTCACCCTTCATTGGCTCCCATTCTCACCTACTACAAAGGACAAACCAACCTTCTACTTCTATCTAGGAATGCTCAAAGGCATCTCAGAGTCAGGAGACAATCCAAGAAGCACAGTTCCTGCCACATGCTTCTCCTCCATGCTCCCTCCTCTTGACATCCACTCATCAAACATGACTTTTATATCACTGGTACCACCCCTATCTTGTGATATGCATAGCCTCCCAAAGATGCCAATCCTTGAGGTCCAGAATAGCTCTGACAGCCACCAGGGGGATTGTCTCTCACTTAAGTCACACACCATGTGCATCCCAGGTCTCATAAAGTCCTCAGGAAGATAAGTTCTTCAGTTCCTGACTGCAGTTAGGCATTTCTGAACCCAATGACCAACATAGCTCAAGTTCAAACTGGAGTCCTTGATGAAAGCCCTGCTGAATTCTGGGCTCCTGTAGAAAAGCCAGTAAACATAAATGTAGTTCATTTATTTTTTAAAAAATGCAGAACACTTATTTACATATTGCATAGTGGGAATATATTGATAATTTTTTTAAAAGACACACTCCTTATGCTTATGAAACTGATAAGTCCAACAGACAAATATATAGTTACTGAGACAGTGTGATGAAAAACAAAGACAAAGAAAAATCCACACTGATGGAGAGATTTTCATAAGCACACCTAGACACAAAACACAGCCAACAGTCTCCAGTTGTGGAGTTTGTGACAATATTCTACTGTCCCTTTATGTGTTGACTAGTGCAAAGGCCATGAGTTGAAATAAAACATGGTACAGGTAATTCTTATAACTCAACAGTCCTATGGAAGGCAGCACACTGTACTTTTTCCTTTTAATGATAAGTCACAGACTACTGCCAGGTCATTAAAGAGGACTAGAAACTGCATTTAAGCTACTTAACTTGAAGGATTATGCTGCACTGAATATTTGAGCCCTGAGGTGTTAAGTCCTTCCATCTTGGTGCTGTCTGCAAATTTGATAATGCTCATAATTGCATTATCCAGATTAGAGATTTTTTTTAAAAAGTATTAATCCAGTGTTATCAACTGACAATGTTAACCCAGGTGGATAGATATTAAGTCAATGCTATCATAAAAACCACACCTTATTGAGGTTAATGTTATGTGAAATGAAATAAAATGCACTAAAATCTAAATAAATTTTGTCTGTATTGGCTTCTCCATTGGCACTCTGCCCAAAGGAAACAAAAGTCTCTGGACATGAATAGCTCTTCATAGAATAACTGGACGACCATGCAATATTCTCAGAAATTCCCTGTATTTTCCAACTAAAGTTTTTATTCCTTTATGACCCCACATCAGAGGCACTTTTTCTGGGGACATTTCTGTGTCACACTCAGCATGAATTGAATTACTGGAGGCTGTTCACATTTAACATTGCTGTGGTTTGGGTTTCATTTTCCTGAGATTTTATGTAAATAAACTTTTGAAAATATTCCCCATGAGGTCTTGGGTTCAATCCCCAGCCCGAAAGAAAGAAAAAAAGAAAGAAAGAAAGAAAGAAAGAAAGAAAGAAAGAAAGAAAAAAAAAGAAAGAAAGAAAGAAACACATCCCATTGACTTCAATTAAAATTTCAAAGAATATTTTCGAATGGACTATGTCTGCCACAACATGTATAACCTAATAACATCCTATCTTTGTCATTATGCAACCTATATTCATTTAATAGCCTGTTCTATAATGTGCTGGGCAAATGGACAATCAATTCATGTGTTCTTTAGATGCTAATTATTAATGCATTTATTGGACTAAGTCATATCAATTCAGGTTTTCACTGGATGCTCTCACTGAACTGGAAATCCTGAGTTTTAAGAATTCATTGATTTCTTGCTATTTTTCCAGATATTTGATATCATCCAGCAACTTCTTGTCTAAATAAATATTACTTTAAGCAATTCCCAGAGTAGGCTACAAGATATTACCAAGCATTTCAGTATTGTGATATGTAAGTATCACATACATAATGTAATACATAACTAAGGAAACTGACTGTGTTAGGAAAATAATAAATATAATTGGAACTTTATCAAATTACATATTGTCACAGTGGGTACTGTATTCTGTATTCCAAAGGCAAAAGCAGCCAAATCTCCGAAATAAGAATCTAAATACACATAGGTACCTACACAACCCTGCATTTAAAAGAGCCAGATATCAGTCAGGCATGGTGGTGCACACCTAGAATCTCAGCAGTTTGGGAGGCTGAGGGAAGGAGGGTTGCAAGTTTAAAGCCAGCCTCAGCAAAAGCGAGGTGCTCAGCAACTCAATGAGACCCTGACTTTAAATAAAATACAAAATAGGGCTGGGGATGTGGCTCAGTGATAGAGTGCCCCTGAGGTCAATCCCTGGTACCAAAAAAGAAAAAAAAAAGAGCTAGATATCTAAGTTCAGGTGAGGAAATTCTATAGCAGCAGAGTTAGAACTTCCCAGTGCAGCTCAACTCCCTGTTCTAGTCCATGTTCACTACAAGAAAATGGATTCACAAATCCCAGGAGGAACTGGCTCTGAAAATTCGTGTATCTCCTTCACAAGAATTTTCAAAGCAAATAGAAGAGACAGTGATCTTTTTCGTGCTAACTTCCTTGTATACCTAGCAAATTATTATGCATCCTTAACATTTCATCTCAATTTCCACCTCTCTTGTAATATTTTCAGTGTCCTTGCACAGCAAAAAAATTACATTTTACACACATTTCATTTGAGTTCCTATTGTACTCATATATACTTCCCTCAGTACCCTTTAGTGACTGTATCGGATTGTTTATAAATCAGCCTCCCCACTGTTTTGTGAGCTCATTAGGAGTATGAGTTTCATCCATGTCTTATCAACTTCAATTTCTAATGTCTAGCACAATACCTGGCATGGAACAGACAGGCATTCAATAAGTATTTGTTAAATTTGTTAAATAATTAAATTAAATTAAAATTGATGATCAACTCATTTCTCATCTCTGCCAGAGAAATTGGATGAAATTGATCCGATACTTCCACACTTGACTTCATTAAGTCAGTCTGTACTTCCATTTTATAGTTCTCAATTATTTTTGAATACTTTACTTGACATTACTTTGACCTAATCATGTATATTTTTATGAAAGTGATTACCTCTCATCTGTATAGATGAATAGAGTGAAATGAAGGAAGGAGGAACATATCATCATTGGGCAAAAAGAGTGCAAACTGTGGCACTCTTAGTTACAGCATTACACTCTCTTGACACTTCATAGCTAGATTTATTATAATACATAGAAAAGAACCTAGGAGGCCAGGTGTGGTTGTGCACACCTATAATCCGGAAGCTCAGGAGCCTTGAGGCAGGAGGACCATGAGTTCAAAATCAGCCTCAGCAACTGAATGAGGCCCTAAGCAACTCAGTGAGACCCTGTCTCTAAGTAAAATACAAAAAAGGGCTAGGGAAGTGCCTCCATGGTTAAGTGCCCCTGAGTTCAATCCCTGGTACAAAAAGAAAAAAAAAAAGCACCTATGAGGAAGACATAGTGAAGCCCAATGCTAGCCATAGTAACTTTAAGAAAAGGGAAAACAGGGCTGGGGCTATAGCTCAGCGCCTGCCTCACACGTGTGAGGCACTGGGTTCGATCCTCAGCACCACATAGAAATAAATAAATAAAGATATTGGGTCCATATACAATTAAAAAAAATTTAAAAAGAAAAATAAAAACAGAAAAGAAGTACAATGTGCTTATTCTTTATGGATGAAAAAAAAAACTTCCCTTTTCCAGCCAAGTGAGTCCTGTCATGACTTCTGTTCATTTTTATATCCATAGATGTCCCAAGGAATTGCCTGATTCTTTGTATTTGTACAACCACCATAACCTCAAGGCTGTGACTTCAGTTATGACTATCATACATCTTCTCTGGGTCTGCTCTTTTCACTCCCCACCCCCTTTTCTCTGAGGTTGCTATAAAAAATACCATAAACTGGATATCTTAGAATCAACAAAATTTATCTGAAAGTTCTTGAGGCTAGAAAGTAAAAAATAAATGCACCAACAGATTTGTTGACCATTGAGGACACATCTTCTCATATATGATACCTTCACTGTGTCTTGCATGGTGAAAGGCGCTAGCTACTTCTCTAGGGTCTCTGTTATAAGGATATTAATTTCATTCATAAGGCCTCATAATTTAATCACCATCACAAAGGCCCACCTTTTAAATTTTTTCTCATCGAGGATTAGGTCTCAACATTCAATTGGGGGATGGACAAAAAACATTCAAACCATGGCAACAACCTCCAAAGGGAGAAACAGAGACAATAACCAACTGAAATGAGAAATTGGCTCAGTACACCATGCTACATAAATAGCCAAACCCATCTCTAGCCAAATGGCCAGAAAAAGATCAGGCATCCTGATGGAAGTGAGTCCTGAAACTGGAAATGCATTAGGAGTCCAGAAAAGTGTTCTTTTTAAATTTTCTCTTCTTGCCTCATTGATTCATTTTTTTTAAAATTTTCTAAGAACTATTTTTTTCCTGTTTCTCAATTCAGTCTCTAACTCACACATTTCCAATGATCCTCCATTTTACATGGTCTGCCATTATAGCCACACATAGAAATTAATTGAATTGGCCATGGATCCTGTTATCTTCAATTCTGGTAGGGAGATGATGAGAGAGCATCACATGTGGGAGTGTGTCACTATGACAAAGTACTTAAAGGAGCAAAAGTTTATTTGGGGCTCACAGTTTCATGGTTTAGTTCATGGTCAGTTGACTACATGGCTTTGGGCCCAAGATGAGATAGAACATCATGGTGTAAGGGCATGACAAAGCAAAGCTGCTCAGCTGATGATGGACAAGAAGTAGTGAGAAAGAGAGAGCTCAAGGAGTCAGGAACAAGATAGAGTCCAAGGCCACACCCCCAGTGTCCTATTTCCTCCAGTCATACCCCATCTGCTGACAGTTATCACCTAGTAATCCATTCAAACTATTAATACATCAAATGAATTAATCCAGTGATGGGATCACAGTTATCATAATCGGTTCACCTCTGAACATTCTTGCATTGTTTAACACATGAGCTTGGGGTGGAGGGATGGATGATACCTAATAGCTAAAACATAACAGGAGGTTAATCCAATCCCTGTGGATGAATAGGCAGTTCTCAGGCATAAAGCTGATTACACAGGTAATCAGGTGTGCCTAAAAGAATCCAGATTTGCACAAATTAATGTATTTGAGAGTCCAAAGCATATACAATTAAGTAATGTAAGAATTAATTAAATCAAGTCATGCAGATTTTAATAATTCTAACTACCATTACTTCCCCCTGACCAAAGGCTGTTCAGGTTTTAAATAGTCAGTAAAGTTGCAAGATAGACACCATTTGTTTTTATTCTACTTAGAATTCCCTCTGCCTGCTGTTATATTGCCTTGCTAACTACGTCTAATCTTTGGAGCAAAACTGTTTAATAGAATTAGGCCTGCATCTGAGTTCTGATTCCATGACCTTGGGCAAATCTCTTTACTCCTCAAACTTCTAGATTCACATTTGTAAGATGAGGAAGTCATGTCTACTCTCTCTGCTCTCAGGATTAACAGGATATTGTCCACAAATAAACGACATTTTGAAAAATATGAAGCATTTTTTGAATTGTAATAATCACTGTGGTTAAGGGCTCTGACCCTGAGAACTCTCCAATCTGAGATTAGATCTTACCTACCTCTTATTAGAATGTTATTTCGGGCAAGTTACTTCACCCCTTTGTGTTTCAATTTCTTATGAATAAATTTAACATAAAATACTAAGTGATAGGTTATTATGAAGATTTAATATGATAATGTGAATAAAGTACTTTATATAATACCTCACATTCAAATATTCTTAATATAAAATATTAATATCTATTGAGGTTACAGATTAAACCTTTGGGTTCTATGCAAATCCAAATTAAACATTCAGTTTAGATTTGTAATCCATTCAAACTATTAATACATCAAATGAATTAATCCATTGATGGGATCATGGTTCTCAGTTCCCTCTTTCTTTTTTTGAAAGGCAATTGTGGATTTTCTTTTTCTCAAGTATGACACAATTCGCTTTAATTTTAATATACACTAATACCAAATCAGGGCTGAAGATGTTTTTTAGTTGAATGTTACTCTGGTACATTGGAGTTTTTAATTTTTATTTTTTATTGAAGTATTTAAATTATACATTGTAGTGGGATTCATGACACCATAACAGTCTCCAAAATAATGCAGTGTATAATTTTTCAAAGTGTTGGGAGGGGGCAATACCTGGGATTGAACTCAAGGGCACTCTACTAATTAGCTACACTCTCAGCCCTTTTTGCTTTATATTTTGAAACAGGATCTCACTAAGTATCTAAGGCTGGCCTTGAACTTGTGATCCTCCTGCCTCAGTCTCCCAAGTCACTGGGATTACAGGTATACACTGCCTCACCTGTCTCTCAGTTACCTCTTTTACTAGAAAATGATTGTGGTATTTGCTCTGACTCTAAAGAAGACTGTTTCCTCATATCCACATGTGCTTATTAAGTTTTATGAATTTAATATTTTAATCCTAACATATATTACTTTCCTTTTTTAAAAAAAAATATTATTCTGACTCTGTAGTTCTATCAACAATCTTGAATTTTAAAATATATATTGTGAGAATTTAACATTCCAGCCTTATATTTCCCCACATCCCTGGCAGGCTTGCCTTTTCATTAACTGAAACATACACTCTTAAATCCATATTCTGTGCCTTTCAAAGAGACGGATAGATAATATCATTTTAACTTAATATATTTAAATAACTCAATTTAATGTTAATGTGATGTTGAGGAGCACTAGGTAACATATACATCTAAATAACAATATGTTTAACTTGTAGTGTACCTAGCCCAGGGGCAGATCTTGCTGGACAACCTTCACACCTGGTAGGAAAGACCCAGTAATAAAGCAAATATTTGAAGCAGAAGAAAGTCTTGAAGTCATAGCTTCAAATCTCACCATGAAGGTGGCTCCCTCTCTTAAAGCTTGCTCTGCCTGGAGTAGCTGGGAAATCTAGGAGACAAGACCTGGCAGGGTGTGCCTCCCCACCCAATACGTCCTAAGCCAGGAAATCAAGAGAATGGAAAATGGACATGAAGGGCAGGAATCCCAGAGAGTTTTCTTCCAGATCTAAATTACACCCATAGTGCACAGTCTGTCTCACGAAGCAAAGGAGAACAGCTTTGCCAAGGAACCGAGCTCTTCGTGGCCTTTGCATCAAACGTAAGGATCTGTGCAGAGCAACACCTAGTGGTCTCCAGAACTTCTTTAGAAGCAAGAGTGGCTAAGAAGGTGCGTGTGTTTTAGCACTTGTAAAGGAATCCTTTTTCTTCCTACTTATTCATAAGTTTTGAGCAAGCTGAGTTGTTAGTTGGTTTTAATTCCAATATAGCAACTCTCTGGCTGCATATACACTCGTTGTTAAATCACAGAGAGAATTAATATTTAATACTTGAGCAGCCCGTAGAAGTCACTGAGTGGAAAGAAACAGTGATTCTTATAGTTGAGATAAATTGTTTTTTTCCAAATCTAGAATATTAAAGCCACAGTGTGAAACAAAAGCACTGTATCCAACCCAATAGATTTCAAAGAACTAATAGCTTTTGTAGATAGATTCTTCCAGATTCATATCGGAATTCAATCCCAAGAATCCTCACTGGGCCTTTTACCCTTCCTTGGAGTGGACTAGAATCTATCAAATTTAAACCTTCTTACAAATTTCATTTTGATGCTCACAGAATTAGAATATAATAAATATGACTAAGATTGAGATTTGGGGGCCAACAGAGGTGAGGCAAAGAACCTCACCCCCCCCACTGGCACCAAGGCCAAATTTGGGGGCCAACAGAGGTGAGGCAAGAACCTCACCCCCCCACTGGTGCATAGGCCTATCCACAAGTATGGCTGTATGCTGGACCGGTAGTCTGTGATGGGTATGATCCAATTACAGTGGTATCAACCTCAGACAGGAGGCTAACGCCTAGAGGTCAGTTTTTCCCATGACGGGTTAGAACCATATGTTGAATTGGACAACCTACCAGGCACGGTCCTTAAGCCACATTTCTTGTTATTTAATTAATTAGAAGGGGGGAGATGTTGACAGCCATTAGCCAAGTAGGTATGACGCATGGCAATTTCCTTGTCAGCGTACCCCATGTTGCTTAGAGGAAGGACTCTCCATTGTGGAAATGGGCTTGCCTTGGTCATTTGCAGTGACTTTGCATGAAAGGTGACCTTGCTCAAGGACCAGGGTGGATCCAGATGTATCCTGCTGGGAATAGGGCATATCCTGCTGCCTCAGGCGCACCCGCTCCTTGAGTTCCCATTGAGTTCTCACGGGATTCAGAGAGTATTTTGGGATACAGAGCCCAGTGGAGGTGTGGATGTTTCCCCAGAACGTGTGTGTAGAGTGCCGGTGACAGTTCGAGAATAAAGAGTTGCTGTTTGAATCTAGAAGGTGTGAGTGGCTCGTGATTTTGTGCCTAGCCAGACACTGCGGTATATATATATATCACAAATAAAATGCTAGCAAACCAAATACAGAGATATATATTTAAAAAGGAAAAAAAAAAAAAACACCATGACCCAGTGAGATTTGTCCCAGGAATGTAAGGTTGGTTCAATATATAAAAACCAATTATGTAATATGCCATATTAACAGAATATATAATGAAAACAACACAATCAACTCACTAGACACAGAAAAAGGTTTTGACAAAATCCACCACAATTTTATGAACAAAAATACTCAACAAATTAGGAATTCAGGGAACTTCTTCAACCAGATAAACAGCATCTATGGAAAACCCACAGCTAACATTGTACTTAATGGGATGGGGGAGGCTTAATTTTTTTTAATTAAGACAAATATGTTCATTCTATATACTTTTATTCAACATCCTACTGGTGGTTCTGGTTAGGGAAATCAGAAAAGAAAAGGAAATAATAATCATCCATAGTGAAAAACAAAACCTAGCCAAGCTAAGGGATATCATAATTTTGTATATAGGAAATCCTAAGAAATACACTAAAAATAGATCCTATTAAAACTAATAAACAAATTCAACAAAACTGAAGAATATCAGATGAATATACAAATGTCAATTGTATTTATATATACAAGTTTTAATGGACGATCTGAAAATAAAATTTCAAAAATTCCATTTTAATAGTACCAAAAGGAATAAAATACCTAGGGATAGTTTTTTAAAAATAAATTTAAGCATATACTCTGAAAATTATAAAATATTATTGAAATAAATGAAGATTCAAATAAGTAGAAAGACACCCCATGAGTTGAAATATTGATATTGTTAAGACAAAATTGATCCCTAAATTGATCTACAGATTAATGGAATCCCTATCAAGATTCCAGCTGATATATATTTATTTTCAGAAATTGACAATCTCATATGAAATATAGATGGAAATATAAGATACTTAGAATAACCAAAAGAATCTGAAAAAGAACATAGTTGGATAGCTGAAATTTCCTGACTTCAAAACTTATTGTGAAGCTACAGAAATCAAAAGTGACATGCTGTTGTAATAATAGACATAAAAATCCTTGGAACAAATCCAGAGTCCAGAAATAAACCCTACATTTATGGCCAGTTTATTTTGAGATATCAACTGAAAATAGGGAAATCCATAGAGATGGAAAAATGGATTAGAGTTATCTGGGATTAGCAAGAGAGGGGTTTCTCTTTTAGTGATAAAAATATTGTGGAATGAATAGTGGTAATAATTGTACAACTTTGTGAATATACTAATACTACTAAATTGCACACATTTAAAAAAATGAATGGATGGATATTGTGAATCATTCTCATATATCTGGGCACTTATCAAAGTTTACCCTATTATATAATTATTTCTAAACATATACGTTCTCACCATACAGGTGGCATGAAGATTGAGGATATGAATTACATATCACTCACCATTGTGTCAAGCAAAATATTTGTATCTTGAACCCTGTTGAATTAATTGGTATCCCCAACATTTTTGGTTTTCCATCACCTAGTATTTGTCTAAGAGCCTTTGGGATGACTTGAGTAGACTCCAGAAACCACAGATCCAGCCTCGCCCACACAACTTCTTTGAGATTTGCAGCAGTTACTTGCCAAATAATTAGAACCAAGAGCTCGTTTATGTCAATGCTGATTTTAATCCATTCCTTGTCTGAAGAGTTACTTTGCTGGAGTGTTTTTCATCAGGAGTTCAGTCATCCAATTCTCTCTAGTGGTCCTCTTCCAGTCTCCCAGGTCCCTCCTGACCAATAATCCAGTCTCTGTACTTTCCTATCCCTCTTCCTCCTCCATCTCTCCTGTCCTTCTAACATCCCCTCAATGGAGTGTTTATTTTCTTATGCAACCAAAGGGATTTATGTCACATAGGCAATAATGTAGGAGGATTTTGGTGTTTGTAACGTGCTAATACCTAGTGTTAAACCAGCAGACTCGCTGATTAATAATTTCCATATTTGAAGGATCTCAAAAAATGAATCAACTCTTTTCATCTACTATAGGCATCAGTATTTTAATCAATTCCAATTTCAAATCCATCTTGCAATTTAAGCAAATTGCCATCTGTTACCTGGGTTGTACTGGTTATGGCTTCAGTGTTACTTTTACCTTCACAGCTTAAGTAAAAAAAAAAAGAAAGAAAAAGAAATAAGAAAAATTGTTGAGCATTAACATCTCACTTGTATATGCATTCATACTGTATGATTACTGGCAGCTCTCCAGAAAATGTGGCCTAGTTTCTAGAAGCCTCTTCAGTCTGTCATATTAAAAGATGCACGGCAATTTAATCAACTCAAGAATTTGATTATCTGCAGCTATGATTTTTTTTTTCCTTTTTAATAGTGCAACAAAACCCTTCAGTCTCATTTGAAGAAGGTCCCAGGAAAAACTGGTGAGCTTCACAATGAGGCTGAGATCATTGGTCCCAGGGATCCCTGGATGTTCCTGGATGGCAGCCTAAGCAATGAAGGATAGGGTGGGCAGAAACCCCAGGTCGAGCCTGACAGATCCAGTTTCAGAGACAGTTTCTGAGCACAGTGCTTGCACAGGCCTGCCCCTTTCTCTCACTTCTTGCACAACCATTAGTCCCATTTTGTAGGCGCTTCCTGCAGAGAAAAGGAACAAACAAAACAATTTAAATCAAGTTTCATCTGGTCTTCATGGACAGCTGCCCACCTTCCTGGGCTGCCTCTCAGACTGGGTGTTTGATCTATCAGAACTGGCCTTTCTCCAGATTCAGACCTCTCTCTAGTAAATGACTGCCTACACCTGAAGTTTCAAATGTTTTTAAATCTTGTAGACAGCTCAGGTTATTGTAGGGGTGGTAGCACCCTCAGAACCTCGTTACCTTAAATTTACTTCATGGACATGCAGTATCAGTGTCTCAGAAACTTGCAGAAATGCCAATTGTTACAGACGCTGTTCCAGACCTTGACCGAATAATCATCTTGGGGGCTGTATTTTTCAAAGCCTCTAGTGATTCTGATACTAAGTAAAGTTTGAGAAACCCTGGCATGTCTGTTATCTGGTGCCACTTTTCACACCCTTACCTTGTGCCTAAAGCCTCCCGCCAAAAAAAATCCTGTGTCTTAGATTTCTGTTCCATGGTTTCTTATCCCTCCCACTTTGTTTCTCCTAGGTTAGGTTCTGGATTCCAACCTCTACTGACTGCTCTATAGTCCATATTGGTACCTTATTCCTGCATTTACCCTCTCTTCTAGGCTCAGTCTCTTACCTGCTGTCTATAAAAGCCAACTTTAAGCTTCATTTTCAACCTACTTCCTGCCCACAGCTCCTGACCTGACTTCAGAGTGTGAAATCTACACATGAAAGCCACCAGGGCACAGTGCCACTAACACAGGTCTCCAAACTGCTCTCTGTCATCTGTCTTTCCCCTTGCTGTCCCACTTCCACATGGCTCCCAGTTGCTTCCCTAAAGAACAAAATTGATATTGCCCTCTGCCTAAAATTTTCTGTGGATTTCTAGTTTTCTGCAGGATCGAATCCAAACCCCTTAGCATAACATCCAAAGCCCTCCACAGGCTGTAGCTAATTTCATTGTTATTGCTCCCCTCACCCCAGCATCACCCCTCTGCCAATTCACTTTCCATTCTCATCTAGCAATTTGCTTGTAAGACCTCAGTGCCTTTGTGCTTGCTATTTCCTCCTTCCTTTTTCTTTGGGAAAATGTCTACTACTCAAGACTCAATTGAACTGCCATCTCCTTGGTAAGACCCTTGCCACCTCCTCCAGGCTCAATTATATGCACTGTCCTCTGGACACCTCAATCACAACTCTAAATTCATTACTTGTGATATTGTGTTTGAATTCACACTTCACACATTGTCTTCTCACACTGGAAGCTGTTCTTGGCCAGAGGTAGTGTCTGGTCTTAATTGAGATACCCAGAGCCCAGCACAGTGAGGGACACACTGTAGAAACTTAATAAATACCTTCAAATGAATGTTCAGATTTTAAGACCTATGCCTCAAGGAATATTGTTGTAGGTCAAGACACTTTATCACTGTAATAAGGAAGCTTTATAAAAGTGCATGAAGTAAACCCCTTTATAAATCAGAGAGCCATTATGCGAACAAAAGAGCTACTCTGTAATATACAATAATCAATGCCAATTTCTCAGTAACAGTATTTTCACATTTATGATTATCCTAATATGGAAGCATGCTTATTATTTTTATAAGAGTGTCTGCAATCTCCAGTATCTTTCTAACTCAGGAAGTTTCTTGTTTCTTTTGAGTACCTCAGAGTTTGTTGTATTCCAACTTGTGATAGGATAGGGTTTCTTAGAAAAAGACAAAAGAATGGTGTGCAGGTTGTGAGTTCATGATTATATAATTTTTTAAATTTAAAATACCTTATAAGGCTTAATTTTTAATATATGCAATAAATCTTATAGGTCTATGAAGAGAGAAACATAACAATTAAAAAATTGTTACTTAAATATGAATGAGATATTTTCAGATGTAATTTCACTTGAGCCACCCAGCAAGCTTATGGTTTTTATTTGAGAGGCAAAAATAGTTAGTCCCAGAGGGCAAAACTAGTCAAATGCAGTGTACAAACTGTACCATCATTCTTTTTTTTTTCAAGAGAGGAGAGAGAGAGATAATTTTTTAATATTTATTTTTCAGTTTTTGGTGGACACAACATCTTTATTTTATTTTTATGTGGTGCTGAGAATTGAACCCAGTGCCTCGCGCATGCCAGGCAATTGCGTTACCACTTGAGTCACATCCCCAGCCCTGAACCACCATCTTGATGACCTTGATGCAAGGGGTCTATACTTTAATATAGACAGTTCTCTCTCAGCACTCAGCTGGGCCTCTCCTAGACCAGTAATTGAACTGAGCCTTGGTTTAAACCAGTTAAATATACTCTATGGGTGGACACACATATCAGCTTTTCAAAATCTATGGGTCATTTTCTGTGGGCACAATGATTGTAGGAAGATGATGCTCCTCAGTTGGCAGAAGACACAGACCATATGCTTCCTACAGTATACTGGCCAGTCCCTGAAACAAAGACTCATCTTATGTCCTGCACCATTATTTAATGTGCTGGACTTTTTTGTGTTGCTAAAAAAATTGTTTATAGCCATTTTATCTTTGAAACTAATTATGTTTAATATAGAAATACAAAGTATTTTTGACATTTCTGTTGTTGTTGTTGTTTTGAGTACCAGGGATTGAACTCAGGGGCACTCAAACATTAGGTCACTTCCTCAGTCCTATTTTGTATTTTATTAGAGACAGTGTCTCACTGAGTTGCTTAGAACCTCTCTTTTGCTAAGGCTGGCTTTGAACTCACAATCCTCCTGCCTCAGCTTCCCCAGCCACTGGGATTACAGGATTTGTAAAGTTTTAATATGGCATTTTTCAGGAATGCAAGTATCCAATAAATAGAAGACTGTTCTTTTTTAAAATTCAGAACTATACAATGAGTTCTTGGAAGTAGGTCTTTGCCATTTTAGAAATGTGTATGTATCACTTGAAGCAATGCTACTTAAGTCACCCTCATATAACACACCTGCATTAATCTGTATTTGTAGCTGTTAAATTCACAGGAGATACTATGCATAGGTGCAAGCATATGTCTACTGTATGTCTACTTCTATGTCTAATGTAATTGTATCTAAGCACTTAAATATTGAAATACATAAAATTTTATAAGTGTTTTCTTTTAATTATCCTTGTATTTTAGCTAGAGAATTGTATTAATTTTTTTTAAAAAATGTGATTATGTAGGTTAAGTATAAAATATATGTAAAGAAAGTATAGAAAGCTGTAAAAAATATTTTTTTCTTAATGAACTTTGGTCATCCAATGATCTATTTTTTGATCACAATTTCTTCACTCACTGGTTCCTAAACTTAACCTCATCATCACCAATAACTATAGCTCCTCTATAATCTCAGTTTCAAGCATACTGTTTTCTGCTCATGTCTCTCTATTCTGACAGTTCACTGCTCTGAGTTTTCCTTTGCATCAATTCATTAAGACTTCTAATCCATTGACTTTTCTCCTTCCTCACTATGTCTGGCTCCCCTGTATTCTTCATCATCCTTCTTCTTCTACCACCACACAAATGTCCTCCTGTCTCACAGGCTTGTCCTAAGCCTAGGGCTTGGCATTAGCTGTTCCCCCTCCCAGAAATACTCTGACCTCATACTCAATGGCTCACTTCTGCTCATTCCTATTTCAGCTTAAAGATTACCTATTCAAAAAATGCTCTCTCCTGACCCCTTCTAACATAGCCATTCAGTCTATCTGGGATGACCCTCACACTCTTCATTTTAATTCCATGTAAAATATTTAGTACCAATAAGATTTTTTTCTTTGCTGATTTATGCTCCAATCATTTCAGTATAAGTTCTATAAAAGCAGAAGCCTTGTCTGCCTTGTTCATTGAGAAATTGTACCTGACACCAGACTGGTTATTTAATGGCTATCTGAAAAGGTAGAATGGAAATGTGATATGTATAAACAATGGAGTTTTATTCAGCCTTTATGAATGAAATTATGTCATTTGCAGAAAACTCGATGGAACTTGAAAACATTATGTTAAGTGACATAAGCCAAACTCAGAAAGCAAAGATTCCTGTTTTTTCTATGATATGTGGAAAGAGGAAAAGAAAATGAGAGGATCTCATGAAAATAAAAAAAAATTGAGGGAGATCAGTATAGGAGTGGACTAGGGGAAAGGTGGAAGGAGAATGATATTGACTGAAATATATTGAGAAATACTGGGGAATTATATTGGCCAAATTATGTTGTTATGTTGTCTGCATGTATGAGTATGTAACAATGAATCTCACCATTATGTGTAATTCTAAAGCACCAATAAAAATATGGAAAAAAAAGGGTTAGTGGGGCTGGAGTTGTAGCTCAATTGTAGGCAAGCACTCTATGCTTGCCTAGCATGTGTGAGGCACTGGGTTTGATTCTCAGCACCGCATATAAATAAGTAAAAATAAAGGCTCATCAACCCATCTCTCTCTCTCTCTATGTGTATATATATATACATACATAGAGAGAGAGAGAGAGAGAGAGAGAGAGAGAGAGAGAGAGAGAGATAAAAGGGTTGGTGGGCCTGGGTTGTAGCTTTGTGATGGAGCTCTCACTTAGCATGTGTGATATTCTGTTTAGTTCTCAGCATCACATATAAACAAATAAATAAAATAAAGGCCCATCAAAAACTAAAAAAAGTATTAAAAAAGGGGTTGGCAGGGTGTCATTCATTGGTGGATGCTTGCCCAGCATATGAAAGACCTTGGGTTTAATTCCCAGTACTGAAAAAACAAAGAAAAAATAAAACAATAATCATAACACCACAAAGCTGGATACCAAATTAAATATGCAACAGGAGTTCATTTTCTCATTTTTGTTTATATGAATATATATCCCATTTAAAATCTAAAGAATATTTTTTATTGTTGCTGATCTATGGCTTCTGATTCTTCTGTGATGAATATGTATTATGTATGTATTGAAAAAGCCATAAAATCATTATTTTAAAAACAAATGCTAAATATTATTGATTTTGGAATAAAACCATGAAGTCACTTTTTAAAATATTCATTATTCCCAAATAGATCTTATATGATATTTGGGATCTTAACGGAGTTATAAAATTAACCAACTTTTCAAAGCACTCACAGATTCATGCATGTATAAGTGTGCACACGGACAAATCTGTCACAATTTTTGGCCTTTATTCCACCCCCCACTTATCACTTCAGGCCAATTTGTATCATTTTACTGTACTTCTCAGCATTTGTGACATTTCCAATTCCATCTGCAGATTTAATTAACGTGCTGTGTATTCACTCTTCCAAAGCACTGATAACTGGAGATATAAATTGGATGTAGTGCTCACTGCTGCTCCATTTTGATACCTACCACAACTGGACAGCTCCTTCTGCTTTACCTAGTTTTCAAGCCAGGCTAATTGAAACTGATTTTGCAAGTAAAATTCACTCAGACATTGCATCAAATGATTTATGAAGTCCATGCAGCCGCGTGGTGTCCCATTAATCACAGACACTACAATAATCTATCTGTGTGAAGCAGTCCTCATAAATTGGAATAAAATAAATTCCACAAGCGCATCTTCAGCTTTTGCAACAAGGCGCATGGTATTATTCAGGGCATCATCCACATAATGCAATGTTAACAGACTTGCAGATTCCTGAGCTTAGTCAAGCAAGTAAAAATATGCTTTTCTTTACTAATGCATTCCAAAGCTAAAGAAATTACTGCCTGTTCATACACCGAGTGAGTGAATTTCTTTAGGGCTCAGTTCTCAATTTTTTTAATGAAAACTGATGTAAATAAACAGAACAAATGAGGTACAACAATAAGACCAGTATGACGATTTTGTTAAGAAACAGTCCAGAATTACACCTTCACATATTGAGCACTTGAATGCCTTCACCATTTGGAGATCTTCTTTCCATTATATTATAAAACAATTTTGTAAATTCTCTTTTGAGGATGATCCACATTTCACATAACGAAAGCTTGTCTTCAGACATGGCAAGTCCATTTTATTTGTGAATATGTTTCATGTCTTAAAAACAGTTCAAAATTATTGCAGCCTGTGCCAATGTAGATCATATGTGTGTGAACATTTTTTCCAGAATTTTATTTATATGTGATATTTTTGTGTATAGTGATAGGATATAAAGTTAAGTATAAATGTAAATAAAATGAGATTCTACCATGATTATTATCATATTATTCCTTTTAAAAAAATCAACAATGTATCATGAATATCTTCAGATACAATAAAAATTTGTGGTATCTGAGCTGGGTGTGGGGGTACACGCCTATAATCCCAGTGGCTCAGGAGGCTGAAGAAGGAGGATCATGAGTCTAAAGCCAGCCTCAGTAAAGGTGAGGCACTAAGCAACTCAGTGAGATTCTGTATCTAATTAAAATACAAAACACAAACAAACAAAAAATAGGGCTAGGGATGAGTCTCAGTGGTCAACTGCCCCTGAGTTCAATCCCCGGAACAATCCACCCCACAAAATTATGATATCTGGATTAGGAATATATCCAGCTAAAACTTCATATATGTTGCCAAACTGTTTTCCAGAAAAAAGGAACTGTGTTGTAGTACTATCAATAATTCATGAAAGTCCTTGTTGCCTCCAGCCTTGCAAGTCTTGGATATTGTCAATCATTAACGTTTTTGTCAATCTAATAGATGAAACTTGTTTTCTTATTATAATTTGCATGTCTTTGACTATATTTGCTTAAACTATTTTTGTATGTTTATTTTTCATTTCTATTTCTTCTTTTGGAAATTAACTGATTTTGTATATTTCCGTGAGGGACAAAATTCATCAATTTTGTTGATGGAAGGAACTATTTTTATACTAAGCTAATGGTGTTTTAAAATCAAATCCAGGCTAGGAACCTAATAAGTCTAATTTTCTAGTAGATTTATAATTAGATCAAAGGCCAATTCCAAAAATATTTTGGGGAAATGTCAACATTCTCAGGAAATGGGTATGTATATTGTCTCAAGGTAACAGCATTATTACTTTGAAAAACAACACTATCTATAATTTTCTATTTGTTTAAATAAAACATTATAATTCTTTAGGTTTGATGGAAAGCTTGTGCTCTGAAATAAGATACCCTATCTCCAAATCCTGACTCTTCAATTGATAACCTATAACCTAATCTAAGAAAAGTTGCATAACTGATTTGTGCCTAGTTTTCCTCATCTATAAAACCAAGATAATGGTCCCTGCTATGTAGAATAGTTTGGGGATTAAACAAGAGAATCTACATAAAGTCTGGGAACAATATACATAATAAACAAATAATAGTTACCATTAATTTTATTAACTGTAATAATATTTGTATTCACAGCCTGCTCAAACCTAAACCACCAATTTTACTTTTTTTTACACACACACGCGTATATATATATATATATATATATATATATATATATATACACACATATACATATATATGTTGTAGATGGACACAATACCTTTACTTATTTATCTTTTTTAATATGATGCTGACAATCAAACCCAGAGCCTCACACATGCTAGGTGAGTGATCTACCACTGAGCCACAACCCTAGCCCCAAATTTTACTTCCTGAAAGCATTTTTTAATGTGTGTTTCACTGCACCATTGGCAGATAAACTGCTCTGATGATATGCTTAGAGTCTCAAACTTTATTTTAGTAACTAAAAAAAAATAAAGTTCAGAATCAGAAACAAGAAACTCTCCCTTTAGTCTTTTGGTGGCTTCAGAATGTAACAATGTCAGAATAAAGATGTAAAATCTTCACACAGATCTGAACACTGACATGTACAATTTCTGCCTCATCTAAGCAGGATTTAGCCTAGTAGTAAGATAAGGATGAGCTGGATGTTGGGGAATTAAGAAAGACCTGTAAGCCCAGTTAGCCAGTAAGACTTGGGCGTACTCCTAGTTTTAAACAGGTAAAGGACCACCACCCTGATCAGCAACTAGGGACATGGAAACACAGTGAAACCTACCAGAGACAGAGACATTTTGATGTGGAATATGATAAGCAGACCAGACTCCACGACCAACAAGCTGATCCTGAATGGAAAGCAAATTAGTGTCAACATGAAGTCACCAGAACCTTGACCTGAATCTTGACTCAGGCACATACCTTATGGCCCTTTGGAATAATTACATCATTTCTCTGAGCCAGTTTCTCTTCTGTAAAAAACATATGTCTGATCATAACTTATGATGAGATTACTCTGAGGATTAAAAGAGATATCAAAAACATTTAACATATACTCAGGCTCATGTGTTCAATTAATGATTTCTAGAAAGCAGAGGAGATACTATGTTTAAGAACTAAACTGCATGGGTGCTGATCAAGCAGTACCAAAGAGGACAATTAAAAGTGACCCCCCAATGAACAGGAAAGTTGGACAAACCAATAAGAAGAGATGCAGCTCTGAACACCCTATTGGTACATATTGCTTCTTAAAGATGAGAAAGGAGTTTCTCATATTGAATAAAGATCCCAGAATTAGGAGCTTGGAGCAAATATTCAACAGAGCTCCATCTAGCAAGCCACATACAATCTGAAATCAGACAGAGGAAAAGAACAAAAATGTAAAAATGTGGGGGAGTTCTGGATTATAGAAACTCTGCTGCCAGGTGAAATGCTTCAGGGTAGTATGGTAGACTCTAGTGTATAGAAAAAGATTGTGCCCCATCAGAAACTTGGACACCAAATTGCCGAGCAGCAGATCCTAATCCCAGATGCCATATCTAATGAGAAGAAGACAGACAATCAGGTAAATAGGGAAAAGGGAAAAGGTTCCAACTATAGAAGAGTCAGAAAGACAGGAATTAAGAACAAAATTATGAAAATTGTGACATTTGTGGTAGAAGATCCTTTAGCACTGTCTGCTCAAGGCTATCACTGGAGACAGAACTAATTCAGAGGTAGAAAAATAGGCAGGCTGTTGTTACAGGAGCACATGAAGGAGGCTTCTAAGTGCCAGCAAATTTAAAGTAATCAGCACCCCAGGACTTCATTTTCCTCATCTATAAAATGAAGATGTTGGACCCGGGGATATTTGAAGCCTCATTCAGTACTATAAATTTTCTTTATTTCTCTAAGAAATCTGAGGACAAAGAGAAGACACCTTGTATGCAGTAGTCCTTGGTATTCTCTTTTAGGAGAACTAAGGGCTTGTACTTGGCCCACAATATTTCAAAATCTAGTAGATATTAATTAATATTATTTATACTTAGCCTATTTATCTGAGGAAATACAGGTTTTGTGGAAAGCTAGCAGCTTTTTTTCTAACTGTAGAGTAAAGTAAAACAAAGTGAATAAGAATGTGGAAAACCAAAAAGTAGATTTAACCAATTAAAAATGGGAACTTCTAATCTACTTTGGAATTTCAAACTCTGCTGTAGCATATTTGATTTTCACCATATCTCATTATCTCACAGTTACATTATTTGATAGTCTCCCAACTGGTCTCCTTGCTTCCCTTTACTGTCCTTTTGTTCCTCTTCTGCCATAATTTCAGTTTTTCACTAACTATAAGATGCCATCATTTGTAAACAACATTATTTTATATACCACTGATAAAAAATAAACAACTATCAATTAAAGTATGACATCTCATCAATTGTAAAGTGCATTATACTTTCACAGTCTTTAAAATATTTTAAACTGTGCCTTTGAATCAATGAAATGTGCTATCTTTATAAAATAGGAATCCAATGAGGTTCTTTGTCCCTAAAAGCTCCAGAGATTCCCACATAAAAAGTCTAAACTCTTTCAGATTTTAGGCCTTCACCATCCAACCCAACCTTACCAGCTTTACCTCCTAACATTCACACTGAGCATACCATTGCCTCAAAATATTTTTTTAAAAAAATATTTATTGTTTAATTATAGGTGGACACAATGTCTTTATTTTACTTTATGTGGTGCTGAGGATCAAACCCAGTGTCTCACGCATGCTAGTTGAGCACTCTACCTCTGAGCCACAACCCCAGGCCTCAAAATATTCTTTTTTCGATTGCAAAAAACACATGTTCTCTTTATTTCTTCAACAACATTTATTGAATACCTGTTGTGTACCAAGCCCTATTCCAGGCACTTCATTGTTTCTTTGCTTGAATTCTTTCCCCACCCCTGCCCTACCTCATAAACTTGGTCTCTATTCTTCCTTCAAGATTCAAACTATCTTCTCTTATGGAAAAGTTTTGTGAAACTTTCTTCAGTTTTCTTATGTAGTCTTAATTTGATAAACTTGTATTATAATATGTTAAAACCGTGCTGGACTAGGTAGTGGGCCCTTCAAGAACAAGGAAATTAACATTTATTTTTGTAATCAGAGCAGAGATTAGGAAAGTAGGATTCAACTTGTTGGCTCTAAAGTCCCTATCTTCTCTAATAGAAAATCATATACTTTAAATGCGGGGATGAACAGGAAAAATGACATTATAAAAGAAAACCCAGGTTGCCAGGGAGCATAGTGACTATCAGGTGAGGATCTTGGGTTTGAAATTCACATGGGATAGCAGTATTCCTAAACTGTAGAACCACAGACTGCACCCTGTCCTACAAGCTTTTAAAGTAGCAAGTATCCATTGGTATTTTGAAGTAGCAAATATCTATTGTAGTTTTTGTTTAATTCCACCCAAAAATACCAACATAAAAGACTTTTTGAACATTTTATATTATCAGGAACTTGTAGATGCTAATTTCTGAAGCAGTTGATTAAAATATGAAAGTCAGCCTACATAACTTGCTCCATGATAAACACATTCAGAATTTGATCCCAGGTCAATCTGATTCCTAAGATCATGCTCTTTCCATGAGAGCGTTTTATGGCATGGTGCCTTGTTGGGGTTTAAGTGTGCAGAGTTTAGCTCCCTCAGCCTGACACTTTGTAAAGAGCTGTGGCTGTGATTTAGGTCAGCTGAGGCAAGCCTCAGCTAGGAGGAGGAAAAGTTCTCTTCCCCTTATTGCAATTTACAAGCTCTGCATGGTTTGGCCTAGAGGAAGAAGCTTCCTGCATACTGGACCTGGGAACAGTACATTCGGGGATTAGATAATGTCTACAAAGAACTTTGGGAGGGTACTTATCAAATGAACAGGAACAATCTGAATTTAGCTCTGGGTACCCACTGAGACATGATATTTGGGCAATGTAGATGAAATGTTACTGAAGAATTGCTTGCTTTGTTAGAAGAAGAATATAAAAGGAACTTACAAATAAACCTCAGCATGCAGTTGCAATTGCTGCCTTGGCTCTGCATCCCCTGTGTCCCGGTGATTTCGCGACCTTTACCCAGGGACCCGAACACACTAGACGTTCACAATTGGCGCGCTGAACAGGGACCCTGCTGGATTGTCAGGAAGGGTGAGTTATTTTTCTTTATATTACAGGGTGATGGGACAATCTTTATCGTCTCCTTTTTTACGTATTCTTAGGCATTCACTTGCCATCCATGGTATTAACATTTCTCATTCTGATATAGAGATGTGTCTTAAGGTGGTCAGGGAATGGAATCCCTGGTTCCTGGAGGAAGAATCTATGGATGTGGATAATTGGAAACGGGTCCGTCATAATGTTGAAAAGGCCGGATGATGAGACTAGATACTTATCTCTTACCCTAAGCAGAAGTCAACACAAAATGGATTAAAGATCTAGGGATTAGACCAGAAACTGTGCAATTCCTAGAAGGAAATGTAGGGTCAACACTCCAAGATATAGGTGCAGGCAAAAATTTTCTCAATAGGACACTTAAAGCTCAGTAAAAATACCAAGAATTAATAAATTGGAGAAACAAACAGTTTAATCAAATTAAACTGTTTAACTGCACAGCAAAGAAAACAATTAAGGATGAGAAGAATCTATAGAATTTGAGAATATCTTTGCCAACTACTCTTCTGATGAAGAATTAACATCCATAATATGTAAAAAACTTAATACCAAAAATTACCCAATCAATAAATGGGCAAATGATCTAAACAAATACTTTTTGAAAGGAAAAAATACAAATGACCAAAAAAAAAATGAAAAAAGAAATGTTCAAAATATTTAGCAACTAGGGAAATGTAAATCATATCTACACTAAGAGTTAATTTCTAGCTGGAGGGGCAACTATAAAGAACATGAACAATAATAAACACTGGAGAGGGTGTGGAGAAAAACAAACACTTCTACTCCATTTGTGGCATTGTAAATTAGTATGAACCCTATAGAAATTAGTATAGAGGTTCCTCAAAAGAGTAGTAATGGAACCTCCATTTGATCGAGCTTTCCCACTCCTCAGTCTTCATCCTAAAGAATTAGAGTTTTATGACACATGCATAACCATAGTTTTAGCCTCACAATTCATAAGAGCCACATTATGAAGACTGTAGAGATGTGCATCAATTAATACATGGATAAAGAAATGTGCATATGTACACAGTGCAGATTTATTTTGGCACAAAGAAGATAGAATTATGACACTGCAGGGAAATGAATGAAATTCAAGAACATTATCTTAAGAAAAATAAGCCAAACTCAAAGACAGACAAGCATCATATATTTCTCTTATAGGTGGAAGCTAGGGAGAAAAAGGAAAAAGGGTAAAAGGTGTATTTCATGAAAACGAAGAGAGTTCAGTAGAGCAGATGAAAGGGACCGGGGAGAGAGGAGGAAAGGGAAAGGGGAAATTGTAGTGAATGATATTGGTCAAATTATGCATCCCAACCAGCCATGTTGTATAAATGGATATCTAGCCCATGTCATGCCATTTGCAAACTGCTTACACACTGTATTATTTGGTATTATTTGGTTGGAGGCATGAGTTCCTGCTGGGTTTAAGAGCTTTGGGGGGAAATTTGGTGGCAAGGTGCTGGATTATTTGGTGGGAAACAAGAGATGGAGGGAGGCCGTGCAGCAAAAAGGCAATTACTGAATATGTGGCACAGAAATTGGAAGGAAATGGAATTCCTGTCCAAGTAAGACAGGAATTGCAAGATTGAATAATTGTTGGGGAGAGAAGACCAGAGAGGTATGACTCTGAAGGTGTTTTCCTTTTTTGAAATTTTTTACTGGGATAAAGTTCATAATCCTAAAGTACACAAATAAGAAAGCAGTTTGTAGTATACTCCTGGCCTCTGGATAACCATCACCATATCATATTTGAAATGCTTCCATCACCTTCGAAAGAAGACATACAGCTTCTGCAGTCACTCCAAGAACCCCCACCCTCATATCCCAATAGCTTTCCTACTTTATCTCTGCATGATTTTACCAGTTATTGACATTTCCAATAGTGGGATCACACCGATTCTTTGATGCAGGTGTCTTTATTTAGCTCAAGTTGTGGAGGAGCCCTGCGGGACACATATCACAACTGTCTTCCTCTTCAACTGGAATATTAAATATTCCACCTCCCTCATCCTCTCCATTGTTCTCTCCATTTTTATTTGGGTTGTTTCTGGTTTTAGGCTTTGTGGACAACTGACATGGCTCCCTGCAGCTGCATAGCCAGCCTACTGGTCCCTGTCATGAAGCAAAGTGGCAACAGAGCAGTGGAGCAAGGAGTGGTGGCCCCAGTGGGGTCCAGGTAGTGAGCAGGACCTATAGCCATGTGAACCCGCCATTCAGGCACTGTTAACCATATCCCAGGCCAGTCAAGCCATGCCCACCTGTCACCCTTGGTCAGCCAGACCTGGCCCCAGTACTGAGGCCTGTGGCAGCAGCCCGCTTCCTGCAGTGCTGCATTCCCATTCCAGCACCTAAACCTTCCCCTTATGACCTGCCCTGAGGAAATGGAAGTTGGCAGATCTGAATGGAAGTCAGGACTCCAGAGCTGACCAATAGCATTATTGCCTTTCCAAGCTCTCATTAGCATAAGTTTGGACCAATAACAGTAACCCAAGAGCTATATACAACCTGAAACATCCTTCCCTGACAGGTCAAATCTGCTGTTTCTGTCACCAGCATCTTCTGTTTTATGACAAGTGTTTGGTTTCTGTTCTTCAATAAATGCTATGGTTACATTGATTCATCCTGGTTTGTGGATTCCATTCATCAAATGCACAAGATAATAAGCCCAAATAGAAAAAAAGTGTTGGTGAGCTGCTGGGGTCTGCTGCTGCATGTCTTGGCTCCACCTGCCAGCAACCGTAGTGAGCTTGGTTTTGTCTCAAAGCCAAGGTTTGGTAATGTAGCTATAAACTTCACACACACATTATTATCTCATTGTGTGGCTTTAGTTCTCCAGAGTGTATACTTAGAGGAGACTTGTTGGGTTACATGGCAACTCCCAAGTTCCACTCCTTGAATAGTCTCCCCTGATATGACATAATAAAAACAGGACTAATGGAGGTGGGGCATCACTGTTTTCCTTGGTGCCCTACAGCCCCTTGTGTCTACCACTCTGGAGGCTCTCAGAACTGTAGCTTTTAGGGTAAACTGAAGGTTCCATTGTGTGGTGTGGATGGGGACTCACTGAGAGAAGTGAATATCAATCCCTGGCTCCCTCTCTTCCTGGAGATCCAGGGGTGAGCTCAAAGTTCCACCCTCCAATTACATGCTGGCCACCCTGGAACCTAGCCTGGTCCTCCAAAGGCTCCTCATGATCCCATAGTCAGGTAAGGGACACTGTGCCTTGACACTCCGTTGTAAAGGGAAAGAATGCCCCATGGTGGGAAAGGCCAAGGCACACCAGAGACCGCTGTCACTGCAATCACTCTGCCTCTGCTGCCACCACCACAGTGCCTCTCTCAGGACTGCTGCAAAGGCCCCAGCTGCCCCAGCACCCACTCTGGTCCTCCCACCATCTGCTCCATTTAACAAAGTGATTCCTTTAAAACCTGTTATGTCACTCTCTAGTCAGAGCCTCCCAGGAACTGTCTCCCCACCACGCCACAGTCCTCACAAGACCTCTAGAGCACAGCATGATCTGGCCCTCTCTGCCTCATACTCATACTGGACTGTCTCTGACTCATCTGCCTCTCACCCTGGCTCCCCTTGCTCCTCTAGTACTTCACAGCCAACCTCACTCAGGAGCTACACAGGGTCCCAGGGTCCCTTGATTAGCCCTGTGACCCCCAGAACCCCTGCCTTTACAACTGTGTCCCACAGAACACTCTGCCACCAGCACTGTGTCCCCCAGGATGCCTGTCTCTTGCATTGTGCTCCACAGACTCCCTGCCTTCAGCACTGAATCCACAGGACCCACAGTCCTCCTACACCTTTCTTCAGGTTTCTGCTGTTACCATCTATCATCATATCAGGGATCCCTAGAAAGTGTTGAGTTCCTCTCTCAATGCCCTCTCTGACCCCTTCCTAGGTCTGACTATGTCCTTCCAAGTTCATGTGCTGGAAACCTCATTCTGGGCAACAGTTCTAGGAGGAGAAATCGTTAAGAGCTGACTGGTCTGTGCAGGCTCCACCCTTCTTTCTCTCCCTTAGCCCTGGCCTTCCCAGCCCCAAACTGTGAGCCAACTAAATTTATTTTCATTATAAATTACTCAATCTGTTTATATGTGTTACAGCAGCAGAAAATAGACTAAGACACATTTAACCTGGCTTCACAGTACTAAGCAATGCAGAAGACACTACCCTGTTACCTGCATGCTTGCTTAGGCCTCTCTCCCCAGAAATGAGAGCAAGGACTTCGTTTGTTACCGCATATGTCCATCAGTGTCTGGTGGATGTTCAGAAAATACTTGTTGATGATTTAAGTCCCTCTGTGACTGATATAGGCATTGTCACTCTGAATGTGAAAAAGAGAAAAGAAAGAATCAAAAACACAGGAAGCATAATGGCCACAGCAAGTTCCTTATTATTAAGTGTGACCTTAAGAGATAAAGAAATGCAAACTCACAACACGGATAGTTTGATAAGACAGGAGAAAGTACAAAATAAATAGTCACCATTAAGACTGCCTTGGTAGTCTAGACATCCTGGGGTAGTGAGAGCTTCAGGCTGTCATATGTCCCCTGTGGCTGAGTCAGCATCAGCCCCCACAGGCCTGAACCTGACTCCAAGCACAGCTTCTTCCACTCAGACCTACTGTGGTAAGAAACTCCATGCACATGTCAAGTAGCGGTGCTCTCACCAGGCTCGGATTCCCTTTTCTGTGTGGGCCATAAAGACTGCCCTGTGGAATATAATGTACTTTTGTTGATTGGAGAGAGAGTCTTTCAATTCCCATAAATTAGACCATAGCCAATGATTCTGGATGTGGTCCAAAGCCATTAATTACATGCCAGTGAGGAGGTACAGAGGTGGGAGGAACTGTTGCAGATGTTTATGTTTTAAAGCATCTTCTTTTCCCCTCTCAAGTTCTCACCTACTCAATGAAACTCTGCACTCTCACAAAACTGTGTAACCAGGAATGTTACAAATATCACTAAGCATGTTATATATTGTGACTCTAACAAGAAGAGTCTGTTAAACTGGACATTTCCATCTGTCCCATGAAGGTCCCACTTGAGGTAGGCAGAATGGCAAAGATGGAAACCATATGAATTTGGCAGTCTGAAGACAGTTCCTTGGGTTCTATAATCCTTACAGGTTCCAGACCAGCTGTGGAGGACATAGCAGGGTGAGAAGAAGGGGCCATGACCTTCCTGGATCCACGAAGGGAACATGCCTTCTGGAAACATTCTAAGATCCATGTGCACTGTGTGCTGGAGACTTTTGACTGTTCTGTTCTCCAGAGTCCCAGGCACATTGTGCCTGGCTGACAGCTCCTCAGGAAGTATTCCTCAAGTGCCAGCACCTGGCAGAGGCTTGCCTGCTGCTGATATATTAATGAAGAGTGGTTATCCAGGTGCCTGGAGCCTTCTGTGCCTGCTCTCTGGTCCCTTCCCACACAGGAAAGGGAGTGTCTACACCTTTGAAAGGATGCTGCTGGTGTCCAATCCATGCCCTGTGTGTTCAGCAAGAGACACTCTAGAAGTCACCTGAAGACAGGTAGCCACTCTGAACCTATTTCCTCAGATCTCAAGTGGGAAGTGGAGTGGGAAGCATCAGGTCCTTCTAGCTCCAATCATCTCCAATAGGAACCATGCAAATCCAGACAGTGAAGAGGAGCATTAATGGTTATTATTAGCTATGCAATTAACAAGATAGACTGACTTGTCAAGGAGTAACATGAGAAAGATGTCAGCTATGACATTCTGAGAAAAATGCAGAAAATAGATACTTTCTTTATATATAAATAATGGAAAAAGATGCTAACAAATGAAGATCTTCACAACAATTATGGATGGTTCCTCAGGTTCTAGGATCATTACACGTTGTAGGCAAGGTATAAAAACACACATGGAAACTATCTAAAAATTAATTTAAAAAAAATTGTGGACACACCCAACATTCTGTTATATTTGTCCATGGCAGAGAGGACTAAAAATGAGTCCAGACCACATGGGTTTGGCCTCATACTGAATGTTCAAGAACCAGCCAACGAGACCCTAAAACAAGAAATAAGACTGGACTTTTTATAATCTGGCCTGTATAGTGGGCATACACCTGGATACTCTCCTCAGTGCACAGTCAAAGGCCACTGGAAAACAAAAGGCCTTGTAGGGTCCCTGGTGTGCTGTGCTTTCCTGTTGGCAGGGTAATGGGCAGCTGCCTGGGTGGCAGGTGCAGGTGGGCCCTCCAGAGGCCCCCATGATGAAGAGCCTTCTGGAGGCACAGCAGGATTCATTCCATACAAGAGGAAGCTGACCTTCACGCACAGTTCCAAGCACGTAAGGTCAATGTTGGCAGGACAAAGGAGTCAGCTTGAGTCCTGCAAGGTAATGTGCTACACAGACTCCGCTCTGGCTCCTCATTTTGCCTTGGCCACTGGGGCCAATATCTGTGGGAGGCAGTGGAGTAAAGAGCCCAAGGTAGAGCTACCTTGAGCCCTGTGTGACCAAGGTCAGCTGCAGGGAGAAGGAAGCCTTCCTGCAACAGCACAGAACACGGTAGCCATACACAGCCCCACCTGGCTGTCTGAGGCTTATCAACAAATAGCATGGTCTTGTCAGGGACCAGGAAAGTTCCAGCTGTGGAAGACAACAGACATCAATTTCTGGTAGAGGCAAGGTTGTTTGAGTGCCAGGGGGAGCCAAGTGAGACACCTTAGAGGCTTCAGGCCCATTCTGAGGACCCAAGGACACTGAGGGCCTTTGTGAACCCTCATGGGAAAGCAGCCTGCTGGGACTTCTGTGTTTTCACAGTGCTTTGCTCCTGTTCCCATCCAACCTCCTCCCTGTCCTGCCTCTCAGGAGAGAGCCACTGTTAAAGTCAATCCTTATCCTAGATCTGCAGAATAGCTGCCCCCAGGGCTGCAGCATGGGCAGTGAGCATGAGCTGCCACCCGGAGTCCACCATGCTGCAATGGGTCCGAGGTGGGCAGAGCCAGCACCAAGGCAAACTAGGGAACATAGATCCACTGAGCTGAGGCAGCCCTGCTGGGCCCAGTGTGGATACCTGCTCTACACAGCACTGCAGCCAGAACCTCCAGGCTCCATGATCCCAGGACTTCAACCTCCTGTTTGACAAAAGTGAGAAAATGGGAGTGGGGTGAACATGAATGAAGATTGAGGCTCAAGCATTGTTACAATAGCATCAGTACTTTTCCAAACCCTGATTAGCATAAGTTTGAACCAACAGCATTGACTCACGTGCTATATAAACCCTTCACCTAGCACACTTAGATGATAACCTGATATTGGGTCTGTTTTTGTCTCTATAGGAGTTCTGCTTTTATTTTCACTCCAATTAAATTCTATTCCATTTACTCTTGCCTTCCTTATCTCATTAATTTAATTCTTTGGATGTGTGAGGCAAACATGGAAAGACATTAGAGGTAAACTGCTAGACCTTATTGCAGCACTGGAGAGTATAGCAGACGTTCAGAGCTATAACACTGAGAGCTATGATATGCCACTTAATGGTAGTTGAGAAGATTCAGACTTTCCTGGTTGCAACCTTCAAAGCTGACACTTGTAGATGATGTGGATTCCTGGCTGCTGAGCCAAATCAGCCATCCTACTGGTTCTTGTCAAGATGCAGATATAGAGCTCATGTGGCCTGTGGCCCTGAGGAGACCGCTATGTAGCCAAGGATGTCCTGAGGCAGGGCAGGCCAGTGCTGATGTAGATCAGGGCAAGCTGTTCTGTCACTCTGCTGAAGCCTGGATTATGCATAGTGGCACACCTACCACAGAAGCACACTCTATAGCAGTGCCATGGCTTCAGATACCCACTGAGCATGTGCAATCAATGACTTCAGTCTTCTGCTTCCCAAAGCAGGGAGCAAAGTAAAGCTAAATGTGGATGAAATTCAGGACTAACCAATTTCATAATTGATTTTCCAAGCCCTAGTTAGCATAAGTTTGGACCAATAGCAGTGAACCAAGGTCTCTATAAATCCCTAAACTAGCACACTCAGCAGAGAAACCCGGCTGTCTATTCCTCTCTTGTGTGGCATGAGTTGTATTCCTGTAACTCAATGAATTCTACTATTACACTCCCTCATCCTGGTTTGAGAATTTCATTCTTTGAATTCATAATAAACGAAATAAAAATGGAAGGTGAGCTGCTGGGTTATACTGCAACACTGGTGGTCAGGGCCTGCCATTAGGAGCTGTAAGTACTTCCTGAGTTCAGATGCTTGCAGCTTGTGCAGACCCCACCTGGCAGCAACAGAAGTAAATTAAGTTTCACCTCAAAACTGTGGTTTCCTAGGCATCCCCTCTTTGATTAGCTGCTAACACTTCAAATGAGCCAGCTTGGCTGCAGTGATCTGCATCTTCACAGACTGCTCACCAGCAGAACTGGTGAACTCAGCTTCTTAAACTCTAGCTGTCTTACTTCTATCATTGTTGCTTGGGTACAGACAACAACTCTAATGAGTGGCTACCTTATCTGCATGTGGTGTTGAGATTTAAGACAAGTTTCAAGAGGGAGCCCTGCACCAGAATGCAGGGACCTAAAGATCTCTGCTAGCTTTTGCTGTGTTGACTTTTCCACACTGGGTACTTAAAACCCTTGCAAAAATGACCATGGTAGCTCCAGCCCCTTGGGATTACTATAGAAAACACTTTGTGAAGCCCCAGATACTCCCCACTGATACCCAAATCAGAGCAGAATAGTGCCTAGTGCCAGTAAGCTGAACATCACCTGAAAAACCAACCTGGTGGTGTAACTGCAATTTATGGAGAGCATGTGTAGTCATTTACCTCATCATTTTATTGTTATTTCACTGTATTTTATTATGCTGAAGTCCATTGATCTACAGGAATGAATTTATCATATAGAAAAGCATCTTGCTCTGGGAAGGCTGTGTTGGGAGGAATCAAGCTGGAATTCAGAATCACCTCCAGAAGAGGACTGCAGTCACTGCATTTGCATCACAGGGGGACATGGCCTCCTTTCTAGCACAGTCATAAGATCAGTTTGAGATGAAACTCTACCACTTCTGTTGGTGGGATGAGTCTGTGTACACTGCAGGCCTCTTTAGCCAAGAAAGCCTATTTCAGTGTTTACTGTGAATCACAGCAGGGGATGCCTGACCTTGTCAGCTCTGAGGGTCAGAACAGGCCAGGCCATGTTCTCCACTGCCACTGAGCAGTGTGTTTCAGTTTTGTGCTAGAGCTCCCTGGCTGGGGAGGGTCTCCAGTATTGCAACAGACTCTAGCAATTCACTACCAACTTATTTCCAGGTTTTTCTCACACAAATCCAAAGAATGTCCCAGAAGACATGTGTGAAAGCAGTAGAATTTATTTAAGTATGAAAAATAGAAACAGAACTCTTGCAATGGCAAGAAGGAATCCAACAGCAGGTTTTCAGTCCAAGTGAGCTAGTCTAGGGGATTATCTAGCACTTGGGTCAATGATATTGGTTCAGACTCATGATAATCAGAGTTTGGAAAAGTACTAACGTGATTGTCACCACACTGAAGCCTGAATTTCCATTCTACTTCACCCCAGTGGTATTTTCTTACTATTGGTTGGACAGCAGGAAGTTGAGGTCTTGGGATTGTAGAGGCTGGAGTCCTGGAGGCAGTGCTGTGTGCAGTCAGCATCCACCCTGGTCTAAGCCTGGTCTTGGTGTCTCAGGCCCACGCCAATGTAATGGGCTCCATATGGCTGCAGCTTGCCACCCAAACTCCAGGCCCTGTGGGCAGCCATTCCATAGCTCTGGGACAAGGGTTGGTTCCATTCAGGCATTATGATACAGGAATTTTACTCTAAAGACAACAATGATGAAAACATCATGAGACTAAGGCATCTTTCTTCCACTCTCCTTGTACTATGAGTGTGGGACTGTTTTCCAAATGCCATGGAGCTGAATGTCACAGCACTTGGGTATCATTGCTGACCTATGAGGCCAGCTGTCTTGCAGAAAGCCAGACATTAAAAAAACTAAAAAAAAAAAAAAGAAACACTTCATCCTTCTTCATTTACTCTGGAAAATACATCGATTTTTCATAAAGTATATATTCTAATGTGCAATGAGTTTAAAATAACTTTAAACAAATTAATAAATATTTCTAAAATTTCCCATCTTTGTTTCACTGCAAATATTGATAGTTATTATCCACTCACAGGAAATAGTTTGTGGGTCCTTATAATCTTTAAGAATGTGAAGGGATTCTGCAGGACTGGAAGCAGCTGAAACAGGAGTGTTCGTGGGAAAGATGAACACAGTAAGGTCACTGGGGTGGAGGTCTGTGAGTGGAGGGCAGGGCTCACATGGATTCTGCAAACTTTTTTCTTTAAAACTAAATCCAGGTACAGAATTTTGGCATTCTGTGGAGCTGGGTGGTTGTTATACCATACTTCTGTTTTTTAAATAAGTCATAATAAAAATAAATTGTCGGGTGATAGGGAGGGCAGCAGAATACAACAGGCACTAGTATTGCTATATGTATATACGTGGCTGTATAACCAATGTGATCCTGGAATCTGTACATGTGGAAAAATGAGAATTCATACCCCATTTGAATCAAATGTATGATATGTTAAGACCATTGCATTGTCTTGAACAACTAATAAAAAACAATTAAAAAATAAATTGTCATGAATATGTCATTTAGAGTTATGGAAGCAATTACCAGAAATCCTATCAACAAATGTGGCTAAGTTTCTGGTGCAGTGTGAGACCAATGTGGGCAAGCAAGCCTGGAAGAGGAGGCCCTGTGGCAGGTGGGCAGGTTCCATTCCACTTGATATTAGATACACCTCCTCTGCACCTCAACAAATTAGAATATTCAAACAAATCAAGTGAAGAGAAAAGGGGGAAATGGCAAGCACCATGCAGAACTTAGAGATGAGAAGAATGTCTGGAAGGAGAAGGAACTGCACCATGTGTTAGGATGTGGGACAATAGGGGCTTTTTCTTCCCCTTCATTTTTCATCTATTCTGTTATGTGGCTGTATAATTTCATGTGTAGCATAAAATTATTTTTTAAATTAGCAATAGATCAAAAAAGACAGATAATTTTTTTTTCTCCTGGGAAAGACTGGCTACCACATGGTTCTATCTCTCCCGGTTATTCTCACATGAATGCCTGGTGGTTGCCAACCTTCTGATCCTTAGAGACTATGATCATAGGTGGAATCTTCATCTCTCCTGGTCTCTTCTTTGGCTAGTTGTCCTCAGCTGGTGCTGTTAAACCCAGGGCCTCCTCTGTCTTGACCTGGTCTTCTTTTCTGTCTCTCTGTGTCCTCTTCTTTATTTAGAAGGTTACTAATCTTTGAATTTGGGTACACCCTTAATAATCCTAAATAAACTACATCTGCAAAGACCATGAACCTCACATTCTAAAGTTCAAGGTGAACATGAATTGGGGAGTACATCATCCAACACACTATAAAGACCAAGCAAAATAAATTACTAAAGGCACATGCTCCAAATATAATTATTGCTTCAAATGAAGAAGTACATGGGTTAAACCTAGGCTCACTTGATAGAACTATAAAGCAACACTGCCCCCCCACAAGCTGTTTAACTTTTCCAAAACAACCAAATCAATTCTGATGTGATCTGCGTATCAACCACCCATAAATCTAAAGATGTACTCATCAATATAAGTACTGAACACCTTCATGCTTTTACACTGTTCCAGGTATATTCACTTGTAACAGAAACTTCACCAAAACCAAGTTCAACAGAAAATGATCTCATTCACCATCCAATTGGCAAACAGAAACTTTGTTATATAATGGACAAGACACTAGTATAATATTTGTAGGTATAATTATAAAATATGCTGTAGGTGTACTATTCTCTTTGAAGTCATGTGTATGTCTGTGAGTGTGTACATGTGGAGATGGGTGAGTGGATAGATAGATATTGAGGGATGCTGGACAGGATCAAGGTGGACAGCTGGTTGGGTGCTTTCAAGTCCTGCCATCTCTTCCTGGTACAGCTCCCTCTGAAGTTGGACTGGGTGCATGTGACTGAACCCTCATAGTAGACTGGATGGATCATCTACCTCACTTTCAGGCCTCAAGCAAATTCCTCCAGTTTCTCTATACTGTGCAGAACAGATAGCCATGAACCATAGGTGGCTACAGTGCCAGCTCAAATCAGCATGAATCCTTGGGTCAGCATGGGTGGAGAGACCACAGAGTCACTGGATTCGTAACTGGGATGGGAGTGAGGAACAGCCATGCTTGTCCATTTCATGGATCCTTTAAGTGTCTTTCCTTGCTGTAGTTTGGGTATTGACAGATCTTCCAAAGCCCATTTACTGAGGCTTTGTCCACAGGGTGGTGTAATTGGGATGAAGAGGAACCTTTGAGAGGTGGGCCTAGTGGTAGGTCCTGAGGCCCCTGAGGTGTGTCCTTGAGGAGGAGTGTGGGACCCTAGCTGTTCCCTCCTCCCCTTTGACTTCCTGGCTGATGACAGGAGTGGTTCTGCTCTGACACACCCTCCCACCATGATGGGCCACCCCACCACAGGCCCAAAGCCACAACACCAAACCATTGTGGACTGGCATCTCTAGAACTGTGGGCCCAAAGAAACCCTTTCTCTTCATAAGTTGATTAGCTCACATATTTGTTACAGTGAATGAAAGTGGACTAACACAACTATCAACTTTCTAGAGACTCTGAAGAAGTCATGAACGCCCTCCTCTTTGCTCTTATAGCCCAGCCCCCACAGTGCCTCCTTGCAGCAGGCCGGTGCCTGTGCATGGCCTATTTTCCCTTCAGATAGAGCTCTTTCATGAGGCTGGATCCTCTGCCTTATATGTTGTTATTGCCCAACTCCAGGCATAATGAGCACATGACTTTCTTATTTGTCTTCCTGGATAAAGAGAAAGAATTTGTCAAAATGTCATTTATAAGCCAATTTTCAAGAAGAATTTATTATAAAGTAGATGCCTCCATTATTACCACTGCAGTCTCTCGCCTGAGTTGTTACAGGTCCAATTGGGTTTTTAGCTCCCAACGATGCACTGTCTGCACTGATTTCCAGACACTTCCTCTCTGTGCTTCCGCATCCCAACTCCAGCCTGCACACCTCTCTGGGCATACATCTTCCCACTTCCCAGGAATGAAGGTGACCTGGAGGAAATGGCTCTTTCACATCTTGGCACACATAGCTGCAGGAAGACACACTCCTGTTCATGTCACTTCCTGCAGCTTCAAGAAGTATTCCACTTCCTGTCTTTATCAGTGGCCTCTGCTCTGTAGTCTCTCTTGCGTGTCCGTGTTCCTCCCTGCAGATTTCTGAAGATTTCCATTTCTTGTGAGAGATAGGGGTATAATTTTACTTTGTTACATATGGATTTCCAGTTTTCCCAGAACCATTTGCTGAAGATGCTATCCTATCTCCAGTTTATGTTTTTGGATCTTTGTCTAATATAAGATAATTATAATTTTTTTGATTAATCTCTGTGTCCTCTGGTCTGTACCATTGGTCTACAAGTCTGTTGTGGTGCAAATACTGTCCTGTTTTTGTTACTATTTCTCTATAGTATAGTTTAGTTCTGGTATAGCGATGCCACTTGCTTCGCTCTTCTTACTAACTATTCCTTTAGCTATTCTGGGTCTCTTAATGGATCAAAGACCTAAGAGTTAGATCAAAGACTCTGCATCTAGTAGAAGAAAAACTAGGCCCTAATCTTCATCATATGGGATTAGGCCCCAACTTCCTTGATAAGACTTCTATAACACAAGAATTAAATCAAGAATCAATAAATAGGGTGGAATCAAACTAAAAAGTTACTTCTCATCAAAAGAAACAATCTGAGAGGTAAACAGAGAGCCTACATCCTGGGAGAAAATTTTTCCCCTCACACATCAGATAGAGCACAAATATCTAGGGCATACAAAGAACTCAAAAAGCTAAGCACAAAAAAACAAATAACCCAATCAACAATTGGGCCAAGGACCTGAACAGACACTTTTCAGAAGAGGATATATAATCAATCAACAAATATATGAAAACATGCTCATCATCTCTAGCAATCAGAGAAATGCAAACCAAAACTACTCTAAATATCATCTCACTCTAGTCACAATGGCAGCTATTATGAAGACAAACAACAAAAAGTGTTGGCGAGAATGTGGGGGAAAAGGCACACACATACTTGCTGGTGGGACTGCAAATTGGTGCAGCCAATATGGAAAGCAGTATGGAGATTCCTTGGAAATCTGGGAATAGAACCACCATTTGACCCAGCTATCCCTCTCCTCGTACTATACCCAAAGGACTTAAAAACAGCATACTATAGGGACACAGTGACATTAATGTTGATAGTAGCACAATTCACAATAGCTAAACTGTGGAGCCAACCTAGATGCACTTCAGGAGATTAATGGATAAAAAATTGTGGCATACATACAAAAAGGAATTTTACTCAGAGAAAAATCATGGCATTTGCAGGTAAATGGATAGCATTAGAGAAGATAATGCTAAGTGAAGTTAGCCAATCCCCCCAAATAACAAATGCTGAATGTTTTCTCTGATATAAGGAGGCTGACTCATACTGGCTGGGATAGGGAGGAGGAGGAGCATGGGAAAAATAGATAAATTCTATATAGGGAAGAAGGTTTGGAGTAAAAGGGAGGAGGCAGGGAATTAGCAAGAATGGTGGAATGTGATGGACATGATTATCCAAAGCACAAGTATGAAGACACGAATTGGGTGTCAAACTACTTTATATACAACCAGAGTTATGAAAAACTGAGGTATATATGTGTAATAAGATTTTTAATGAAGAAAGTACATTTATAAAAGACATGAAATGGCGTGAACATACTCTATATAAAAAGATATGAAGAATTGTGCTATGTGTAATATGAATTATAATGCATTCTGCCATCACGTATTTAAAAAAATAAAATCAATTAAAGAAAAAAAAGGTTTCCATTTCTTGGTGGAGCTGCAGAATACAGTGGCTCTGCCTCTGACTACTGCCCTCTTCACCTGTGGAGTCCACCTGAGGATCACCACTGGGAAAGGGAGGCCCTGCCACTGCAGGAGAGTGGAGAGTGAGCCGGGCAGCCTCCAGCCAGGCCCTCAGCCTAGTGGTCACAAGGCCTGGCCCTCCTCCGTGTGGCCCTCAATCCTGTGGTCAGACAGCACACAGCTCTGATCCTGTCTGCTGGCCAAGCTTTCAACCCACGTGTGCAGTTTACCTGGATTCAGTACCTCAATTTCTTTTTGCTGCCAGCCACATTTTGTGTTTTTCTCCTGAAAGATCAATTCCCCTCTTGGACCATGGCTTTGATAAACATGGTATCCCAACATGCTCTCACCACCAAAGGGCCTTGCAAAGAACCTAGTGTGTCCTTCTGTGGTCTGCCTCCCTCCTAGGAATGTGAGACCCCTGAGCTGGGTGATAAAATGTGCTACATTCCCAGTGAATTTTTGTTAAATGAATGAGTGGAAGGAACAAAATTATCAAGCAAAGTGGTTAAAGGACCCAAAGAAATTTTCAGACACAATTAAGTTTAAAAAACCCAGAAAAGTATCCCAGGTTGTGTGGTGGCAAAAGTGTGCCTGAATCTAGACCTCAGCACCAACATGCAGAGTAGACTCAACTCTAAGACACCATTAACACCGAAATGCAACAAGTAACCTCAGCTTATCCACCACCCAGTGTGCAGGAGATAGTAGCTGGCTCAACAGATACCAGTGACCAGACAGCTGTCATGTCCATGGTGAGCTGGGATTCTTTTTCACAGTTTTAACTAATTTGTGCTTGATCATAAATTTTAATTCAATTCCAAAATCCCAAAGACAATTCTTCACAGAACTAGAAAAAGCAACCATGAAATTCATGTGGAAAAATAAGAGATGCAGAATAGCCAAAGCAATATTAAGCAAGAAGAGTGAAGTAAAAACATCATAATAGTATAGCTTAAACTGTACTACAGAGCCACGGTAACAAAAACAGCATTGCATTGGCACCAAAACAACAGAGACCAATGAACGGTACAGAATAGAAGACACAGAGACAAACTCACAAAATACCATTATATCATACTAGACAAAGGCACCAAAAACATACATTAAATTTAAAAAGTCTATTCAAGAAGTGGTGCAGGGAAAATTGCAAAGCCACATAAAACAAAAAGAAAGTAAAGCCCTCTCTCTCACTCTTCACAAAACTCAATTGAAAATGGATCAAAACTTACGCAGTAGAACAGAAGACAACCTGTGCCTAATAGAAGAAAAAGTAGGCCCACATCTTGACTATGACAGCCTAAGACCTGACTTCCTTAAGGAGACTCCTACAATCCAAGAAGTAAATTCAAGAATTAATAAACAGGATAGATTCAAACTAAAAAGCATATTCTCAGCAAAGGAAACAATCAATAATGTGAAAAGAGAGCCTACAGAATGGGAGAAAATCTTCCCCACATGCACCTCAGAGCATTAATCCCTAGGATATATGCAGAACTCAAAACACTTAACACCAAAAAAAATAAATAAATAAATAACCAAATCAATAAATGGGCTAAGGAACTGAACAGACACTTCACAGAAGAAGCAACAAATACATGAAAAAAATGTTCAACGTTTAGCCATTAGAGGAAAGCAAATCAAAACTACTCAAAGATTTCATCTCACCCCAGTCACAAACATGATTATCCAGAATGCAATCATCAAATAACAATAAATGTTGGCGAGAATGTGGGGAAAAGGTGCATGCACACATTGCTTCTGAGACTGCAAATTGGTGCAACTATTATGGAAAGCACTCTGGAGGTTCCTCAGAAAACGTGGAATGGAACCAATATCTGACACAGCTATCCCTTTCCTCATTTTATACACAAACGACTTAAAATCAACATATTACAATGACACAGCCACCTTATGTTTACAGCAGCTCAACTCATAACAGCTAAACTATGGAACTAACCTAGGTGCCTTTCAACAGATAAATGAATAAAGAAAATGTGGTGTGTATGAGTATAGATATACATGTGTGTGTGTATATATTATATATATACACACACACAAACACTGGAGCTTATCATGCTAAATGATAAGCCCATCCCAAAAAACAAAAGGTTGAAAGTTTTCCCTGATATGCTTATGCTAATCAGAGTATGAGAAGGTGGGGGAGTAGGAAAGTATACAGTTGCTTTAGATTGCATAGAGGAGTGAAGAGAGGGGAAGGAGTATATTGGGTAGAATGGATAGTAGAATGAATCAGACATTATCATCCAAAGTACATATACAAATACATGACTAGTATGATGCTACATCCCGCACAACCAGAAACATGAGAAATCATACTATATTTACGTATAATATGTCAAAGTGCATTCCATTGTCATGTAGAATTAGAACAACTTTTTTTTAAAGTTGATTAAAGAAAACATACCAATTTGCAGAAAAATGTATGACTATAGTATCTGCCCATAAATGGATTCACCTGGAGACAATCATGCTAATGAAGCTAAAGCAGTTTACAAAAAACAAAGGACAAAGGTTTTCTCTGATATGTGGAAGCTATCTCACAACAGGAGGGGTGATAGGAACAGAAGTACAGTAGATTAGACGATGGGGAATGGCGGGAAAGAAAGGCCATAAGCAAAGGAAAGACAGTGGAAAGACTCTGACACAGCTTTACCATGTATATACGTGGAAACAACACAGTGAATCCCACCGCTATGTACATCCTAAGAATGCAACTCTAAAAAGATAAAGTACAATTATACAAATATGGACTATATCAAAATGAGTTTTATGGGCCAGGGTTGTGGCTCAGTGGTAGAGCACTTGCCTAGTATGTTGAGGAACTGGGTTTAATTCTCAGTACCGCATATAAATAAAATAAACAGTCCATTAACAACTTAAAAAAAATTTTAAAAACGGATTTTATAACTAAAACAACCAATAAGTGAAAATTAATAAAATGAAACATTTCCTTGGTTCCTTTAAACATTTTAATAACACTCAAATCAACATCAAATGAATGGAAAGAAAAAGGGCTTTTAAGAGTGGGTATAGTCTCTCCCACTTTTCTGCCAAATGATGACACAACTATTGGGACACACGTTTTCTGGCTTCTTACCTCCAGAACTGTGGGAAATAATTTTCTATTCTTTATAAATCTCATAATTTTCACTATTAGAAATTAAAATTAACAAATTTCAATATTTAGACTAATTATATAAAATATAACAATACCTTTGAAAGCTGAGTTCAAGGACGAAACTCCATGGCTTCTGCTGGCAGGTAGGGGGCTGCCCGCGAGGGGCAGGGAGGCCTCTGCAGCAGAGAGGAGTCCTAGCTCTTCATGGCGGGCCATTCCATCCAGGGCTGCAGCAGACCCCAGCAGATCCTCAACCATTTCTTCTTCTTTCGGCAGTCTCTACGAAGTCGAGGAACCATCTCCGGGAAACAAAGCAGGCTGGAACTCCCGGCGGAGCTCCCGGCGGAACTCGACGACAGCAATCTGGATGGCCTCCGCAGCTTGCGGAGCTCCCGGCGAAGCTCCCGGCGAAGCTCCCGGCGAAGCTCCCGGCGAAGCTCCCGGCGAAGCTCCCGGCGAAGCTCCCGGCGAAGCTCCCGGCGAAGCTCCCGGCGAAGCTCCCGGCGAAGCTCGACGACAGCAATGTGGATGGCCTCCGCAGCTTGCGGAGCTCCTGGAGGAGCTCCCGGCGAAGCTCCGGCGAAGCTCCCGGCGAAACTCCAGCGAAGCTCCGGCGAAGAAACTCGACGACAGCAATCTGGACGGCCTCCGCAGCTTGCGAAGCTCCCGGCGGAGCTCCCGGCGGCCGGGAGCCCCCGGCGAAGCTCCGACGAAGCTCCGGCGAAGCTCCCGGCGAAACTCCAGCGAAGCTCCGGCGAAGAAACTCGACGACAGCAATCTGGACGGCCTCCGCAGCTTCTCTTCCTCAGAACAGCCTCCAAGGGGTTTATATAGCACTTGGTCCAATGCTATTGGTCCAAACTTATGCTAATTAGGACTTGAAAAAAGTACCAATGCTATTGGTCCAAACTTATGCTAATTGGTTTGGACACATACTAATGCCATTGGTCAGTCTCTTTTTAATATTCATAGTAGATTCATTCATAGAATCAGCCCCAAATTCCCACGCTGACAATGAATGAATGGCCTGGGAAGTGATCAATGGCAAAGCGCAAAGTGCTTGCCTCTCATTCCTAAAGCCATGGGTTTGATCCCTGTTCCAAAAAGAAAAATGAAAAACAAATTACAGATAAATCAACGTCAGCAAAAAGGAAATAAACAAACTATCAATACATAAATCTTATTCAAAAACATACCTGCTCTGAATTCTGCAGATCTCTGTCAAGTGTCGCCTTACCCTTTACCTCTTCAAAGCATTTTTTCCCAAAACTTGAGAGTCATGGACCATGTCTTAGTTATCTCTCTTTTGCACCTATGCCAGAGGCGACGTGGATGTGTGGGATGTAATCCTGCTGAGGATCAAGGTCTGATTTGGTGCCAGCTAGGGAAGCATTGCTGGTGATATCAAATAATAGCTATCTATTAAAATTCAAATTCATGCATGAAAAAAATGATATAGAACAAAAAGATGGTATGATTAAAGGTCAACAAGAAGCAAATAGGGCTGAGGTTGTGACTCAGTGATAGAACCTTTGTCTCCCACGTGTGAGGCACTGGGTTTGACTCTCAGTACCTTCGATGAACAAATGAATAAAATGAAGGTCCAGAGATACCCACCGGAGCTCAGGCCCTTCCCAGATGCACTGGAGCTGCAGTGGGATGCTCAGGCCCAGCCCAGAATGCTTCTACTCACCTGCAGACACCAACCAGAGCTCATGTACAGTCCAGATCTGCCCCCGCTGACCTGGGCAGGAGGCCAGACACAGGGTAGGCCAGTGTCCATCCCTCAACTGGGAGGCCTGCACCGAGCTCAAGTCTGGCCCAGGACCACGTCCCCACACTGGCAGACACCTGTTGGAACTCAGGCTCTGCCCAGATCAGCCTCACAAACCTGCATGGAGCCCAGGAAAGGGTAGGTCCAGGTCCATCCCAACACTGGCTGACCCTCCCCAGAGCTGAGCCTCGGGCCATGACTGCCTCTGCCCACCAGCAGACCACTGCAGGAGCTCAGATCCAGTCCAGAGTCACCGTGAGGACCTGTGCAGGAGACGGGGCCCAGGGTAGCCCTAGTCCATTCACTCATCTTGAGACTGGCACCAAAGTTCAGGTTCTGCTCAGGACTGCCTCCACCCTCCAGCAGCTACCTCCAGAGCTCAGGTTTGGACCAGGACAGACTGCCCACCAACAAACACTCGCTGGTGGCCAATCCTGGCCCATTTCAGCCTCGACGACCTGAGTGGTAGCTGAAGCCCAGAATAGGCCCTGGTCCATCCCACCACCAGCAGACCCCTGCTGTATCTCAGGCACCCACCAGATTAGCCTTGTAGATGGGCACAGGAGCCCGGGAAGAGGGTAGCCCTGGGAGCATATGTCCAATGCCACACCACCACCAGAGCTCAGGCTCGGCACAGGACTGACTCTGCCACAGGCAGAACCCTGCCAGAGCATATACAAGTCCCAGATCAGCCTCACTACCCTGCACAGGAGCCCAGGCAAGGGGAGGCCCTGTTGCAACCTGCCACCTGCAGAACCCCACCAGAGCTCCAGCTCTGCCCAGATCCAACTCAAAGACCTGGCAGGACAAAACCAGAGTCCAGGGTTGCCCTGTCCTTCCAGTCATCAAGAGGCTTGCATTGGAATTCGGGCTCTGCCCAGGACCGACTCTGCCCACTGACAGACAGCTGCAGAACTTCAGCCCCAACCAAGATCAGCCTCACTGACAGGCACGGGAGCCTAGTCCAAGGTGTGCTTATTACAAATAATTCTATTTGTACATTGAATCATGCATCCTGTAAGAGGAATTTACTGGGCCCCTCTGCTAGACAAGTCTGAGCCACCGTGTGATCTGAAAGTAACACCACATTTCCTTATAAATATTTTATAATTTGGATTTTTAGAAAGCAGATCAAACTACCATTTACTTTAATTAATACAAGATGGTGAGGTTCTACAGCACAAGGGCATACTTCATAAATGTTTCTGTTTGCTATTCAGAATACACACAAGCGTCCTATAAAGAGCCCTAGGAATCACCTGCCATAGAAGACAAACAGGAGCCCAATCCCAGCACCCAGTGGGCAAGGTCCAGCTACGGCCTGTGCACAAGACCCCAACTCAGCACATGAGGGAAGCAGGAAAGAGGTAAATAAGCCCCACTGGAGAGGTTTGATGAGGGTCCTGTTGCCCAGGTGGGCTCATAAACATTCCTCTGGGCTCCTTCATGGTCGGGCGGGTTTGGCAGCTGTGGGTTAAACAGGGTTTGCGGCCATCTCTCAGGCAGACACACCTCTTGGCTGGGTTCTAAGCTAGGATGGGCTGTGAATTCCCCAGAGGAGACACTCGGAAGATCTGTGTCTGTGACACCTGGCCGGAACTCTTCATCAGAGTGCTTGATATAAATGGCTAAGAAAGATGTCACACAACAAAGAACATGCCCATACTCCACAAGGCAGTGACAGGGCTGTGTTAAAGAAGCTGAGAGTCACCTGTGTGTACCATGTTCCAGGCGATGTCTCAAAGGGAACAGTAAGGTCTGCTGTCCCAAATTCATCAGCTTTTCTCTCTTATTCATTAGGGCAGTAGGTCAAAGTAGAGCCCCAGGACTTAGGCGTGAGCACTAATTCACCCAGGAAACCAAACTTCATATTCTGAAGCCAGACCCAGACACCTCCTTTGGAATCTTGGGGGCCAGTGACCTGCTTTGAGCCAGCCCCTGGTGATGCTGGTGTGGCCCAAGGTCGAGAATCTGGCTCTGCTTGGAAGGTCCAGTGCCCACAGGAAGGGGCAGTCCTGGGCGGCCTCTACCACTTCACCTTTAGAAACAAATAAGGGAAAAGCCAGTACCCAGGGCCGGGCAATGAGAAAAACAAGGAAGTGCTTTTCAGTTGCCCTCCCTCCCAGCCCTTTCTAGAGAAATCCAGTCCTGAGGCCCTAGGTGGAGCTGAGCAAATGTGTTTCAGAGCCTGCTGCTGGCCAGGTGCCACTCACAGAGAGGCCTTGGCCAGCCTCGATCATGGAAAATCCTATGGGAGGACATGACAAGGCTCAGAGCATTGCAGACTCTCCAGGTAGAGTTTATTTGGCAAACACAACCCAGCAGCCATGGCAGACATGAGCAGGCCCCTGCTCTCGCCCTTCACTTAGCCCACTGCACCATGGTCCTCCTGGGAATCGGGTCCACGGTCACAACACCAGACAAAACCGAAGGGACTGTGGGAGATTCTTAGTGGGATGAGGGCTCTGTGTGGAGTCAGGCTGCCTTTGTCACTGGGTCTGGACACCTAATTGGATAGTAGGGAGCACGGGAAAGCTCAGAGAGGAAGGGAGAGAGGGACCAACCTGGAGGACAGGCCAGTGGCCAGGCAGCAAATAGAGAGAGAGGCCAGAGAGGCATCTCCAGGAAGGACAAATGCACACAGACTTCTGAGGACAATGGTGGCAGTGGGTGGGCTTACTCTGCAGACTGAGCCTGGCACAGCTGGGTATGGGCAGCTGATGGCTTCCACGGGAGCCTGGGCCCTGTCCTGGGGAAAATGCCCAGGTTGGACGGCCAGTGTCCCAGCTCCAGCCCCTCCCAGGGTGACACACACGACCCCTGAGGACAGGTGGCCTGTTGCAGAGCACAGCCCTTGTCCACCCATCTTACGGCTTCCCCTGACCTACGCCAGAGCTGGCGAGGACTCTGTGGTGGGAACTCTGTGGTGTGGAGGTAGGTTAACACACACCCATCAGCACACCCAGGCTTAAAGGATACTCAGTGCTTCAGGGAAGCCAGGAAGGGGCATGTCACCCTGGTGGGCGCGCCAAGTGCTGTGTGATAAGGAGGAAGTCAGGAGGAGTTTTGGTCAGGAGGTGGGAAGGGGAAGGCTTGCGCATTTTACCCGTTGTGAAATGGAGACACATGATGGCTGAGGCCCACTGAGGCCCCAGTGGCTCCCACCCCACAGGAGCCCCAGAGTGCATACAGACTGAAAAGGAACTGAAGATGAGCAATCAGCTCAGGAATGGGGATTCCCACTAATGGAACCGCAGATCACCTGCTGTGAGGCTTACTTGAGTCACCAGACTATGACATTGGCTACAAACATCTAGACTTTTTATCACAGGCACAAGAATCCACTACACACAGGCCTGCAGGTGCACACACAGAGTGGTGTGTGTGTGTGTGTGTGTGTGTGTGTGTGTGTGTGTGTATGTGTGTGTGCATGCTCATGAACATGTAGGTTCATGTTGAGGGGACAGTGGGGCAAATGAGAAGGGGGTATGGAGGAGAGGCAAATGGAATTTGGTTTAGGACAATCCAAGCAAGATGTCTTGGGCATGCATGTTGGGGTGTAGCCAGCAATATGCTGCTGCAGGGCAGTAATGGGTGCAAGATGCACATGGACTCTCTACAGATGCACTGCCTGGAAAGCTGAAGTTGAAAGGAGATCCCTCTGAGCATGTGTAAAAGGACAGGGGACAGAGAGGAAATGTCATGTGGCTGATGAGGAGCACTGAGGGCATTGGTTAAACATGAGTGAATGTGGGACTCAACCTTTTGAATATTCAAAATCTTTAAACATGAAAGAAATCCTACCATTGGTACATGCTTCCAGGCTTGAGGACAGGGCAGAGGACAGGGTTACACTCCACTGCATGTTGAAAGGTGCAGTGAGGGCTGGACAGAACCAGGACTCAGCATGGCCACGGTACCTACAGCTGCTCGGGGAGGTGGACAGTCTCCCACAGGGCTCAGTCTGGAGCCTTTACCTTCACCATCCACAGAGGCCTAAGGAAGGGTATCAGGGACCCCTCATCATCTGGGGAAAATCCCACCAGTCTGCCTGTGTGTTTTCCCTCCCTATTTGTGATGGAAAACATTAATTTAGACTGGCAGTGAGAGCAGATTTGCCAAGAGCCTCTTAAATGAAGATGCAGGTACTTTCCTCAGAGGAGGCTCAGAACAATCAGAGCTCCACAGAAATCCAGACCTTAGGAAAGTTGTCTGATGTCACAGAAAATCAGAGGAGACCTGATAGAAGTTTAGACATGCATGCTTTACTATAAAATGTACCCAAGACATAAGGACAGATCACCTCCAACACATCCAAAAGTAGAACCCAGGGCACCCAGGAACCAGGCAGGGGAACCAACTAATGACCAGTCGACCATCCCTACATCTCTACTTCCAACATCTCATTGGTACTTGGCATTCCCTCTCGCTAAGAGATAATAGCCCAGTTCCTACTTTAGAAGAGAGGGAAGGGAGGGCCACACCTAAGACACCGCAGAGGCTGAAGAACTGTCATCAGACATCCCATGGAAGTGTGCTGCTGTACCCCACCCTGTGGCAACCTCCTGTGGTAACAGAAATGCTGGCTGAAGTCCAAGGCTCAGGATGGCAGTGGGAGTAACTCTCCAGCCTGTCCACTACTGACACTCACCCATGTCCAGGGCCACTCGAATGCCTGGCCACACCTGCTCCAATCCACCCACAGGGACACAGAGCAGAGGCTGGATCAGTCCTGGTTCCCAACTCAGTGCATGTTGACCTGGAGAGACCCCACACGCTGGCTTTAACAGGCAGCTCCTGAGGACCTAGCAAATGGCCTTCTAAAATAGCTGCTGCGTGACTTCTAGGTAAATAGAACCCCTCCAAAGCAGCAGAAGGATGCTATGAGTAAATGCAATGGTGGGAGGCAGTGAGTTAAGGAAGGCCTCAGGAAAACCAGGAAGTTCGGGCAAGTTGCTCTCAGTGGGTGGAAGCCGACAGCCTCCTTCACCCTTCACCTCACGGCAGAATGCATGGTGGAGTTTCAGCACCAGCTATTTATCACCTTCTGCATATGTCAGCTTGTAACATGTAACAATTAATTTGATGATCCCAAACTGGGCCTGACAGGACGCCTTGATGGTTCCCTGGGCCTAGATTTAGCAGAGATACACACCCTCGCTGATTTCTCCCACAGAGGATGCTGGCATCAGCCCAGGACAACTTTCCCTCATCGCCAGTCCTCTTGCCTGGGGACCGCCTCCTATCAACCTGCTCCCTGTTCCTAATCGCATGGCCAGTGTCAGGACACATGGGCTGTCATGGGCATCTACTGACCACTTAACAGTTTAGAGGCAAAGAGGACATGAGGGGAAGAAACAGAAATTGAGTGCTGTCAATGGAGAATCAGAGGGAAACAGGCTCAAACTGTGGTTTGCAAGGAGCAAAGCAAACTGTCTCCGAGATGTAGATACCCGTAGGCAGCACGAAAAATAATATTATCCAGCCCTTCTCCCCAAACTAACTCTAAACTGTTGACAGCTGCATGGTGGCTGGCCATTGTCTGCCATACCTCACCTAGACCCAGATGCCATGGGAATGCCACCCTAATAAAAACCACTGGGGTTGGTCCTCAGCTCCTTCCCCACGAATCCTTTAAGACCATCCTGGGGAGGATGACACTGCAGCCACCATCAGCAATGCCCTCCCCAAACCCACCACCCAGTGACTGATGGCACATGCCAATTTTTTCCTGAAATTACTATTCCCCAGCATGCTTTAGGGAGTGCAGTTAGGAAGGAGCACACAGAAATGAGTATCAATCACAGGAGCCACTGAACCAGACACTCAGTGCTCCATGTACCAAGAAATCCTCTTTACACGTCTTTATGCTTCTGACCATTGCGGCCACAAATTCCCAGCCATTAGAAGGGACAGCCATCTTTCAGAGCCATGTTCCCTGGTGAAATGAAATGTCAAAGCCAAGGAAATCCAGACAGACATGCCTTGCTTATTTGCTCTCTCTCTTCCCTCTTGCCATCATGTTCTCCTCCAAGAGAGTAAGTTATTAAAGATAAAAAGCCAAATACTTAGTTCCTCTAAAACAGCATTTGTGACAGACTTATGCTGACAGAGGGGGACAGATATGGTATCAATAGTCTACCAGATTAAAAAAAAATAGGAGATTGATAATAATCAGAGAAATTAATTCAACTCTCTCTCTACATATTTATTTTTCCATCCTATAAATATAGTTTGATTCATGCAAGGTCACTGGCCGGTGGTGGGACTGCCCACCTCAGGTCTTTTATCAGGAGTTTTATGGGGGTCTTGCACTTCATTCACCCCATGCCTCATAAGAAAAATGCAGCCTACGTAACTTTGCAAATAATGCCAGCTGCTCTGGTCAGTAAGTAGAGACCAGGACTCTGTTTACTGTGAATGAGCACCTGGCAAAGGCATGGCAGAGAGGTGGAGAAACAAGCAGTAAGAGGACCAGGCAGGAGATCAAACAAAAGAGGTCCTGAGCATTTTTAGTAAAGAAAAAGACAGCAGGCTCTAGTCACTAATTAACACATAGCACTCTCCAAGGACAGGCTCTAGCCCAGGTTGCAGGCCAGAAAGCAAGAGAATAAAAGAGTGAAATCCAGATCCCCTCTCATTAAACACCCTCCGTCTGCCTTGGCTATACATTTCATTATGGCCCTTATCTCCGCCCTCAGCAGTTCCCACAGACAGCCCTGAGTTGGCAGAGCTCCCCAGGCTTCTGAGAACAGGCTGGTCCATCTCGCTGTGCATCATGGGGCTGTTTGTCATCCCTTGCATTTGCCAGGTGTCTATTTGGATGGTTATGGAAGCAAAAATCAAAACACAAATGACATGTTGTTTCGGTGCAGAAGAGAAAGAAAACATACAGCACAAAAGTGAACCGTGAGGCTGGTTCAGTGCTTTCTTGCTGCCCTACAATTGTTTCACAATCATCTCTGGCAAAAACCTTAAATTAAAAACATTTAAAGCACAGCACCTCTAATCATGCATGACTGAAATAATTTTTGAACACCTACCCAGGACCTACCCTCCCACCAAAGCCACACAGGATCAGCCAATCTCAGTGAGGACTAGCCAGGCTCTGGGGGTTTCTTGCAGGCTAACTTATTTTTTCTCATCTCCTTCAACATCTAGTGAGGTTCACCCTCATTAACAAAAAACACACAAGAATGAGGCTGTTATTGATTCATGCTGTGCTTTTAATTCTTTTCATAACTTTCATATTCTCATTTTTATCATAAAAGCCCTAAAAGAGGAGTAGACACATGCATAAATTGGCTACAGCCATGAAAACAGGTGCCACAGCCCAGTGATTTACTTGAGCACCCCATCCCCAACTGCCTCCAGGCTTGTCCCAGGATCCTGGGGAGCCCAGGGCTCCTCTCCTAAGCTCAGGATGCTCCCAGACAAAAAGTGTGAAATGCACATTTCAGGAGGACAAGAGCACCCTGACTTTTAGGGACTGTGTGCACCTAATTTGCGTAATTCAGGGTCATAACCAAGGTCTCTGATTAAAAAAAGAAGTTAGAAAGACCTACAGAGGAAAGGGAAGGGCTGTCTGGGTTGCTTCAAGGTCATGCCCCTGGCAAACACTTTCATTTTCTTGTTCCATTCCCTCAGGGATGTGGATGAGCTCAGGGACTCCAAGGAGGCAGGTCCCTTCTGCTCCCTGGGACCTGGGTTTTCAGTGCCTGTCACCCAGGAAGTGGGCACAGCCAAGCTCTGTAGGGCTGGTTTCCTCCCTCTTCCAGGAGAAGAAGGGTCCCACAGAGCTCGTAGGACCTGCCTTTCTCCTTTCCCAAGGGAGGTCCCTCAACCCAGCACCTGGCTCTGCCTTGCCACAGCTGGTCTGTTTCCTTTCTATCCACCCCCACATTTGGACCCCTACGAAAGAAAACACACTCTTCTAATTCCTTAGCAGCTCTTGTTGGGGCCCAGAGGTGCCATCCACTAAAAGTCATCTTGAATTCAGTAGCAGGGACTCATCAGTTTGTATTGACTCCAACTTCCCTTTTGTACTTTTCCCTCCGGATTTCCTTTCTTGGAAGCTTCCTTGGAGAACCCCACTTTCTGGCCTTGAAATCTAGGTGGGGGTGTCGCTGTGCCCACAGGCAGGGCCAGGCATTCCCTTGGGATGGTCCTTTTGCTGGCTCTGGGACTCCTGGTGTGGTGGGTGCTGGGGAGGGGGCAGTTCCAGCACAGCATCCTGCACTGTCCTGGTACCTTGTAAAACCACAAGCCCAAGCTGATGACCCAAGACGGATAATAACAGAAACTCCTGCATCTTAACTGAGCTTGGGTGGAAGCCGGTGTCTAGTATTGTACTCTACTAGCAAAAAGACCTCTGAATTTAAAATAGCAGGTAGAATTGCAGGTGTTCTTCTTAAAATCCACACCCCCCAGTGCTTTAGAGAAGGACCACCAGCTGCTAGAAGAGAAATGGTGGGCATGGGAGTGGCCAGAGCCTCTGCAATCCACACATTCAGACTTAAATATTATTTCTGACAGTTCGCTGGATGACAATGGGCACATCCTCAGCTTTCCACAGCAGATCTCCTTGACCATCCAGTGAAGTTGTGTCCACACCCCTGTAGGATATGAAGCCAAAGGAAGGCTAAGGATGAAAGCATTTGCCATTATTTGGCTTCTAGACTTTCAGAATGATGCTGAATTTCTTGCTTAACACTCAGGACAATATTTTAACCTTCTCATTCCCCAAGGTGACACGAAGATGAGACCTAAGCATAAATTCAACAGGCTGAATGTCACACATTTCCAAAATACAAAAAGTCCCATGGGGAGGGGGGAAATCCAGTCTGCTCTATGAGCAGCTCTCACTAACACTGTCTCCCAGTTCCCCTCCAGAACACCTGTAAACACAGTGGTCAATCAGAAGTGTAATTTCTCAGCCACAACTAACAGGTAAGTTATTCACTAAGCATTTCTTCCTTCTACAGAGTGTGCATTACAGAGACTGGGGCACAGGCCTTAAAGCTTTGCTGCTAGTGTGGGTGGGGGGGACCCAGGCAGCACCACCACGGCCAGCTGGAGAAAAGTAGCCCCAGACTCTGCCCAGACCTGCTAGTGCAGAGCCTGAGTTTTGACCTGGCTCCCAAGTGATTTGAAATCAGAAGCTCTGTTCAATCCTCAGTCACACAGAGCAGGCAGGTCATGCAGAGGTCAAGGTGCTGGCCAGAAACTCAGAAGACCAGGATTCTGATTGTTCAGCCTCTGAACTTGCCACAGTGTGTGTGTGTGTGTGTGTGTGTGTGTGTGTGTGTGTGTGAGAGAGAGAGAGAGAGAGAGAGAGAGAGAGAGAGAGAGAGAGAGAGAATTCAGAGAAAAGGAACATTTATCACTCACAGCAAAAACAGACAAACCAAACCCCCTGATACGAGTGGTGGATACGAGTGGTGGACTGGCATTTGTTCCTGGAACACTGGTTCCCACAGTGACAGTGACAGGGGGTCACCTGTGCATGCAGGGAACCCTCACAAGAGAGGGATCTGAACACAGCAGGGGACAACACTGCTCTGCCCCAGGAGCTAGTAGTAGAGGGTGCCACAATCAAGTGGCCCTGCTGGGAGAGGGGAAGTTCCAGGTGTCCTTGGGAACACCAGGCCAACAAAGCCTGCCTCCCCCACCCTCAGCCCAGGGAGGTGGGGGAGATGCTGTCTGGGAAGGGTCCGCAGGGCTGCTGACTCCCAGCTGAGCTCAGTGTTCAGAATGGCAGGAGGTACATGGGAGGGGGCTGCAGCCTCTTTCTTGATGTCCAAGGATCTGGTTTATTCTGAGGTTCTGGTCATGGGAGACTGGGGAGAAGGAGAAATAAACACCAACTTCCTGATCCTGGTGTGGTTAACTCAGAAATAAGAACCCAACAAGGGTCTGAAAAGCCAGGAGGACAGAGAAGGGAGAGGGAAAAATGGCAGGGTTTATAGAGTGAGAGCAGATCTGACTATGATTAGTAAGAACAAGATACAACATCAAGGACGTAAGCTCTTTTTCTAGATGCCAGGGAGAGTGAAGTTTTATTTATTTTTTATTTATTCACTAATAGTATTTATTTACAAATATTTACTCTTGTGAATCATTTGTGTTCTTTTTAATCTGTTGGGAGTTGGATGTATTTATTATTCATTTGTATAAACTTCCCATTCATTCGGACAGTTTGTAATGGGTTTTAATTATCATGCTTACTTTTAAGAAGATAAGTATGGAGCTACTTAAAACTCTGGGGGAAGACTTAGACTTACCCAGGTACAGGCAAGAAACATACAGTGGGGACCCTGGTGGCCCACAACCACAGTCTTCTGCCCTACTCTTCAGAGCTTCAGGGAAAGGAGATACAGATAGATGTACAGAGCCACAGATCCTGGGGTTAAGGAGGTAAAGCAGTGATACAGATTCATGATCGTACCGATTCTGAGTGTTCTTTAGAAACTTGGCCTGCCAGTAAGTCTAGGTGTGGAGAGTCACCAAACTCCTACGTTCTAATTCATGGCAAACCAGGAAAACATATCTTGTCCCCAAATGCGACTGTTTGTGGCCCACACAGCACTTGGGCCAGGGGCCCCTATCAGACACTGAAGCCTTGGGGAGAAATATGCCCCCATGATAACCTTATGAGAGAGGGGGAGGGGGAGGGAGAGAGAGAAAGAGGGAGGAAGGAAGAGAGAGGGGGAGAAAGAGAGGAGGGAAGGAGGGAGAGAGAGAAAGGGAGGGAAGGAGGGGGAGGGAGAAAAGAAGGGAGAGAGGGAGAGAGGGAGGGAGGGGAAAGGAGAAAGAGAGAGAAGGAGAGAGAAAGGGAGGGAGGGGAAAGACAGGGAGGGAGGGAGAGAGAGGATAAAGAGAGGAGGGAGGGAGGGAGAGAGAGGGAGGGGGAGAGACAGAAAGGGAGGGAGGGAGGGGGAGAGAGAGAGAGATAAGAGAGAGATGAGAGGTGAAAGGAAGGAGGCAGCCCCATCCTCTCCCCAGCATCAGCACCAAAGATTCTGCCTTTTTCAAAAAGTCCATGGATGCGCTGCCTCCTGACTAGCACAGACTGCCTGTGTAGCAACCTACCAAAATTCTATGTGTGCTTCTAGGTTCAGAGAGAATCACTTTTCCCATATAAGTTAAATCGCTTATTAGTTAGTGACTAATGTTAATTGTCTGAGTTTTTCTCTCAATGCACAGAACTTACTTAATATTCCAGGTGCTCTGGTTAGATGGGGTTGGCGTGTGTCTCCAATGGGTCACGTGTTGAACTCTAGTTGCCACCTTGAGGTTTTAGAGGGTGGAGACTTCATCACACTACGATGGTGCTTCTGGGCAATTAGGGATAGATAAGGTCAGTGGGGTGGGGGCCCCATGACTGAATCCTGGTCGCTTTATAAAGAGAGGGTCAGAGACCAGAAGAGGCACACACACATGTACACTCCTTGTTCTTGCCATGTGATACCATGCACAGCCTTGGAATTCTGCTTGCAAGAAGGATTTCACTGGATATGGCCCCTTGGCCTTGGATCTTTGGAACCATGAGACAAAATAAACCTTTTTTCTTGATAAATGTATCCAACCCCACGTAATTAGTGAAAGAGCAGGATTTCAACAGTGTTTTTCCCACAAAGAATATAGATTTCAAAACTGTCAAAACAATCCCCTCATGTCTGCTTTCTGCTGAATCCCTGTTTAGCTGCAAGTTAATCTTCCCTACAGAGGCCATGCTGTTGCTAATCCATAGGTGGGAATGCTAGATTAAAAGAATGAGTTAGTGCTTGTAAGTGAAATAAACTTTATCCTGGACCATCATCTTTCAAAATAGGCCCCTGCCTCAGAATGTGTGATTTCTGCCGCATCGTCTTGGCATTTCTTCCTCTCCCTTCTCTCCACTTCCTCTCCTTTCTTGCTGTCCTGACCCTCAATGAGTGAGCAGCCATTACTTTTCTCAGTTAGTCAGGCTGCCTGAAGTTGCCTGAATGCCTTCATCATTGCTATGGAAGGAACTGCTACAAAGGAACCCTAGCAGACATCACTTACAATCTTCTTATTCTCAATGTGAATAAATTCCAAGTTATCTAGTTAGTGGTGGGAGTCCAGGTTTTTTGACAAATTCTTGGCACACTGAAGATGGTGCTCTTTCTCTGGTGCTCTGTGATTTTCCACTTGGGGATCTGTTTTGTAGAATACCAGGTAGGCAGCAGCCAATCAAACTCGGACCAGAGTTCCAAACAACTCTGATGTGACTGTGTGTTATTGGGAAAATCCTTAGCCTCCAACCTGCGACCTGCCATCAGTCTTGAAGCCACACCCATAAAATTGCATTCTGGCTTTCTGTTAGCAGAAAACTCATCTTTGTGGTGTCCAAGTCAACAGTGGGGTGGAAGTGCACTGTCATCCTGGCATGCAGCAAGAGCATGGCTCCGAGAGCTCCTGCGGGCTCTTGGGCCCACAGACACTGCCTGCCCGGCCATGTCTGGGACATCTGCTCAGCATCCGTCTTCATTTCTCTCTTCCCACATGCATTCTGCACAGGCCTTGGCTGTCATCATGGTGGTTAAGAGCACTCCATCAGGCTGTCTTCCTGTGCAGTTTTCTTAGGAGTTGAAGCACCCAGTGCCCTCTGCCTGCTCTGGTTTCTTTGCAGCACTGTTAACTTCACTTGCCATGGCACAAATTCAATCATCTGTGTGCGTATCACCCCCACTGGACTGTAAGGTCTGGGAAAAGAGGGATGGGTTTTATTTTGTCCACAAACATGTCCCCACTCTGTAGAAGTGTGCCTAGTGGATAGCAGGTGTGTACAGGGGCCGGGGGACAAGCGAATGGTCAAGGACCGTGGAGTGGGCCACGTGGATGTGTGCACCCTTGGAAATAGGTAATGGCTGTTGCTGAGAAATTAGTGACCTGACCTCTCTGTCCTATGCCTGTCTACTGGACAGTGGGGGACAGAGGATTCTAGGTATGCACCCAGGCATCTCTATCCTGTGCCGATGGTGCATGCAGGGACTGAACTTTAAAATGATTTGGCTTTCCTAAGAAACCCCAGTTTTCCACTCTGTGTGCCTGGGCACTGCTGTGTCGACCTATGGGTTCAAGTGTGTGCATTCTGGGGACAGGTCTGACTTTCCTCGGGGCTCTACTGGGGACATTGGGAAGGGAATCTTTCTGCAGTTTTTGCTGGAAGCCAGTTGTTCTCAGAGCCTGGACTGGGACGCTGACCTCCTGCTGCCAGCCACACAGGGTAGGATCCTGAGCCCTAGTCTGGAACCCTGTTCCACATTCCTTTTCTAGGCTCTGATGCATGATTCAGCTACCCTCCCTGGACTTCACTCCTGGTCTGCTTATCTGGAGCCCCTGCTCATCTCACAGGTCCATGTGATGTTCCTGGTCCGGCCTCTGCCTGATTCCTGGCCTGTGGGACTGGTCTTTGTGTCTAACTTCCCCCCATGCTCTCCACTGCACACCGTGGGTGTAAGCCTGTCAGGCTTGTTGGACTTAGGGAGTCACATGACCCAATTGTGGCCGATGGCTTTGCCAGGGAGCTTCCAGCAAATCTTGTCTTGCTCCTAAACAGAGATGCAAGAGATGCCTGTTTTGTCTTTTGGATCCCGCTTGTCTGGGTGTGAGCCTGGACTGGCTGTGGTGAGCCCCCTGTAGCTGGGAAGCAACTCCAGGAGGAGCCCCAGGGACCCCACCTCTGCTGTAGCCAATACCATGCTGGCCCTTCTTCACAGAACCCGGCATGGCCACACAACCTGAGCATCCGCCCTTGCTGCATGAGGATGCCTTGCTTCCCACCTCTCCCAGGAGCGCCCTGGTGTCTTGGGGACTTTGGCCATGGCCCCCAGAAGTGAGCTTCCACTTTCCCAGCTAAAAAAATTGGGCTAGACCAAAGACTCTTTATACATAAAGCCTTCTGTTTGTGGAGGAAACATTCATAGGACATGGAATTCACTATTTTAACCATCTTAAATTTTCATTCACTATTAGATAGTGACTGGTCATCACTATCTGATCCTGGACACTTTCTCTGCTCTCAGAAGGAGCCATACACAGGCACTACCCAGCCACTGGCAACTACTGATCTGCCTTCTGTTTTTATATATTTACTTCTTCTGGACATTTAACATAAGTGGAATCAATTAACCTATGAGCAGTTGGGTCTACCTTCTTTTACTTAGCCTAATGTTTTTCAAGGTCCATCTGAGGATGTGACAGCAGTCAGCACTTCATTCCTTTTTATGGCTGAATAATATTCCACTGCATGGATAGACCGTTTGTTTACCCATTCATCAGTTGATGGATGTGTGGCTTGTTTCCATTTTCTGGCTATTGTCAATAGTAAGATGATAAACATTCAAGAACACATTTGTTTTGAACACTTATTTTCAATTCTCTTGGGTAAAACCTAGAGGTAGAATTGTTGGTCATATGTGAATGCTCTTTAGCTCTTTTAGGAGCCATTTACAATAGCAGCCAGTGATTCTTTTTTGTCTTTTAAAATTATTTTTTAAATAATTTAAAATTATTTTTAAAGTGATAAAAATATATAATAAAACTTATCATCTTAAACACTTTTAAAGTGTACACTTCTGTAGTGCCAGGTCTATTGACATGGTTATGAAACTGAGCACCAAAACTTCTCTGTCTTGTGAATCTGGAACTCTGTATATATGAAATGCTAACTCCCCACCCCTTGCCCAGCCTTCAGTAGCCACTGCCCTACTTCCTAATCTATGATGTGGCCTCTTTATATGTCTCATAAGGGGAATTATATAGTATTTGTCCCTTGGTGACTGGCTTCTCTCAATCAGCTCCACATCCTCGTGGCTCACCCATGCCACAGCCTGTGGCAGGATTTCCTTTGTTTACCCCCATCTATCAATGGATATCGGGCTGCTCCCTGCTCTTGGCTATGCACACAGTGCATCTGTGAATGTAGGAGACCTTGCATTAGGATACCTACTCAGAAGTGGGTGGGGGTTTGCTTTTAGCATGAAAGAACTCTGTGGATCCTTACTGTTATGGTTTAGATGTGGTGTCCCCCAAAACATATTTGTGAGACAATGCAAGTCATAGAGGAGAAATGATTGGATTATAAGAACCTTAATACAATCAGTGGATTAATCTCCTGATAGGGATTGACTGAGTGGTAGCTGAAGGCAGGTGTGACTTGAGGAGGCAGGTCCCTAGAGGTGTGATTTACTTTTTGTCTGTTGAATGGAGTGTCTCTTTTTACTGATTATTATCTGAGCTGCTTTACTCAGTCCCACTCTGCTGCCATGATGTCCTGCCTCATCTTGAGCCCTGAGGAATGGAATCTGCTGTCTATGGACTGAGACCTCTGAAACTGTGAACCCCCAAAGAAACTTTTACTCTTCCACAATTGTGCTGGTTGGGTCTTTTAGTTGCAGCCATGAAGAAAGCTGATAAGACACTTACCTGGCACATGTTTTGCTTTTGGTATCTGAATCCTTCTGGATCTTCAGAAAAGTCTTGGATTTTGCCCCTTGGGGGTCCCATTTGAGAGTGCTAGGTCTGGGGATCCCTCAGGTGGGTCCAGCTCTGAATCTGACGAGTCTATGAGCAATCTCTGGGTACAGCTCCACCTGCAATACCTCCTTCAGCCCACATCATTTCTATATTCATGACTGTAGCCCAGTCTGATGTACACAACAAAAAATCAAGTAAACATACTTCCTAGAGAGAGTAGAGAGCTTGCAAAACGTGGCTACAAAGACTAAGAATTTTCTTCTCCAACACTGACACTGCCCCATTCACCCATTTTCACCAGCTGGAAAGTAAGAAGTAATTATGCTATTAAGTTACATAACTGCCAAAGAATCAAAGTCTAAGCTAATTGTCACTGATGTGCCAAGCATTTTCAGAGTTCTGTGTGTTCCTACACAGTTGAAGTCAATGGGGTTTGCTTAGATGCTTAAGTTTCAAGCAAAGTAATTTTGATGTAATCAGCTTAATAGAGGGCTCTTGTTTCTATGTAGTTATTATGTATTTCATCTCATAAAATCCAGTTGCTAGACCGCTGATTTGAATCTGGCTCACACATTTACACAGAACATTCCTGATAGCCGCCATACAACAGAAGCACAGAAGCATCACTTGTTGGGCGAGGCCAACTCCAGCACAGATGTGCAGAGCAGGGTCTGGGAGGGAAAGCCCCGGGCTGCATCTCCTATCTGTCTCTTCCCATCTGACAAGAGGGGCTCTCCTGGTGTGAGGCAGCTCAGAAGCTAGTAAATCACACCTGGTTTCCACATCTGTCACGCAAGCAGATGTTGTACAAACACTGCCACAAAGCCTCTTGCCAGCTCCAGGGTGGGAAAGAAGCCGGCCTGCTGGGCTTTCCTTCCCACAGATGCGAGGAGTCCAGCCCAGATCCTGGGACATATGGGCGCCCATATGCTCCACGGCTGCAGAGCACTGGAACCTGCCAGACCTGGGTCTTCCTCTGTTGCCCATCCAGTGAGAGGAGGAATCAGAGACGGAGATCCTGACAGCACAGAAGTCGTGACTTCTAGTACATGGTGACATGTTAGAGGAGAAATAAGTGTCTGCATCCTGCACATCCTGATCTGCACTCACAGGCGATGCTGGGCGAAGCTTCTTAAAACACAAATATCGCACTCCTGTTGATTGTGCTAAAACACACATGCCTGCAGGTTTTGGAATGAAATGTTTTAATTTCTACCATGCACAACAATGAAACTGTATTGGGATCACCAGGAGGCAAGCAATGGCTAAGGCAATTCCTTCTGCTTAAGAAGGCTATGATTTAGATGGGAAATTGATATTAACATGAAAATCTGTTCTGTTCACATTTTCTTTAATCCAAAGGAACAAAACAAATTGTGTTTTTTCACTGTTTACTATGTGCACTGTAAAAATTGTCCACAGGCAAACTGTCCCTCAGCTGGCCCCATGGTCCTAAGGGCTCCTGAGGAAGATCTGGGGTCACCACTCTCAGGCTCTGTGTCCCAACACTTACTCTTAGTGTCTTGAAACTCACACGGGACCATGTCTGAGGGATAGAGTGATTGAATTCTCTGGTTCTATCCTCAATGTATCCCAAGTACGAGAATTATGCCCAAATGTTACATTATGAATGAATTTAAACTAACTTTTACATATATGATTACATGACTGGTGTGATTCTACACCAGGTGCAATCAGAAAAATGAGAAGTTATACTGCATTTATGCATGATGTGTCAAAGTGCATTCTACTGTCATGCATAACTATTACAACAACAGCAGGACAAAAACCCCACTTAATTTGAACCTCCCAGATCCCCTGAATGGGCTTAGGGAACCCCCAGTGTTCCTCCTAACACACTTTGAGAACCGCTGTCCTAGACATTCTTTAGATACTTATTGATAGAAGATACAAAATTTTAAAAAATCTGGATTATTATCTCCACCACCACAGTGGAGGGGGTGGGGTCATCAGCCCCATGACAGCATGGCAGGTTGGGCCTGCCATGTGAGCTGGTGTAGCCCCAGTGGCCTGGTCAGCAGGTGGGGCTTGGGGCTCCCCTCTCTTGGACACCCACAGATGCTGGGGGACACCTGGGCCTTGTCCCCCAGAGAACGGCTTCCCTACACGGCAGCATCTCTGGACCCACGGGGCCCCCATTCTGTGCTGTTCTGCCTCAGGGACAGTGGCTTGGGAAACCTCAGGGTCTACAGTGTTAAGGGCTCCGTTTCCCGGAGGGCTGTTTCCACAGGCCCCTGAGTGTGGGATGGAGTCCGATGGCCATGTTTCCCACACAGAGCCCTTTTGTGATTTCTTGCAGTGGGACACGTGGTGTTTGGGCTAAGGAAGAGCTTTTTATGAGCACACTTTCACAGAAAAATGCAAAAGCAATGACCTTTTGTTGGTCACTTTCTATGACTGTGAACAAACACCTGAGACAAACCCCTCAAAAGGAGGGAGATTGATTTCCACTCACAGTTTCAGAGGCTTCAGTCTGTGATTGCTTGGCCCAGTGGGGACACAATATACCCTTCATCGCCATGTCTCCAGTGACCTATTTCCTCAGGTCGTCCCCGCTTCCCAGTTCCCACCACCAGCTGAGTACAAGCCTTCACCCTGCAAGCTCTTGAGGCACATTCCAGATCTAGACCAAGACAACTTTCAAAAACCCAAATAGGGCTAGGGATGTGGCTCAAGCGGTAGCGCGCTCACCTGGCATGCGCAGTGTGCTGGGTTTGATCCTCAGCACCACATAAAAATAAAATAAAGATGTTGTATCCACCAAAAACTGAAAAATAAATATTTAAAAAAATTCTCTCTCTCTCTTCTCTCTGTCTCTTAAAAAAAAAAAACTGAATAACAGTAAGGCCAAGGGGAACAAGCCCGACGGCATCGCCCACAGCCTGCCCACGTGCAGAATGGGCCACTGACCACGTCCTGTGGCACGTCGCTCGGCTTCCAGGAAGCCAGACAAGGACCCTTCTCAGCTGTCTGTCTCTGTGGACTGTCCCTGGGATCCTGGATGGTGTGCTTCCCAGGGTTCAGCAGCAGCTGGGGTGTGGGAGTCCCCTGTGCCACTGGCATCACCGTGTGTGGTGGGTTGGGGGGGAGTGCTGTTGGCACCGCTGGTCACCGAGGTCATCGGCCTGGTGATCGTCTTGCTGGTGGAGGGTTGTGGTCGCTGTACAAGACTTCAGCTTGCGTGTCGGTGAGTTCAGCTCTTTATTAGTGAACATGGGCTTAATTCCTTGTATTGAGAGTGTCCCCCAAGACTTCATGTGTTGAAATGGAATCTCACTGTGAGGTTTTGAGAAGGTGGAAACTTAATCCAGCCGTAGTGTGTAGAGGTGGGGTTTGGGGAAGTGATTAAAGTCTTTAGCGTGGAACCCCCATCATTGATCCTGTTGGCTTTGTAAGAAGAGGGAGATAGACCAGAAAGGACACACATACAATGTGTGCTCCCTTTCTTGCCATGTGTTGCTTTGAGGCTGTGCCAGCAAGAAGGCCATCATGGGATGAGGCCTCTAGATCTTACACCTCCAGAACTCAGGGCCAAAATAACCTTTTTCTCTTTATAAAGTAGCCTGCTTCAAGTATTTTGTTGTGGCAATGCAAATGGACTAAATCAGTAAACTTAGAGTTTCTTAATGATTTCTAAGAGTCTATATTAACAAGCATATATCTGGGCATAATTCTGGAAGACACTTTTAGGTTCTTCCCCTCTTTCCTTTATTCTTTCTGTCTATTCTATGTTAGAGATGGCTGGTAATATCCCTAACACAATTAAAGGCTATTTTTCCAGCTGAAATTACTTGAGTTTCTTTTTAAACCATTTTTCTTCTTGGCAAGGACTTTCCCATCATTGATTAATTATTTCAATCAGGCTGAAGTATCTGCATGTGACTTTGCGGTCTGGAGAAGGTTGTAAATAATGATTTCTGTCAAATCCCAGTTCTCAGTGCTTGCAAAAAAAAAATCAGTTGTGTTCTTGTTCAATAATAGAAAAGGTCCAAACTTGGGAAATATGATTGCTATTAAATCCAGAGAAGAAATCTCAAAGAAGAACAAATCTCAAACCCATCCTTTAAGTTTTAAGGGGCCATCTGGGGCACCCTCCGGGAGCTTCTCACGGGTGTGAATTAATCAACTACCTTTGACCATGGGAGGAAAAAAAGAAAGAAAATACACTATTTCAGCAGCTCACTGGAGACTTACAACACGACTATTCTTCACATTAAGCAAGAGCCATGGGATATCTGGGTAAAGATGGCTACAATGAAGCCTTCTGTCCCAGGCTGTGTGAGAGGAACCCTGGGCATGGCGCCCCTCAGCGGCAGCACTGAGGACTGGTTTATGAGCAGGCTGGGTTGGGCTTATTTACCGTTCCTTTGTCCCTAAAGGCTACTTGTTTTCATTCCCCCTTTCTCTTTCCCTCTGAGTAAAGCAGATGACCCTCTGTAATGAGAGTGGGCTTCACCTGATAATTTGAGGACCTTTAAAAAATACATACATACATACATATATATATGTATGTATGTATGTATATCAACTACAGCTTCCACAATCCCACGAAACCAATTCTTTACAATCAATCATTCTGTCTCTCTGTCGATCTGTGTCCCCATCTCTTGCCTCTCCTTACCCACAAACACTCACAGCAGTTGTTTCTCTGGAAAATCCTGGCTACTGCACTCTGCTGTGCCTGTCCCCCTCTCTGGGTGACCATTCTGATTCAGAGAACATGTCATGTGCTGGCCTCGACTGCTGGAGCACAGATGCCGTGCTGTGAATGACCTTGCCAACAAGGGTAGAACACTTAGAACCCAGGGATCAGAAAGAGGAGCCCCTCTGCCTGGAATCTCAAGCCACACTGAATCTAACCAGATGCACCTAAGTCATGGATCCTGCCTATCAGGCTTTCCTGGAATCTGATGTCAACAGATAAGGATGCTCCTCTTCTCCAACCCTGTCTTACTGGTCAAGAAGGGAACCCTTCACCTCCACTTGTGCAATTCCATGCCTCCCCTAGCCCCTGGCCACCAGCTCCTTATACCCTGTAAAATGCCAAGTTGATAAGATCTCAGCTTTGTTGTTAGAGGTCGACACTGTGCTTGGTGACAAGTGACAGAGGCAGGTTCTGTTATTTTCCTGTTATACAAGCTGTACAGCTGAATAATCCCCCGGTTTCTGAGGCTCTGCAATGTTAACATGCTGGACAAATATTGGCTCCCATTCCCGGGACACATTTTCAAAGTGAAGCCAGGCATCATGGCACTTCTGCTTCAGGCAGGGTGGCGGGGGCTGCGGCGGCTGGCTCGTATGCCCCTTATCCCTTCCAGTTGCTCAAGCCATGGCGGGCCTTTTGAAGAGACTCCTTCATCCTCTCTAGAGGAGTGAGTAAACCGTGGCTCAAGACCAAATCCAACTGGCTGCCTGTGTTTGTCCTTCGCTCCTGGAGCACTGCCACACACTCTGCACGTGGTGAGATGCTGCTCTCCCTAGCAGGAGCAAGGCTGGAGCTTGCAGCGAGATGGTATGGCTGCACAGCCAGGCTGTCCATTTGGCTTTTTATGGGAGGAATGTGGACTCCTCTGTAGAGCAGGGTTTCCAGAGTGTGGTCCCTGGAACAGTAACATCAGCTTCACTGAAGGCTAGTAAAGAAATCCAAGTTCTCACTCCACACTAAATCAGAAACTCGGCTGGTGGGCCCTGCTGGTGAATCTGACCCACACTGAAGGTTGAGAACCACTGGGTATCACATGACCCTAGTTGCAAGGCAACACCAGCCTACCAGGAAGTTAGGAACCTGTGGCAGTTTTCAATTCCTAGTATGTCCTTATTTTTTCACAATTGCTTAGAAAATGAATGTTGTGTGTTGTGACATGTTGGATGAGGAATTTCAAGAGGCTGTTTGTAGTGGTGTTAATGATTAAGAATTGCATTCCTGCAGAAGAGATCATTAGCTGACTTCATAACACTTACAAGGGCTGATATTTAGTTAATTGATTTATGCACATTGCATCGATGTCCCTTTATGAAGTTAAATCTCTTTAAATTAATTTTTGATCACACTTGAGCATGAGACACTGACTAACAATGTGCACTAGTGGGCTGCGATAGTAGAACAACTCCCATGCTGTCCCGGGGGCCGCCGATGAGCCTGATTTAACACGTCCATGAAAGGCACAGAAAGGCATGACTATGGGGGTGTCCCTCTGTTGGGGGTGTCACGATGCTGCCTCCGATTGCCCTTGTCTGTTTGTTTTGTGCTCTGTGATGGAATGCCACAGACTGGGTGGCTCATGAAGAACAAACAGTTATTCCTCACAGTTTCAGAGACTGGAAAGACAAGGTGGTTTGAGTTTAACCTTTGTTTCTAGTTTTGCTTTATTCTCCTGCCTGAGTCTGGGGAGTGCCCACTCCCTCTGTGACCTGGCAGAAGGTTCCACATGGTGATATGGAGGGAGGCACATGCAGGGGGGGCAACAAATCCACTCCTGCAGTGACGTCCACTCTCCAGGAGCTCAGGCCTGGTGACCCAGCTGCCCCTTACAAGTCCCACCTCTCAACCCTCTTGCTTGGAGGTCAGTAGAAACCCGTGGACTTTGAGGGAGGGAGGCCTTCAAACCATGGCAAGCTCCTCCTCTACTGGGGAGAGTGCGGTACCAGGGTCACACACTGAACTGCGTTTCAAGGTTTGGGACGTCTGAGAAGCAAAGGGAGGGATGATGTGGGAGGGTGAGCCCTGGGCGCCAGCTGCTGTCATCTCCATCTGTGGCTGGACAAGGATCGAGGAGATACCACCAGGCTTCTCTGGACTGCGGCCTTCTGACTCTTGTTTCTAGGCACTCAGAATTGAAAAGGCTTAACCAAGCCTCTTCCTTTGCCTTCGTTTTGGGCTTAGTAATTATTAGCACCAGGATTTTCTTTCACTTACCTGTATCTCTCACGCAGATGGGATTTTCATGGGCTACCCAGTAATTTTGTTGTCATAAAATCAGCCAAAAGAAATGAATGGCACCCGCATTCCAGGTGCTTAGATAGAGATTCACGGTAAGGACAACAGGGAGAGATTTCAACTCTGACCACACTCACCTCACTGGTTCCACAGCTTCACACAACTTTTAAAATTATTATAGACAGCAGGAGGGTTCACAGATCACAGTTTCCATACTTGGATGGGGATGGCCGATACAGCCTCCGAACAAAACCTGCATATTTATGCTAAAGCGTTGTGCACACATGTCACCCTAATGTTTGTGTGAAATAGTAGCACACTGGTTTGACTTTAACCTTCGTTTCCAGTTTTGCTTTATTCTCCAGTAGAAGGATTCAGGCGCTTCTCTACTGTGGAGTTGGTAAACTACAACCTATAGGCCAAGTCCTGCCTGTTTGTTCAAATAAAGTTTTATTGGAACTCAGCAATGTGCAATGGTTGACATATTGTTTATGATTATTTTTTGTGCCTCAATAGCTGTGTTGAGTTACTGTGACTGAGGCCATGTGGCCTTCAAAAAAACTACCTTAAATGTCCCTTATGGAAAGATTGACAGCCTCTGGTCTTCTGTGTTACCAGCCAAGGCAGCTTTCAGGGCTAGACATGGATTTATTGGTAGACACTAAATCAGGTGGCGGATGTGTTCCTCTCAGTGTTGGCTTTGCCTTAGGTATCAGTGCAGAAGCAGAAGCAGAGCACTTTGTACTCAGTGTTTAGAATAATGGACCATGGTGAGTTTGCCATGATTTATTTATTTATTTATTTTTAATTATAAATGAAAGTTATTTTATAGAACATCCTGCAAAGTCTCTAAAATACATGTATTTTGAAGGCTCAAAGAAAAAACAAAGAACCAATCCCATTGAAAAACTCAAGAAATTATGAAACAGAATAAGGAAAATCAAAATAAGAACATATAGATATGAGAAAGAACCAGTTAGAAATCTTGGAAATAAAAAAAAATCATTGAAGACAAACAAGACACAATAGGCCTCACCTAGCCTGACTGAGTCAGGGTCACCTGGCACCACAGATCTCTCCTGTTATTTGCAGACAAACAACTCAGCAGGGTGGGTATGTGCCTAGAAAGGCTCTGTGGGTTTTTCCAAGGACAAGGGTCAGGTCCCCTTCCTTAGGACAGGCCTTGAGGTAGAAGCTGCTGTTATTTATTTATTTTCAAAAATGGAGTCACATCAGTTTCTCACTCCCACTCCCAGGGTGCAGAGACACCTTCCCCTGAACCACTCCCCTGAGTCCTATAGAATGAGCCGAAGTTGAGACAGAGCCTTGGGTCAGAGAGCAGGACAACAGTTGGGCCAAGGCAGGGGAGGGTGTGAGAAACAAAGGGACACCAGGGGTTGCAGGGCCTTGGGAATGTGGAAGGAGAGATGCAATGGAAAGGTTGCTGACTGCTTGTGGGCGTCCCCCTGAGTGATCCCCAGGACACTGGAGCCAGAGGAGAGGTGGCGGGAGGTTGGGAGGAGCGAAGTAGGGAGGAAAGTCATTCCAGAATCTTCCCTGCAGATGCCAAGGTGTGGTGCATGGCTCCACCCTAGACTCTGTAAGTTCTCCCGGGTTCCACACAAGCATCCAGCCGTTTGCAACCCACCTGGCACCCAGCTCCTTTTTGCACTGAATTGAGGGAGGTGGTTACACAAGCTATGGCACATAAACAGAGTTTACAGGCTGCGGCAGGCTGCTTGGGCAAGAGCCCTCAACCTTTTATTGCACACTAAGGACTCTAGACACTGCAAGTTGGTGTCGACGAAAAAGAATCATTGGTGAAAGTTAGGGTGGTTTGGAATTTATACTATCAGAGACGCACATAGCTTCTGATCCGTAAGGGTATACCTCACTAACCTCACTGCATGTAGCTCAAATACAACCAAAGAACATGCTAGTTTAGTTGACTTGGGTTAATGTAAGACTTGATGAGAGAGAGAGGGGAGTGGGGAGAATGGAAGCACTGGCCAGTTAATTAATTCGTTTTTTCATATATTCAACAAGCGTTTATTGAGTGTCTCCTATGTGCCAGGGAGTGTTTTAAGACTGTAAAAGAGATGATAATCATCAAGATATTCTTATTCTTCAGAGTTCAGAGGCTAGTATGGGCTCAGACAAATCAACAAGCAATTGCATAACAAAAAAATTTCTCAAGAGGTGTTCATTGTGCCACTTGGAACAGATCAGATCAACGGGTGTGTCTTAAACATGGCTTCCTGGACCCCACCTTCACCCAGCCCAGGAGTTAGCCTTCCTGGCAACATACCTCAGAAGCTGTTTTCTCACTGCATTTTTGAAACTGCTCTGCCATAAGTATAGGCTGTTATAATGCCGAGAACCTGGGTGGTAGGCATCGGGAATGGAAGGAGGTCCTAACCCTGGGGCCTGTGGAGGGACACTAGATGGCTTCCTTTTGGAGGTGGTGTGTATGTTGAGTCCTGGAGGGAAAAGGGAGTGAGCAGAAGGGATGGGGAGGGAGCAGCAAGGGGCACAAAGTATGATGGATCTGGGATGTCGGGGGCCCAGGAGCATTTCCATGAGGCTGGGTCACAGAGGAGAGAACCCCAGTGAGAGGGGAGGCAGGACCCCTTCAGGTGGCCTCATCGATCACGTGGTGAAGAACATCCGAGTCTCCACCTCCCGTGGCTATTTGCCCCACATGAGTCAGGGCACATTTGTTTGGTACATTGGGAAAGTTTCTTATCTCCTTTGGAAGGGACCTTGAATGACAAGCCAAGGCACAGTCGGCTAGGATGACTCTATTTGCTTACTTACAAAAATACTATATTGATTTTTTTTGCTAATAAGTGGGTGCTATGGTCTGATTATGGCCAGCCTCCCAAGGTCCATGTATTAAAGGCTGGATCCCCAGAGTAGATGATGGGATCTTCAGGAGGGGCAGCCTAGTCGAAGGTTCTTAGGTCATTGGGTGTGTGCCCTTGAAAGAATACCATCAATCGCTTGGCTTCCTGACTCATTTCTCTACCACAGAATCCCCTGGGCCATAATGTACTGCCCTTGACAGAGACACAAAGCAATGGGGTCACTTGAGCTTGAATTGGAACCTCCAGAATTGTAAGCCAAAATAAACCTTTTCTCTTTATAAGTTAATTGCTTCAGGCATTTCATTATAGTGACAGAAAACAGTAACACAATGGAATAGCTTGCTTTTAGATATTTTCACTTTTGTTCATTATCCCTAAAGGGAATTTAAAAAATTATATTCTTCTTGGCACATTTTAAAGCCAATGTCTCAAAATTTTGGCTAATGTCCAAATAGTTGTAAAGAATGGGATAACAAGTATATTATAAATGATGACATTTTAGGATAAACTATTTTTTTGGGTACCAGATAAACTATTATATCACAATTTTAATTATATCTAGAAGAATCTAAATAGCTTGACAGTTAATATTTTCAGCATCTTACAACATTATAAGACACATTATAAGAAGGGTCTCTTTTTAGCAGTTGAAAATTTTATATATATCTTTTTATACCCACATTTCTAGCCTACTGCTTTCAAAGACTTTCATGCAATATATTCCTTACTTATTTCTTATTAGCTCTTCTTCCTATTTCTCTGTAATATGTGTGTGTATGTATGTATGTTTAGTTTTTATGCCCTGTGACCATAGGTATTCAGTCTCAAATTTCTGTTAAATAATATGCACAAATAAAATAATATTATATATCTAATTATTAAATATAAAGAGTAGGAACTCCCCATCCCAATTGTAGAACTCTCTACCCCAATTTGTACATGTATTCATGACTTCATGTTGTTTACTAATAGTCTCAGATGGGGTCATCATGAGTGTTATTGCTATTTATTTTTATGGAAGTAGAATAAGTTCAGCATGAATTCTATTACTATATTTTTATTTTTATAGATGTATCTCTGAGAAGTCTCATTTGCAGAGTCTGGTAGATAGGAATACAACCAGATATAAATAGCAAAGTTACCTAGTATTTCTCAAACCCATCAGTATATTTCATAATGTTCATAGATGAAGAGAAACTATATGATCATATTCATAGATGGAGAACAAACATTTGACAAAATCAACATCTTTTTTTTTTTGATAAAGACTCTTAGTAAATTAGGAATAGGTGGGATACTCAATTTTAAAAATTTCTTTTGAGTTATATATCCCAAATGAAATTTAATGATCAGTTGACAACTAGGTTAGGTCCTTCTTCAATTTTTCTGAAAGCTGAGAATAGGAAGCAATATTATCAGAAGAGAATGTATAACTCAATCCATCTCAGTTTCTGTAAAGTAGACCAAAGTGAATTTAAACCCAAATCAAATGATAGTCATACCTGTCATTCTCTTACTTAACAACATCTTGTTTAACTACATGTTCTCAGAGTTGGGAAAATCAAAACTGTACAAATACAACATTGTGAATGCAGTAGTTTTGACAAAATGCTTTGATTTTATGTGTCTTAAATTTATTTTAAAACAACTTTATAACTGAAGATTTAATCCATTGATCTTATGGAAAATAGTCAACTTACAATTAGCAAAGCCATGATTTGTAGATTGCCAATTCAAAGTATTTGAATTTTTTTGGAGTTATATGGTCCAATCATACTTAACAGTCAGCTGTTGGGAAAAACATGACTCTCTATTTCAGTTCAAACAGGCGTGTGAACGGGACTCTCATGAAAACCACTTATTTCTGATAGACAGTGTCATAGTTTGGGCTTCTATAATTAAGCCCCACTGACTGGGTGGCTTCTAAGCCACAGGGTTTTATTTTCCACAGTCCTGGAGCCTGGACCTTGGAGGGCAGGGTGCCAGTGGTTCTGTGGAGAGCTCTGTTCTATCCAAAGGTGGGAGGAATGTCAGTAAGTTTGACTTTACGGCTGTGACTTCTCTTCTGCCCTCAGGTGAGAGAGGTTGAGTTGCACATTGAAGTCAAAATGGTGGAGGAGGTGGTGACTGAAAAGGTGGAAAGGACCGTGCCAAGGTGGGTCTCCAAGAACTTGAAAAAAATCTTGGCAAGACTTTCCAAGGCCATGAATGGGGAATTTGAGCCAGTTTTATTTGGATCCCAAGTTTTAGGAGTATCTGATTGATATCTGGGTTATAATGATGTAAAATATGATTAGACCATTTAAATTCTACTTTATAACCTGCTCTTCTTGCTTTAAAAATATTGCAAACTTTTTAAAATATCATTAAATATTCTTCAACAACACAATTTTTTTTTTTTTAGCGACCAGAGAGCAGGTCATCAAATGAAAGTATCGTAATTTATATAACGAATCCTTTATAGAAAGCCAGGTGGGCTACATTGTACATGTGATAAATACCACTGAAATGAACAACTCTCTTTATAAATCATTGTGCACATCTTTGATTATTTTCAAATGGGCTCATTTTAAATAACCATGAACCATGAATTGCTGTTTTGTGATCGCAATTTCTGCTCATTGTTTTCTTTATGAACTAAAACTTTTCCTTGAGGCGAAAAAAAAAAAAAAAACAATGGAAAAGAATTTCTTGGAACATCTGGCTTATGGTGTAAATTACTTTTGGTATTCAGCTGGGCTCTCCAATTCTGAAATGTCTTCTTCCTAATAGAGTCATCCCAGGTTTAATCTCCCTTCTGGAGGTACAGATGCAAGTGTGTTTCCCATGCAACTGTGGCCTGGAGCCCTGACCTCAGGAGAAAAGCAGTGCTGAAGTTCTGCGTTAGTTGCCACAAAATTATTTCTCAACTTGAAAAAGCCAAGGAGGTGGGGCAGACAACAGAAAGAAGTACAGTCCAGGGACTTTTGTTGGGACTAAAAAGACTCCTGTGACTGTGGCTGCCACTGAAGGCTGTGGTGTGCCAGGTGACTTGCCCAGCTCCCAGATGATAACATGTACCCATCTGAGGTACATGTTATCATCTGTTATTGAGGACAGGCTGGAGCTCCGCAGGGGGTGTCAACCTCACAGTCAATTAAGTAACAGAGTTGGAATTCTAGCCCAGATTTGTTCGATTCAAACCCATCTTGTTTGTGTCCATGGGGCGCCCGTGTCTTTGCCTTTTAAATAGTGGTAACATTTCAGATCAAAATTTAAGAAGCCATATAGTATGTCAACTGTTTTTCTCTTTAGGGATGGGTTTTGCTAAGTTGCCTAGGCTGGCCTCCAACTTGCAATCCTCCTGCCTCAGCCTCTTGAGTAGCTGGAAATTACAGGGCCTGGATCACTGTGCCTGGATAGGTGTGCCCACTTTTAATTTTGCCAAGCACCAAAGCTGAGCAGCCACTAAGCCATGATCTTGTGTCACCACCACAACTTCACTCACTGAAAGGTATTTTCCTGCCAAAAAGAAAAGGAAAGCTATGTGCCCTGAAAGACAGTCCTTGTAATAACGAGAGTTCAATCTGGTGGAAATGAAGTATATTGTCCTTATTGTTGATCATCATCTCTCCATGGACCGGGGAGAATTGGGCACTCTCTACAAACCATGTCTAGAGGTTGTGCTGTCAATATCCTCACTGTTCCTCCAGACGGTGACCCCGGAGTGGCTGGCTGGCCAGTGCAGAGGGAGCTGTGTCCGGCTGGCACCTGCCCTCTGATGACGTAAACTGTGAGAGCAGGGGTTCACACTTTCACCTCCTTCTATTCAGGGTGGATTCCTTACACTCAGGTCCTTGCCAAGAATGAGGAAAGGGAGTGAAGACAGTAGATGTGAAATTCTACTTGAGTTTAAAGGGGAGGAGAGAAATATCTGGACACGTGGACAGCAAGATGTTTCTACACAAGGATCTCTGCATGGGTTCCTAGGAAGAGAGCTGTACGGAGATCCCTTGCCATTCTCTAAGTGGATGAGCCAGCACAGAACTCAGGAGACTCTCATGCTGGCCTTCCAGTGATGCCATTGTTCCCATTCAGTGTGTGAGAGGCAAGGACACATTTGCAAGAGGACGGCCTTACACACTTGAGCAAGGAGATGCTGGAAGAGTGGCTGGCCTGGAATGAACACAGTAAATAATTGACGACTAAAAGCCAGGTATTAGGTAAGTCTGCTACTGTTTAACCCCAGCTGTTGTCCCAACTCACCCTGCTGTTGAAGTCATGGATTTATGGACATAAAAGCAAAGTTGACTTGTGTGCGGTCTCTGTACATAACAAGGTCAGATATGAGGTCAAGGAGAGCCAGGTCAGTGGACCCAGGTGTTGCTCAGTGGTGGAGCGCTTGCCCAGCATGCACGAGGTCCTGGGTGTGACCCCCAGCACTGCCAGAAGAAGAAAAAAAAGAGAGAGAAAGAAAAGAAGGAATGTAGGAAGGAAGAAAGAAGGAAAGAAAGAAATGCAAGTGGAGATGTTCCGACTTACCATAAGAATAAAATTCCTGAAGTTACACAGTATTGAATGAAAATCCTCGGCCAGATTTTGAACTAAACATTTGACCAGCATTAATCTCAGATGCACAGGATGAGGGAGAATGGCTAATGTTACCCCTGGTTGAAGAGCGCAGAGCCCAAGGATATGCTGAGCAGCTGGGAATGCACACCGGCCTCCCACAGGAGGTGTGAGAAGGCCTCTGCCTTGGAGACAGACTAACCGCTGACTCACTCGCAGCTCATCATGCATGTGCACAAACACATACATGCACACACACACCCTAGACACAGATGCAGGGACACATGCACACACACCCCTACCTATGTATTTACACATGCTTGCACACATATGTGCACATATATATAGACACCTTGTCCACATCCTCCACACATACAGCTACAGATACACACCCTACGTGTGTGCACATGCACACACAAACACCTATGCCACACACTTTTGTGTCTCTATCTCTAGATCTATAATATGTACATGCACACACACACACATATAAAGAAATATCCTTGGTTGGGATTATAGCTCAGTTGGTAGAATGCTTGCCTAGCATGTGTGAGGCCCTGAGTTCAATCCTTAGCACCACATAAAAATAAAATAAAGGTATTGTGTTCATCTACTATAAAAAATATTCTAAAAAAGTTTTAGTATAAAAAAAAGAAATACCCTCAACTCCTCACACTTACTCCCCTCATCCCACAGACACACATACACACATATACTCCCCCACATACACAAGTGCACATGCACAAACACATGCATATACACTCTGAGAGACACACTTGTGTACACAGACACACACCAGAGCAAAAGCCCCAGTTATTCACCAAATTCTGGAGCTTGTCTCTATGAGTGAAGTCAGGTATTGTCCCCTCCCTGTTCCTTGGTGCTTCACTGAAAACCCCAAGTTTGGATTAAATTGGTGACCATCTGATTATATGCCCTGGGGATGTGCCTTGGGCCTGCCTTGTGGTGAGGGAATAGTCTAGAACACTGGCTTAAACCAGATCAGCTAGACTTCTCCCCTGCCCTTCATTGCGTTTCACTGAAGGATTTTATTTGCATGAAAGGGTCCCGTCTTTAAAAGTTTGGAAACAAGTGAACGTAGAGCTCCAGGAGAAAGGGCTGACCAGGTGCCCACGTGGCCTAGGGGCATCCGTGAGCAGACGGAGGGGCAGTGTGCTCAGGCCGTTCTTGCCCAGGGCTCTGTACGGCCCCATCCCCTGCCCTTCACCCACTTCAGCAGACACCCCTTACACAGCAGCAGACACCCCTTACACAGCAGCAGCACCTCCCTGTGCTGTGGGAACTGCTGAGCCAGGCGGTTCCTTTGTTCAGTTGAAGTCCAATTATTTTGTTAAAGCCCCGGGAAATTGTTAGTCAGAATCACATCAAGGATTTCTAAGAAGAATATGCAGGAAGAGGTTTATAACCTAGAAACTGAGAATCATAAATGTTGCTGCCACATCCACAGTGCCATCGTGCCAGGGCAGTGAGGTAGGTTGCCGAAAGCCCAGAGAAAGTGCCCGGAGCCAGTGAGCAAGACCTAGGATTTACTGGGAAGGCTTATAAGAGACCAGAGACGGCCCCAGGAAGAGTGCCATGGTGACGCTGGTAGGCAGCATCCCTGTCCCTCATGGTGCCTCCTCCCCCTCACGGTGATCTGTCCAGGGGTGACTGGCTGGACGAGTGACGCAGACCCTTTCCACAGTGCCCTCGGTTCTGTGCCAAGGGTTTTATAGGTCAGGCTGCAGGAGCAGGAACACCATCAGCATCAGCTCCCATAATCTTAGAAAAAGAAAGGGCAGTCATTAGGTATTAACACAGTCAATAAATAAATAAATAAGTGATCAGGTTAGCCTGCTTCTGCATTTTGATAGAATGACCGTACTGATAAGAAGGATGCATAAAAACAGTGACTTTGCATTTCAACCAGGGTTTTGACAAGGTCACTCAGATATCATTTTTGGTAAGATAAAGAAATGCGGTTAATTCAACTTGGAAAAAGGTGGCCCGTGGTCTGTCTCTCATAGCTAGAATTGCCAACCTATTGGTCTGTTTCTCTGACTAGAATTTAAGCTCTGTGAGTGTAGGAACCTTTTTTATTTTATTTATCACTATGTTCTCAGTAGTAGAGTAGTTCCTGGCACATAGTAGGAACTCTCATAAATATTCAGTGGACTAATGTTTTATTAAATATCTTAAATACATAGAAAATGCTATGGAAGAGAAGCTTGAGAGTTCTAGTTCTAGTGACATGGTGCTGAAAGGGTAGAACAGTGGACCTCATCTTAATAGAATGAAATCTAGAAGGTTTCCACTTTGAGTCAAATAAAATGTCTTAAGAATAGAGGGAGTTGATCCTTACCACAAGATATTAAAAAAAGACTTCAGAACTTTGCTTCTGGGGATGGCAGACAAGGTAATTGGGATCAACACTCTTGCTGAAAGTTTATTGAACAGAGCCTGATAAAACATTTTTAAAAAGATCTCCTCAAAGCCATCAAAATGCTGAAATAAAACAACTCCCAAAGAATTAATAGAGTCAAAATGGCCATAGTGCCAAAAGCAATATACAGATTCAATGCCATCCCCATCAAAATACTAATGACATTCTTCACAAAACTAGAAAAGCAATTCTTAGATTCATTCAGAAGAATAAGAGACCTAGAATAGCCAAAGCGATACTAAGCAAGAAAAGCGAAGCAGGAGGCATCACAAAAACTGACCTGAAATTATACTACAGAACTGTACAACAAACCCAGCCTATGTGTTGGCACCAAAGAGACCTGAAGACCAATGGAACAGAATACCAGACACAGAGAAAAATCCACATGCCTACAGCCACCCGATACTTAACAAAGGTGCCAAAAATATATGTTGGAGAGAAGACAGCCTTTTTAACAAATGGTGCTGGGAAAACTGGACCCTTATCTCTCATGCTGCATAAAAATGAAATGGAAATGAGTCAAAGACTTAGAAACTAGACCAGACAGATTTAAATGAAACACATCAATATTTGCATTAAATGTAAATAAGCCAATCTGGCTGAGAAGAAGATTGTCATGTTGGAATTTTATAAAGTTCTCTCTGCTTCCCCCCACCACTTATTTATATCAGTATGGACTCATGGAAATTTATTTAGATTTATGTTTTGGACAATTCTTCACATGTATTTTAGTTTAAAATAAAAAGCTAAAATGAAATACCTACAAAATCTGGAATTTTATTTGATAAACTCCTATTATGGAGCCAATAGGGAACTACTGTCAAAAGGGCAAATGATTCTTTGGACTCCTAAAGGAAAACATAGCTTCAGGATGGGGATGTGATAATCTGATTCTATTCTGTGATGTTTGCACTGTCCTAAAATTATTGTGTCCAGTTCTGGGTCCAGTCTTTCAGGGAGAATTAGCAGCTGGCTAGCTGCCATTCTATGAAGGGTCATGCTGCTAAAGAAACGTGAATTATGTCCTATGATAAATGAGATTGGAATTAATGATAATTGTGGAGTTTAGACATCTTCACTACACAGTGTTGCAAGAACAGGGGGAAAAAAAAGACTTGATCCAGCTCCAATTTCTGGTTGTCCACTGTATGTGGTTGTCCCTCTCACTGTATGAAAGAAATGCTTAATATTTGCTCAATTACAATTGTATACTTAAAATAGTAATTATTACCCAAGCAGTCAATGAAACCAATAAAAACGTGCATCACTGGCAACATCTTCCCAATGTCCCTGAGATTATCGGCTATGACCTGTACCGATCTGTTCATGTCTTGAACTTTAACACCAACATGTGCCTGTTCTCTGCTTGCTGAATTGTGCCATGCTACACATGCACCATAACAAAATATTCTTCAGTTATTGCAACAACATAATTTTTAAAAGAATGTTTGAACTATTAAAAATGTGGCTGTTTCAGAAATTTAGCACAAGGTAAGACATATTCCACTGTGTGCAAGGGATATTTGAGAGAACCAGGGACCATCAGCCTGGAGAAGGTAAGACATGAGAGCAGTCTTCAAATACCTGAGAACAATAGAACCAGCCATCCTCTGTGTGTCTCCAAGTGGGAAAGGAAGACAAAGGCCAAGGTTGAGTTGAGCCTAGAGGGGAATGTTGTGTCACCCTGAGCCACTGGGACCTGGATACGCAGCCTGCAGGGGCAGTGAAGGGCCTGTTCTCAGGCAATAGTGAGGATGACCACTTGGTGGGGATGTTACTGAGAGAATTCCCCACTCTATATGGGAAGTTACTTCTTCAAATTCCAGTCTAAACTTGAGTCACTTATTCTAAGAAAGTGTACATTTGAGGATTGTCAGCAAATTTTTATTTTCTTTTCTTTTGCCCAGATTGAGAAATCCTTGCCTTTGGTAAGACTGTCTCATTTTCAAAGACCCCCCCCCTCTGGCAGAAGGACCTAGCACACCAACACACTGGTGTCAATAGCAATAATTAATCCAATTGTTCTCTTTCTTGGAAAGCTGCACTCAGGCTTGCCAGGCACAGGGCACCAGCCAAGCATGGATGTCCTTGAGGATCGAACTTCAGGACAAAATGATGGGGACAAAAAGAAGACAGGCTTCCACCAGCTGGGTGGAGGAGTCTTCATCCAGACCAAGAGCAGCTCTCAGGGAATTCAGGGCTCAGAAGGGGATGGGAGAGTTTTCAGCCTGGAAATGCTGCAATTCCACCTGCCCCCCAGTTGGTAGAGAGCCTTCCTTTTCTCCCCACCACGGCAGCCTCCCGAGAGCTCTGGGTCATTGGCTCTGCAGGTCAGGAGCTGGGTCCCTATGGTTCCCCACTGAATTCCACTCAGGCTGGTGCAGAGCCAGACACCTAGAAGGCACTCCGTAGAGACTCGCTCCTCCCTGAGGCCACTTGTGATTTGGTACACAAGTGTACCAGGCACTTGAGTGGGGGGAAAACAACAATGAGGACAATTGAGACAAGATCCTCGCCCTCAGGAAGTCCACTGTCTAGAAGAAGAGACAGAGAGCTTTCCTGGAATGAACTAATGGAGTCCGTAATTGTACTTTGGGCTAAGTGTCACGAAGCAGCTGGATCAGGTGTGGGCACAGAAGATGCTCAGGGTGGGTGGTGAAGAGGTGACATCAAGCAGAAGTCTGAAGGACCCAAGGGGATGAGCTGAGGGATGGCCGGAATGGAGGACTAGTGACTAGGGAAGAGACGGGCAAGGGTGTCCCTTCTTCTAACTCCAACTTCTTTTAACTTCTATGCTCTGCTGACAACGAGGAAAGTGGCTTCCCTTTATGACTGCCTGTCTGTGCCAGGAGCCCTGCAGGAACTGAGTGGTTTGCTTTGTGAACAACCCAGGGAGCAGGACTTGTCTCCACCCCCCTTTGACCAATGGGGAAACTGAGGCTCAGCGAGGGCAGTTAACTTGCCCAACACCTCACAGCCAGCAAGTGTTGGAGTCAGGCTTCCAACTCAGCAGGGTCGGGGACACCCTCACCTAGGCTTCCCTGTCGCACGAGGGCTGCTGTAGGACTGGGCTTCCAGCCGGAGAGCCACCTGGCTGCCTCCCAGAGAAGAGTCACCTGGTCTCAGGTGGGTGGGCACCCGTCAGGAAACCTACACAGATATGTTTGGCCCAGCCCAGATGTGGGGGTCGCTGACAAAGTGCCAAAGCCCCTGTAAAGGGCTGCGACTTGTCCGGCATGTCCACGAGGGAAGGCATTTGTCCATTGGATCTGACAACAGAATCCTCCTGGCTCGTGAGGGCACAAGACCCGTAAAAGGTGCCCTGGCTCTTGGTGGCATAGTCAACAGCAGAAGTGGGGTCTGTGGATGGAGAGAGGGAGAGTCCAAGGCTAGCTAAAGAGAACCCCAGATCCTTAGGCTGAAGCTTTCTGGCTTGGAGTTGGCAAAACCTTCCTACCAAGGTACCCACGAAGCTGGGAGGGCAGGTGTGAGTTGCCACCTCCCGAGGGTTCTAAGATCACACAGCTCACAGCAGGGGTAGCTCACAGGCTGCTGCTTCCCACCCCTCTCCCTTGGGTCTTGAGGTAGCCTAAGCCAGGTTGACCTGGCCTCGGCCCCCTTACAGCTGAGCCGTCTTCTCACCCTGCGCCAACCTTGCCTCCCCCATGGCAGCCGCAGCACCTGGCTTTTCCCTGCCACTCCTGGAGGAGCCTGTGGTCAGGACAATTCCACACTGTTCTATTGGACACTACATGACCTCCTCTTGATTTTTTTTCTTATTTGTAAAAAGCAAACCACTAGCATTTGAGAGGCTCTTTCTAGTATTCCAGGTAGAATGAGACCACAGGATGAAGTGACCCCCATAAGACTACCTGGTTAATGAGCGGGGAGCGAGGTCTGGCTTTTCATTCTGGCAATCTGAACTCAGAGTGCGAGCTCTTCTGTCTCTCAGGCTCCCCCAACACCAGGACTTTATTAGAATTCTAAACCCTTCCCAGGAAAGTGTGGCAAGGTCAAGGCCCACCTTGTCCAGGGGAGCGGCTCCCCCTGGGGCCATCAGCCTTGCGCTGTGACCTGCATGGAGCGACAGCCACATCATGGCTTTTGAGCTGGTGAAATGTGAGTATGGGTCTGGATTCACCAGTCTTGGCTAAGTGTGGTTTAGCCTCTCCAGACTGAATTTTCCCTTTTAAAAACTGAGAATGTTGATTTCTATCTTAAAGAACTACCTTAAAGTATTTCCTAAAGTGCAGATGAGGCAGCAGCAGAAAAGAGCAAGCTTATGAACCTGCCGATTGTGTTCCATTTCTAACCCAAAGTGAGCAGTGGAATAGTTAAGGCTTTAAAGTGCTGAGATAAGGCTGATTGACTCCAAGGCTGTGTGATCTTGGGTATATCTCTTGATCACTCTGTGCTCTAGCTTCTTCCAAAACTGCTACAATAACAGAATCTGTCATAAGGCTTTTGTATTTAGAGAGACTGAGCATGTTGACTGCTGAGCCCCCCTGTCTGGAACAGAGAGTGGCATAGGAGCCTCTCAATAAAGAGGAAGAATGAGTGGAGTAGCTGAACACAGCCCTGTCACAAAGAAGCACCCATGCTGACTGTGCTCAGTTCTGTTGTCATTGTCCTCATTTCTCCCTGTCATAACTCCCCTCCGGTAAGACTGAGGACTCTCTCCCTCTGGATCCCCTCTCCTCCGTCCAGCCCTGAAGCCTCTTGAATTATCAGAGACAGGAGTCCTGTGGACATGGGCCAGATCAGGGTTGCCTCCCCCAACCACAATCCACCTTCCAAATCTCACTGACTGCTTGGGTTTACACACACACGCGCACACACACGTACACGCTCCTGAGTCAGAAAAGGGACTCGGAGACTGACTCACTGTGAGCTCTCAAAGGATAAGAGACTATGTGAACCGGAGGGCTTGTTAGTTTCTGTTCAGTTCCAAGTCTGTCAATTATTATCCAACTAATCATCTTTCCAGAGGTGGAACCATCATTAAAATAATCAAATGTGCATGTTTGTCTCTGGGAGAGCGTGGTGTGTGTGTGTGTGTGTGTGTGTGTGTGTGTGTGTGTGTTTTGTGTGCACAGAAGGGAGGGAGGGGGGCCTGATCAAAGAGGAAGGGCCCTGGTATTTATATTGCAATGCACACGGATTTAAATTAGCCAGTGGGAATATGTGTCTGGGTGATTACACTTAATCCATGCTCATTCAAAGGGTGCTGGGCCTATGTCCGCCCCCCTTCTCTCCTCTCCATTCATATAACCCCAGCTGCCTCCTGCTAGCCTTTGCCCACTAGGCTTGCTGTCCCTGAGTGCGTGAAAGTGCAGTGAGTCGTGGAGAATGAGCATGCCTTTCTCAGAGGCGGTGTGGCTGTGCCTGGCTGTCACTGCAGGTGTGGGAAGCATAGCTCTTTGCAAATACAAGAGCCCTGGGCAGCTGGGAAGCCAAGCGGTCTGCCTCGCAGCCCTCTGGGGAGGAATTTGCCTGCTCAGACTGTCCTTCTTCTGAATCTTGCTTCTTTTCTCATTGTCATGTTTCCTCTTCTATATGCGCTCACCGAGCCAAGAGTTGTTACCTGTGGATCAAAAGGCCGTCCTGGTGACAGGTAAGTGGAGGCACTGCCTTCGCAGGACTTTGTCAAATTTGGCTTAAGTATAATATATTTGGCATGGACTAAATCAGAGCACAGACCCAAGTGTTTTTCTTTCTTTCTTTCTTTTTTTCCTTTTTTCATATTTTTCTTGCTGCATTATAGTTACACATAATAGTAGGGTACATTTTGATATATTCATACAAGCATATTATATAATTTGCTCCATTTCAATTTCCAGTACTTAGCCTTTCCCTTCCCTTGGTTGGTCCCCTTTCTCTACTTTATTGGTCTTCCTTCTGTTAATTTGTTGTATTTAAAATTGGTGCACTATAGACAGACATCAAAGTGGAATTCACTGGGGTATATTCATACATGCACATAATGTGCCAATTTTATCTGTGGTTCCCATATATTTTTGGTGCACTTTCTTCAGGAGGTGAACTGGAAGGGGCTGGTGGTAAGAGAGAAAGTGAAGGTGAAGTCACTTTACCAATATTTTTGTTCGTTTTTCAGGAATAAGAATTAATAAATTCAAAACTGCAATATTTCAGGTTTCCTTGCACTTGGACTTCTTTAGGTTCTGTGCCTGGTCTTCTTCCCTAGGAGAGCTTGCAGAGCCAGGCTCCCCTGTACCTTGCTGTGTCTCCGGGGACTCACCTGTGCAGGAGACTTTGAGGTTTGCCCTGCTGCTGTCAAGAACACTGCATCCTGTCTGAACTTTTCCTCTTTAAGTGTGTCATTAGACTGCTAATGCTATTTAATTAGACTAAGTTGGCAGTGTGTCCAGAAAGCTAGTTGCTCATTAGCAAAGCTGCCAGCTTTTCTCTTCTTTTGTGTTTTATTTCACTGCAAGTGTGAGACCAAATTAAATTCCTTTGACTTGTAAAACTGGCTTGTTTGGTCGCAAAGTTGTAGCTTGGATAGGGCTTTGTTTAGGATTACCCAGAGTTGTCCTAACCCAGGAAGTTCTGGCAAGATGCAGAAAGGCCATCAGCTGCAGAATCTCTGGGAGGTGCTGGGAGGATCACCCCCTCCTGTGCCCCACTGGGGCGGAGGCCAGCATTGGTTGTGGTTAAAGACAGTCAGTGGGGTGACAGTCATTGAGAAACAGATTCTAAAGTGACATTTTTTGTTTTGCTTTTTACTTTAACCCAATGACAAAATTCTCTCATGAAATGCAAGTTGGTTCTTGTTGGAGTTTTGAAGTGTAACAGAAGATGAGCTTCTTTAGATTAAGGGAAGAAAAGTCAAAAGTAGGCAATTCAGCTAATCCATGGGACATTTATCTACAGGACTCTGGTCTCACCAGGGGGTCTGTGTCTGGGAGGCTGTTGGGTCTTTCACTTTATCACTAGAATCTCAGATGGCCAATGGGTGGTGGGGGAGGGGGAGCTGGAGTACTGTTCTGTTCTATGTAGAATAGTGGGCACCCAAATAATTCCAGGTCAAATTCATTGTTTATGCTTTTCCAGTTGCATGGAAGAAGACATAACAATTAAGCATGCTTCAAAACAACTAGCAATGCCATGGTTGCCACTCAAGGTGTGTCTTTCCTACAGGTCCAGACCTTCCTGGGGAATCCCATGTGGGATACCGCTTCCATGGTTCAAAAATGGAAAAATTTAATCTTACGACAAACTCAGGCCAACTTTAGGGCAACTGAGAAGATAGGAATCCACTCTTGCTTGCTTATCTTGTCAACATTTTTTCATTCTGTGCTTTAGAACACGTAGCACCATACTAATCTCATGAAACCCATACCCAAACTAGGAGCACATGACAGCCTTTGAAATTTTTGTATTCATTGTCCAGTAAAATAACTGAATCAATTGAGCACTTCAAGTCCCCTGACTAATTTCTAAATAAAATTCTCAGCAATTAGAAAATTTGGAATTAGGAAGAGAGCTAGCTGTGTGTATTTGAGGACCTGGAATGTCACAATCAGGTTCCTTATGGTTTTCAAGAAAGTTACAGTCTAAGTGTCATGCTAGAGAGGACTTGTACCCTTTGCACTAAATGAAGAAACTTCAAACAAATTCCTTTAGTTAGATAGAACTCATTTTAAAACCTGAGAAACCACCCTGAGTTGGGATCATCTTGTTTTCAAGCTGGCTTGTGTTGTAAGTTGGTCTGCATTTTGGTGGGATGGGGTGGCGGAAGATGTCACAGGGAACATAAAGAGGCTTAAGTATTCTTTTATCTGATAATTCAAATCTTGAAAATTCTCTTAAAGATATCATCTGGGGGCTGGGATGTTACTCAGCAGTGAAGTGCTTGTCCAGCACTTGTAAGACCATGGCTCGATCCCCAGCACAGCCCAGAAACAAAACAAAACACACACACTTGAAATCGAGAAAGAACAGATGCCAAACAAAGTGGCCTCTTCAGCACAGTCTTATTTAAAATAGTGAAATATCAAAAGCAACCAAAATGGTGACAGTCTATCGCACATCCTCCCGATGTGACAACGTGCAGCTATTGATGTTGACAACCATGAGGACTGCATTACAGCATGGAGAACGGTCCAGGCTGCAGGAAAATACACCAGAGAGCCAAGTGTTTGAGCAAGAGGTGCCTGGGCGAAACGCCGCGGGAACAGCTGGAAGGAAGTAGTTTGTAAAGGGCAGAGAGCAGGGAGGCATAGTACCAAGAAAATAGTTTGTAAATGGTTAGAGTATTTAGATGTTTCCCCACCCTGGATTTCAGATTTCTCTAACCTCATCGTATGACTTGTATTATAAAAACGTTGAAGAGAGAGAACATTAAACTGGTCAAATTCATTTTAGTTTCTATTTAATTATTGACCCAGGTAAAGGACAATTATAAAGACAAGTTCAAAAAATCCCTTTTTCTCCCTTTGAGTCCTTTATTTTGTTTTGCTATGATGTTCAAAGCTCTTTCACTTCAGAGACAATATAATTATAGTAAGAAGAAGAAATAAGCCTGCGGAGAGTGTTTTGAATAGATTTGTCTCCAAGGTTCCTGGAACTACAATGGTCATTTGACTTTTTAGATGACGGTAACATTAACGAAGAGCGGAGCAGAGTGACTGCAAAAACATCTCAAGCACAGCATGGTCAGACAGGTGTGGGCAGAAGCCTCATCCACCTTGCCTTAGACTGCACTCCCCCAACCCTGCTCCCCAGGGGCAGGGCAAGAGGTGAGCTGCCTGGTGTGAAAGACTTTTTTTGGGGGGTGGTGATGGTGAGGTTTTTCTAAGGAAGATGGACAGGGACGGGGAAGATGCCAAGTGAGGCCTTCAGCCCAGGTGGGTGTGGGGCTCTGTGGGTTTCACATCAGAGCTACCCCATTAGGGTCAGGGAGTAGTCTCATCACATCTGCCAATCATTAGTTAAGGGCTGCCCATCTTGTGGCCCACCAGTCTCTGGGAGTGCCCACTTTGGCTCCCTGTGGCACTGGCAGCAGGCTCTTACATCCTGGGGCTGCTTGGGGAAAGGGAGCAGCAGGCTCTGGTGAAAGTGGCAGGGGCCTCAGGCATCATATGCTACACACCTGTTACTAGCTCTGTGGTCTTTGATACTCAATTTTGGGTTATTGGATTTCTGACCCACCTGTTCCCAAAGCCATCCTTTCGACCACCAGGGCTGTAGCCACAGTTGGTAGTAGACTGTGAGGCTACCGGAACATACACATTCAATCTGCAAGCAAACATTGAACACCCATCATGTGCACATGACTCTGCTTTGCCCAGAACTTGACAGTTGAACAATGCAGGAGACGCATCCGAGGGATGATGAAAGAAGGGTATCATGGAAAGGGATAGCGATGTTTGAAGAGGGTGACAGTTTCAGAGATGCTGTATGGTAAGCGTGACTTCAGAATGAGTTTGAGGGCAGTGAAGGTGGCTCGAGTAGAATGTCACTGACAGGTGGAAACACAGAAGCAGAAGTTGCTAGGTTTGGGGGTGGAGGCTGGAGAAGCAGGAGTGGTGCAGTGACGGTGGCTCCTAAGGAAAGGGTTGCTTAGGCACCTTGCTGTTAGGGAGGCAACGCGGGCCTGGGAGAGCCTAGAATCTTTATCAGATTATTTATGTTTGGCTGTGTTGGAGAATTGAACCCAGCACCTTGCACATGTTGGGCACTTGAGCCACATCCCTCTTTTATCATGCAGTTTGAATTTAACCATCTCCAGGGAAGCATGGAAATGATTGTTACACTCAGGTCATTTTGAAAAAGCACCAGTGGTGATTTCACCGGGCATTGCGGATGAGGAGTTTTGATGGGGGGATATTCCCATGGGATGAAAATCTGTCCAACTGTATTGTAAGCTGCCTGAGGGCAGGGACGGGATCTCTTCTATGTCCACGTCCCCCTTCTCGGACTCGAGGCACAGTGGACTCAAGACGATGAGAATGAGTGAGCCATGTATAGTGAGTCATGCTGAAGAAATGTCCTTCCCCCCCTTTTCTGGTCATTGGCTGGACACGATAGGACTGTCCCAATTTGCCCATGGGTTCAGCATTTATCTCTGCTGGCTCTTTTTGCTGGTGTCACCTGTACAGAAAGGGCAGTGTGACACGGCAGAGCTCTGGGGGGGCCCTATTGTTCTCCAGCCACCTAGTTGACGGCTTGCTCTGCACAGGGCTTTGTGTTACTTGGTTCTGAGTGGGCTCCTACTGACCCAGCATGTGGCCCGAGAGAGTGGGACAGCTGCTGAAGCTGCCCTCCAGGGTCACCAGAGCTTGACTCCGGCTCCAGCACTGCCCGACCCTATTTCCTCCAGGGCCTGTCCTGCTTTGCCTTCCAGGATGCTGCATGTTCTTCCCTGTCCCTTTGCTCTTCCAGGTTGTCCCAGTTTCCCTGAGGGTGACCTCTAGGGCTCTGTCCTTTGTCCTCTTGTTTTGCTACATTCTCTACCATGTAGCAAAGTCCCACCTGACTTTCTCACCTGTTGAGGACTGGAGTGTTCTTGGTTTGGTGCATCCAATGTCCTTATGAGCTCTTGACCCATTTCCAGGATTTTAGCCTGAGGCTTTAAACTTGGCTTCATGCTCTAGGACACTCTGACCACCTTTCCTTCTCCTTCTTTTCCTTTCCTTAACTTCTCTGGATCCCATCTTTCCTCTAGGCTGACTGTCCCATCTCCGGCCCCACCTTCCACTACTTAATGTCTGTCACTTGCTATAGGTTTCCACTACATTTTTTTTTATGGTTCTGGGGATGGAATCTGGGGCCTTGTGCATGCTAAGCATGTGCGGTGTGGCCAAGTCACACTCCAGCTCCAATTTCACTTTTTGCTGATTTCTTCACAGGCTCATCTAACTCTGTCTCCCCTCCAGGTGCCAGCACTCCCTGTACCCCAATTCTCTGCATTGTCCTGTAGGTGCCACCTACACTTCTCTTACTGTCCTATAGCCATCGTGTTTGCATGGAGGACTTCTGCTACCGTCTGTGTTCTGGTGATGCTCACATCTCTCTGTCTCGCCCAGACTTGTCTCCTGCTCTCTGGATGCTTATCCACAGCTTCCTGAAAGCCACCACCTGAAGGTCCCAGAGTCAACACGCCCGAGCCTGCACTCAAACTTTCTGCTGAGTCCTGCCATGTCTCTGCACTCTCTGCTCAGCCCATGGGTCCCTTGCCGACCCCCGCCCGCCCAAGTCAGAAGGTTCACAGTTGCCCGCTATTAATCCTCCTATTAATCCACCACTTGGAACTCGAGAGCTCCTTCTGCTCTCCTGTCCCATCCAACCAGTTGCTTGCTCATGCTTCATGGCCTTTTGTTCCCTCTGGACTCTCTCTTCTCCTCTCAATCCCTACTGCCACTCCCTGTGTCCAAGGTCTTGTCACTTCTCATTTGAACTATTGTAATAGAGTCTTGGTTGTTCTTCTTTGCTTTGTCTTGGTCTCAAAAATTATCAAAGGGTATCTTGTTTACAGCCTCCTGGCCACGGCTGCCTGTCCTCTTGTTCATGTCAGTGTCTGGACCTCTGTTGCCTCACAGCTTTCATGCTTTATGCTCCTAAAGACGAACCCTTCCCAGGTGGCTCCTGTGCCCCACCCCTGCCTTCCTGATTTTGGCGTTCCATGCTGGGCCCTTGGGGTGGAGGCTTATGTTAGACCAGGGAGTGTTGATGTTTGTGTTAGGACATGGTAGGGTGAAGATTCTGAGCAAGACCAGTGCAACAACAAGGTGGACAGGCCAGTGAGTGGCTCAGCCAGTTCCAGGAGGAGATTGTGTCCTGTTTGGGTGATCTGGGGTCACATGGGGCTTCTGTCCATGCCCCATCATCACCAAGTGACAACCTCTTTTAACACAAGACCCACTACATATACTACTTTGTTGCCCCCTGGCCTGCCCTGACCCATGGCCATGCTCAGATCTTTCTCTGAATCAGCACTGCCAAATCCCCTGGACTGCGTGTCAAGGAAAGGATGTGTAAAAGACATGCCTCCATCGGAGAACAAATCCCAAGCTCAAGAAGAGGAGTTATTGTGGCTCTTTCATAGCATATTCTTTATGTCAGAGAACTCAAGGTCCAGGGACTGCATAGGATTCATTTCCATTTGAGCCAGTCAGTGCCCAACATGGCCTTTGAGGGAATGAAATCCAAGTTATTTGTTTATTTTTTTTATGGGACCAAGGTGCTGACAGGTGAATTGAAGTATCAGAGAGGGACCTGGGATTTGTTGAAACTTGTCTTTCAGAGTCTTCTGTGGCCAACAGAATCAAAGCAAACCTTGGCATCACCAACAGGAGGACTGAAAACAAAACCCAAACTCTGCTATTTTCTTGAAACAAAGTCATAACACACATGCACCAGTGATCCTGGCTGCAGGCCCAGCCCTGTCCTTCACAGGGGGGAGGCAGTGGGGTTAGGAGAGTGCTTAGGAGAGTGATCTGGCAGCCAGCACCTGCCTTGCCAATTAACAGCTTTCTGCCAGAAGAAAGTTAATTAACCTGCCTGAATCTCGGTGTCCTCACCTGTAAAATGGGGCAGTCCTGATATACCAATCCCATTGGGGTTGTCCCCAGGATAATGCACTTGAGCTGGCCACTCTTCTCAGAGGTCAGGGTGGGGATGCTGATGAGAGTCCCGAAGAAGGCTCCAGCTCTGGAAAGGGAAGAATGAGAGTGTGGGGTTGCAGCGGACCGTGGGGTATGAGACTGGGGGGGGGGTCACTCAGGATACTCCCACCCAACACCCACACCTTTTCCCATTTGAAGTTTTAGAGAAGTCTCTAGAATAAACCACATAAAGGCTGTGTCTAAACAACAGATAGTGACCTGAGAGGTCATCATAGGGGAATGTAAAACCTTGATGACCAGGAGAAATTTCCACTCAGTCACCATCTGCTTCCCAGGACACACCTGGCAGAAGATGGGGTCAAACACATTGACTTTTCCCTGCCCAGCCAAGACAGACTGCCTCAGACGGCCCCTGGCAGCACCTGTCTGCCTCTGGCCTCACAGTTTCACCTGCTGCCCCCCAGCTCCATTCTGAAGGTAGCATCAGTGTTTGAAGCTGTAAACCAGACACCCAGGGATGTCAACTGGTCCTGACACCCAGACGCTGGGGAGACGATGAAGGGTGGTGAGCCAGGAGGAGCGTAAGAAACACAACCTGCCTCCTGAGCAAGGTGAGTTTTTTTCTGTTCCCATAGTAACACAGGATAGAGACAGAACTGACTGCAGAAAATGGCAACTGATACCTCGATACTTGGCCTCAGTATCTAGGAGTGGGTACAGGGTGGCGAGTCCCACCCAAACTGGAGGATATGGCCCCTGACCACAGAAGGCAGCTGCTTCTCACCTCCCGCCAAGTATTGCCAGCTGGCTAGATTTTTTGTGATTCTTCATGAGAAGCAGGAAATTGTGGACTTCTGTGTGTAAAAATCTCCTATTTAAAAAAGGTGGTAATTATTTCCTCCTTATATTTTAATCAGTCCCATTGGTCCAACAAAACATATCCTCATGGCCAGATGTCAGGCTGCAAGCTCTGTGTTGCTTCCTTTAAATTCTTTAGAGAGGAGCAGGAAGAGAATGAAATCTTCTCTTGCTCCCAGGACTGCATATCTTTACATCACTTGATTCTCTTCCAGTAGAATCCATGGATTTGCTGTCAGGGCTTCTTTCTTCTTAGGCTTTACTGCAGGCTCCTTCAAGGAAGGGTCATGGGAGAGTCAAGGTGTTCTTGAGCCAAACATTTCCCCCTGGATCCTGTGGGCTGAGGCTTCCACAGCCTCCCCCCACCACTGTGATGAGCTTGGTGTGGGCTTATATTCTGCTTCCCAGGTGGGGTCTGGAAATTGGCAATTGGCCCACCCTCCTTTTTATAGGCCAGTTGTGATCCTGAGGAGAGAAAATGGGGAGGAGGCAAGAACATCTCATTCTGCTACCGTGTGGTTTAAAAAAGCTCAGATGAACTTTATTTTAAACTGGCCAATTCCCAACACCAGAATATCCTCTTGGGGATCATTCCATTTAACGGAGTGAGGTTGTTTGAATAGCCCCAGTGACAGGGAGCTCACTGCCCATTGAGGGAAATCGTTCTATTTGTATACAATGAGAACAGTTGTAAACATCTTCCTTCTAATGAGCCGGTTCTTCCTGGGACTTAGTTCTGCCCTTGGAAATCACACAGCCTAAGTCAAATACTCCTTTGCCTGGCCATTCTTGAAGCATGTGAAGACGGACTGCATCCTACCATAGCCAAAATCTTCCTTGAACTAAATATTCTTCTTTTTCTCACCATTTCTTCCATGGCCCAGTTTTCAGAACTTTCACCATTCTCTTGGGTTTCTTCTGGCCCAACTCCTGTTTTTTGACTTCTCTGAGATGTTGACTCAGGGTTAACATAGTGCTAGTGAGATGAATTAAATCAGAACTAAAGGGAGTTCTTCACTGGATGTCACTGCTTAGTTTGGTGGGGTGAATTCACGACTCCCATCTCCCCAGTGAGTCCTGCACTATGAGAAGGTGGGAGGAACAGGCAATGATCAGATGTCACCTTTGTTCTTAATTGACAGGACATTCCCTCTCAGGCTGGGCTGGAGGGTGCTGGAGAGGAGCAGGGTGTGCAGTTGTTTTGAATAACTGTCTGTGGATTGCCTGCTGTGTACACTTGCCATACAGAGGGGGAAGAGACAGATAAGGACCTGTCCTCTTGAAGCTGACTTCTAGTGGGCAAAGATGACACAAACAAACCAATGAACAGAGTAAAGAATTTTATTTCCAGCAGCCAAGACAAGGACACTGTTTTGTTTTCGGTTGGCTAGATTGGTCACCACCTGCAAAATACATAATATAAAAAAGGAAAAGTGCAGTTAATGCCATTTGGATTGCCCAAACTGGGAAAAGGCAGCTAGTCTGTCTTCCCACCAATCCTACAGACATGGACTTCAAATCACAGAAACAGAAGCCAGGAGGAAGACACATGCAGATGCCAGTAGGATGTGACAGTGAGAGAAGACACTGCAGTACAGTTTCTTTGGTGCCCATCTGGGTCAGGGAATCATTTCTCAGTTTCTGTTCTCAACATGAGGAAACTCTGGATCCAGAAAATCAGCTATCAGGAAATTTGCTTTTAATTTTAAAAGGACTCCGTTTCAATCTCAGCACCCCAAGGCCCTCCAGGCAAGGACAGTGGTGTCACCAAGGCTTCCCTCGTATGGCGAAGAGCATTTTCCACATCAAACTCCCTTTAATTCTCCCAAAGAGCTTATAAGATATTTCTTAAAGCTTTAAATATACAAAAAGAAGAGCCAATGGACACAATATGACCAATTCTCATATGCTAAAAGGACCATGATCAAGATGTCAATGAGATGATTTCTGTTATTAACTCCACGCAAAGAAGGAGACGTTGAGGATTTTCAGTTTACCTAACTAAGATCACGTAATAAGTAAGTGATAGTGTTGGGAATCCACGTGCGCTGTACGCCATCTCTCTTTTAGCTCATGGAAATAAAATAAGCAGCGCAGTCAGGCAGAGGACAAGTGTGTAAAGCACTTCTGAGGGGACAGGATGGTGATGTCAAGGGCCTCAGGAATCTGGGCTTCTGCATTCAGACTTGGCTCCTGTAGCAACGCTGGTTTTCGGCAATGAAAAGAGAGGCTCCCCAGCAAGGCTCCCTTCAACAGCATCAGAGGACACTGAAGACCCAGCAGCTAGGTGAAGCATGTCCCCCTCCACTATTAGCAGTTCTCTAGGAGAAGCCACAAGTGCCCTGTGCGAGGAGCCTTCTCAGTACTCATCTGCCAATCACTGTTTTCCAAATATCCCCCCGCTGTGCTGTTGTGACTTTGGCTCCCTCTAGATCCCTATTTCAGAACCTACATGGCATGCTGTTGAGGTGAAGCTTCAGGAAGAGCTCAAGAAGGGAACTCTGCAGAGGAGGGCTTAAAAAGAAACAAGAACTCCCAAAAGGGCTTAGAATCCATGCCTTCCCAATTTTACCCATATTTATTTATTAATATTAATTAATATAATTAATTAATATAATTAATTAATATTAATTATATATTAATCAATATTTATTGAGCACTCTGTGACAGGTACTGAGAATACAGTGGCAAATGGCAAGCATCCATTATATTTCATAAGCTTTTAATGCAGTGGGGGGATGGGGAAGAAACAAGGACATTACAAGGCAGTGTCACGTGTGACAATTCAGAGAAATGGGAAGAAGTGAGAGGAGGTAAGAGGAGGCTGGGCAGAGGCCATGAGTTGGGGGAGTAATCATCGGGTTGGAGGGACTTTATGATGGGAGAACCACAGGACTTGCTGCTCACTAGACCTAGCAGAGGAGAGACCCTCTGACCATTGCAGTTTCCCATCGCAACTCCCTCAATGCCTCATGTAATCCTTCTTTTGAACGTCTGGCTTGACGGGTGGACTGTAGCTCCATGAGAGGAGGCACTGACCCCTGTTGTGGACGGTGTCCGGGAAGGGATGCTCCAATAAAGAAATACAGAGAATGATTTTTACCACAAAGAGGAAGAGCAGTTCTTGAGAGAGCCAGAGGAAGGAGCTGACTTTGGAGAAAGGCAATGTCTTTTGTTTGAGGGGTGTTGGATTTGAAGGCCATCATTCTTCTATTCATATGGAGATGTTCAGATGAAGATGGAGAAGTCAGACTAAAATTTAAGAAACAGCCCAGGACAGGAGATAAAATTAGGCTAGTATTCCACATGGCTTTATTGGGTAGGACCAATAAAGCCCAAGAAGCTAAAAAGACATCTGAGCATAGAGTATAGACAGAGATTAGGACAAGAAACTGGGCAGTGGAGTCCACCTATGTTTATAGGATAGGAGGTGGAAGGTGGGATAGTGTTCCAAGGAAGAAGAAAGTTCCAAGGGAGAGAGTTATAAACAGCATCTGACTGGAAGCAGAGACTGATGGGATGAGAAGCTACTTCTGTATCCCACAACAGAATTGGTGTAGTGAAGGGTGTAGGAAGGAGGCCCAGTGCAAAGCTGGTGAGTAGAAGATGTTACTGGGCAATGCTGAAGTTTTGGAACACCAGTAGAAAAGGGAAGGTGCAAGGTGTAAATCAGCAGTAGGGAACAATAACACAGTAACATCAAAAGAAAAAATTTGGGGAAAGGGAGAAAATCTGGAGTGATGTGGAGGTCCAAAGAAAGGTATTATGGTTTGGAGATGAGGTATCCTGCAAAAAGCTCATGCTAGTCAATGTGGGAATGTCCAGAGGTGAAATGATCAGATTCTGAGAGCTGTAATAACCAGTGGGTTAGGCACATGATGGATTAATAATTTGAATGAGTTACTGGCTGGTAACTATAGGTAGGTGTGATGTGGCTGGAGGAATTAAGTAACCAGGAGCATGCCCTTAGGGATTATATATCTTTTCCTTGGGTCCTCTGCTTCCTGGCTGCCATGAGCTGAGCTGCTTCCCTCTGCCATGCCATTCTGCGTAACTGTTCTGTCTTATCTTGGACCCAGAACAATGGTGTTGACAGACCAGGAACTGAATTTCTGAAACTGTGAGTCCAAAATAAACTTTTCCTCTTTCAAATTGTTCCTGTCAAATGTTTCAGTCACAGTGTCAAAAAGTTGACTAACACAAAAGAACTCAACAAAGAAGACACTGACCACGGAAAAAAAGATTGTGATACTTAATGACATAGGAGATAAAAGAAAAAGTAGAAGCCATGGGTGTCTCAACTTTTGTCCTACTTAGTTTACAGTGAAAAGCTATTGGTTGTAACTCCTCTGAGAACCTGTCTGGTCCTGAGCTTTTTGTTCTCGGTAGGATTTTGATGGCGACTTTAGTTTTGTTGCTTGAAATTAAACTGTTTCAATTTTCTATGTCCTTCTGATTCATTTTGGGTAGGTCATATATCTCTAGAAATTTGTTGATGTCTTCAAGATTTTCTACTTTATTACAGTATAAATATTCAAAATAAGTTCTGATTATCATCTGTATTTCAATAGCACCCTTTGTGATATTTCCTTTTTTATCATAAGTTTTAGTAATTTGCATTTTCTCTCTTTCTCTTTGTTAATTTGGCTAAGGGTTTAATCAATATTATTGATTTTTTCAAAGAACCAACTTTTTATTTTGTCGATTTTTTTGATTGTTTCTTTTGTTTCAATTTCATTGATTTCAGCTCTGATTTTACTTATTTCCTGTCTTGTCTTCTATTGCTTTTGGTGTTGATTTCTTCTTTTTCTAGGGCTTTGAGATATAATGTTAGATTACTTACTTGTTGACTTTCTATTCTTTTAATGAATGAACTCAATGCAATGACCTCTTCTCTTAGCACTGCCTTCATAGTGTCCCAGAGATTTTAATATGTTGCTATTCTCATTTACCTCTAAGTATTTTTATTTCATCCCTAATTTCTTCTGCTATCCATTCATCATTCAATAGCATATTATTTAGTCTCCCAGGTATTAAGTATCTTTTTAAAAAAATTTATCATTGATTTCTAATTTCATTCCATTATGATCTGATAGGATGCAAGGTATTATATCTATTTTTTTTTGTATTTGCTAAGAGCTGCTTTGTGGTTTAAGCTATGGTCTATTTTAGAGAAGGATCCATGTGCTGCTGAGAAGAAAGTGTATTCAGTCATTGATGGGTTAAATATTCTATATATGTCTGTTAAGTCTAAATTACTAATTGTATTTTTTAGTTACATAGCTTGTTTATTTAGTTTTTGTTTGGAGGATCTATCCAGTGGTAATAGAGGTGTGTTAAAGTTACCCAGTATTATTGTGTTATGGTCTATTTGCTTCTTGAAATTGAGAAGTGTTTTGATGTACGTAGATGCTCCATTGTTTGGGGTATAAATATTTATGATTGTTATGTCTTATCGATATAAAATTCCCTTAAACAGCATGAAAGGTTGTTCTTTGTCCCTTCTGATTAACTTTGGCTTGAAGTCCACTTTATCTGATAGGAGGATAGAAACCCCTGCATGTTTATGAGATCCATGTGAGTGATATGTTTTTTCCCCATCCTTTTACTTTCAGTCTGTGGATGTCTTTGCCAATGAGGTAAGTCTCTTGGAGATAGCATATTGTTGAGTCTTATTTTTAATCCAATCTGCCAGTCTGTGTCTTTTTATTGATGAGTTTAGGCCATTTACATTCAATGTTGTTATTGAGATAAGATTTTTATTCCCTGTCATTTTGACTTATTTCTGGTTTTTGATTTGAATTAGTTTCTTCATTGATTCACTGTTCTTCCTCCCTTTGCTGGTTTTCACTTTTATTTTTCATTTCTTCTTCAAGGAATATCTCATTGAGTATGTTTTGTAATGATGCTTTCTAGTTGTGAATTCTTTTAACTTTTGTTCAGCATGGAAGGTTTTGATTTCATCATCAATTTTGAAGCTTAATTTTGCTGGATATAGTATTCTTGGTTGGCATCTATTTTGTTTCAGAGCTTGGTATGTTGTTCCGAGGCCTCCTAGCTTTGACAGTCTGTGTTGAGCGATCAGCTGAGATCTGGATTGGTTTTCCTCTAAATGGTACCTGTCTTTTTTCTCTGGCAGCCTTTAAAAGTTTGTCTTCATTCTATATGTTAGGCATTTTCATAATAATGTGACTTGGTGTGGGTCTGCTGTAGTTTTGTATATTTGGGGTCCTGTAAGCCTCCTGTATTTGATTATCCACTTCATTATTTAGATTTGGGAAATTTTCTGATATTATTTCATTGAAAAGGTTGTACATTCCTTTCATTTGAATCTCTGAGCCTTTATCTAGCCCAGTAAATCTTAAATTTGGTCTTTTCAGTTTATCCCATATTTCTTGGAAGTTCTGTTCGTGGTCTCTTTAAGATTTTTTCTCCATGGTCAACTTTGTTTTCAATACTATACATTTTGTCTTCATTGCATGAAACTCTGTCTTCCAAATGATCTAATCTGTTGGTGATACTTTCATTTGAATTTTTAATTTGGTTAATTGATTCCTTCATTTCTAGGCTTCTGCTTGTTTTTTTTTCAGAATCTCTATCTCCTTATTGAATTAATCTTTAACTTCCTATATTTTCTCTCTGATTTCACTCCTTATACTGCTCTTATACTGATCTTTGTAGATCAGTTTAACTATGTATATTCTAAACTCCTTCTCTGACATTTTTCCTACTGTGGTATCAATGAATCCCATTATTGGAGCACATTGATTTGTTTCGTGTGATTTGTTTCCTTGATTTTTCATGTTGTTTGTGTGTCTACCCATCTAACAGCATGGATCTGAGGTGGTAGAGTTTCTACCCTGTGGACTTATATTGTACCTGAAGGTTTCCAGTACCTCATTGTTTAGGGGGAGGCAAATAATAATAACAACCAATGCAAAAAACATATAGCATTAAACAAAATAGTTCTTACTATGTCATCTACAGTGTTAATTATCACAATAAACAGAAATGATATGATCAGCCTGGGATGGTGGTGCACACCCGAATAAGCAGCAGCTGTGCTGCTGGGGATTTCTTCCTTATTTTATCATATTCAACCTCTTGAGCCATGATCTCTTTAGTATGTTCAGTTTTAAATTCCAGTAAAGTCCCCCTCCCCAACTTTTCTTTTGTTTGTTTACCCACTTTGTTGAGAAGCTGCCTGCCTGCTTTCTTGGCTTCACGTCAGGGAGCAGTCAAGAAAGCGACCTTCTCTGCTCTACCATCTTGAAAAACCTCTCAGCTATTGATTATAAGGGAAATTTACTTATATATAAAATCCACAAGCTGTGCATAGGGGTCTATGCCTATAACCCCAGCTACTTGGGAGTCAGAGTTAGGAGGATCACATGTTGGAGGTCAGCCTGGGAAACTTACTGAGACTCTGTCTCAAAATAAAAAAATAGAATAGGGCTGGAGATATAGCTCAGTGGTAAAGCATAACTGGATTCAATCCCAAGAACCAAGAAAAAAAAACTTCAATCATTTGTGGTGTCAGTTGTGGTCATTGGATAGTTATGAGAATAAAATGAAATAGAGCTGGGCGAATGTTCAGTATTATACCTGGCTGCATAGCAAACAATTAAATGAGATGGAGAAAAGCAATAAGGCCGTCAGAGGAAGCAACATTAAGGAGATAATACCAGCTATGTTCTGGGCTGGAACAGAGCCTCTTGAGTTGAGCTCTTATCTCTCTGTTCATGCCAAGTTCAATTAGCTCTCTCCTGTTTATGCCAGTTCATCACCTTTATCAGCATTTTCTATGAGTAAGTGTTTATTTGCTATCGTCTTCCCCCTTGAGCACTAAATCTTTATGGGGACACTTTGCTCTCCTAGGGGAGCATTTGGCAATGTCTGGAGGTAATTTTGGTTGCCACATTGGGAGGCATGGGAACCAGCATCTTGTGCTGAGGCCAGGATGTTTGCCCCATAATGCCCAGGACAGGCTCCACCACAAAGCATTAATTACCCCATGTCAACTGTCAATAGCTCTCAGGTTGAGACACCTTGACCTACAGGGTGAGCTCCCTAGACCCAGGACCATGACATTCACATGGATCATGGTACCCCCAAGCACCAGGTACAAAGAAAGTCACATGATGGTTTCCCAATAATAACAGGAAATGGAGAATAGGCCAGGTTTGCTTTATCTTCTGCTTTGAGTACCCAGTGGCACAGGGTGCTGGGGGTTGTTTGGAAAGAAAGTTCACAAAGGAAAATGCAAATATTCTGTCTCTCAGAGGATAGAAGAGAGGAATCAGCCCCAAGGCGTCACCAGGAGACTGACATTGCTATAAACAAGAGAGTCTCAGAACCAAAGGTCTGGAACTGCAGGTAACCAAGAACACCAGAGACTACCCGCGGCTCATTGTTTTGACAGATAGAATTCAGCCACCCACAGAAGCAGCAGAGACAGAATTGTAAATAGACACAAAACAGAGAGAGTTCCTTTGGTAATGCACAAAGGTGAGGCTTCTTAGCCCCCTTAGGGGATGCCATGCACACAGAGCTCTCCACCTTGGGACAGTTTCTCAAGGTTGGAAGATGGATGTCAATAGCACTGTGCATTAGAATCACCAGGGGGCTTTTAAAGCACACTGAGGCTTTGGACATGCTCCTGGAGCTCAGGCTTACCTGATCTAAGCTGTGTGCCTGGGCATTGGTGTTTCTTTGAAAGCCCCCATACCAGGTGAAGTTGATGTAGCCCTATACAGAGAACAAACTACAGCTCAGAACTTTGCATAAACGATTGTTCTTTCCAGCACCCTATGTGCCCAGTTTCATTGGGTGGCTCACACTGTACCGTCTGAGGCTGAGCTCTTGATCCCTCTCTTACCTGGCCCTTGGTGGGCTGTATCAGCCAGCACTGTGGAGTGACCTGAATCTCAAGATTCAGTGCTGGTCATATCTACCCTCATTTCTTCAGGGCTGCACTTTGGCCTCTGGGATTCTGCTTTCGGCCCTTCCCCCCTCCTTCTCTGTAGAGCAGCCAGAGTGTCCTTTTGTCACTTATGACCCTTCAAAGGTTTTCCACTACGGAGAATGAAAAGGACAACTTCTGTACAAGACTGAGGCTGTGCGTGGTCTGGCCCCTCCTGTCACATCCCTCCACATCCTCCTGAATTTGAAGCATGGTTTTCCAGCCATGCCTCATGCTGTTCCTTGCACTGGAGTGCTCCCTGATACTTTAGAGGGCTGGATTCTTTATCACCTGCATACTTTAGTCTAAACCCAGGTCCCCCAGCCTTGGCACCACTGATGTGCCGGGCTGGAGAGTTCTGTGTTGCTGCGGCTGTTCTGGGCTCTGGGGGGGGGGGGTATTTGGCAGCTCCCTCAACCTCTCCTCACTGGATGCCAGTAGCATCCCACTCCCCAGTTGTGATGACAGAAAGGTCTCCAGACACTGCCAAATGCCCAAAATTGCTGCTAAATACTGGGTTAAGCATTACCTTTTAGAACAGGTGTTCGTTGGTCTCTAGGTTTTAAGAGTCCAGCTGTTTTTCTCAACCCCCAAATCCTGTTTGTTACTTTCATAGCCTTTTTCTCGCCTTGAAATTACATCTATCATTAGCTGTTAAGATCTGTGCCCCAGCCCCTCTAGACTACCTTGACTGTCACTCAGTCCTGTGATACCAGCATCGATTACAGCTCCTTCATACACAGCGTATACTTAGAAAAGTGTACTAACAAGTGCAGCTCTGGGAGAATAGATGTAGGAGCAGGTGGGAACACTGCCCATGGACGCAACTCTGCGGGGTGGTGTTCTAGTGCAGCAGAAATAATGTGGACCTTGAAGTCACTGAGTTCCAGCTTCACCACTCTGCCTTCTACTGCGGCTTAATTGACATCTTAGAGTCTTAGTTTTCTCATCTGCAGATTGGGGATGCTCTGTGTGGTCTTTTTCCCTGCTCACTCCTGGGCCCATTGGGGTTTAGATGCTCCTCCATGTGCCCTTGGAACCTGGTACAGGTCTCCAGGGTTCACCATTGCCAAGGTCAGGCTCTCACTGAATGCATGTCCTTCATACAGAGCCAAGCATATGGTAGACGTTCAGGAGATGACCTCAGTGCAGCATGGCCAGGAGCCAAGTTGTATCCACAGCTTAACAGTCTGCTAAAACAATTTCCACAGGGGCAGGTCCCTGACAAAAGGAACCAATCCAGGTCCTGCCTTGGTTGGACTGAAGAACTGGGGAGGCCACACTCCTCTCTGTTCTTCACGTTGGGATTCTGGCTTCTTGCAGTGAACTGGGAAGGTAGGCCAGCATCTCAGGATTTCTCTCTCTTTCCTTATGCCACATCCTTTGCAAATAGTGAATTTAACAATCATATTCACTGAGCATCTCTGACACTCCCGGGAATTGAGTGTGGCAGTAATACCCAGTGGCTCCTCCTTGGCCAGAATAAAGTTATCTTCATTTTTCCAAAATGGTGCTCAAGAGGGATTCCCACGTGTAGAGTTGCCAGTGAGTTCCAGTTTATTCACAGTGGGATGCTCCTTTGCTCCCTCTGAAGGCACTTCTAGATGTTTGGAAATTGAGTCAAGGAGGCATAGCCCCCAGGGTAAGCTTTTCCTTAGACCAGGTCACCCCAGTCCCACTGGGTCACTAAGTGATAAAGCTGGGATCCAAATTGAGGCCTTGCATACCTCTCAATTTTTTTTGATGATCAAAATTGATAATTGAGGGGAAAAGCACCCCTTTCTTTAGCTTGGGTGGGGTTGACTGTCATCCAAGGCCACATGTAGGAGGAAAAGGTAACTTCACCTCCTAGGGCTGAAGTCACAAAGTACAGGTTGAATATCCCTTATTCAAAATGCTTGGGATGAGAAGGGCTTCAGATTCTGGAGTATTTGCATGTACATAGGGAAATATCTTGGGGGTGGGACCCAAGTCTATATATTAATTTATGTTTCCTATGTATACTGGGTACAGGTGGCCTGGAGGTAAAGTCATACAACTGTGTGTCTGTTTTGACTGCTGTCTGTCACATGGAGGTCAGGTGTGAAATTTTCCACTTATATTATCATGTCGGTTCTCAAAAATTTTTGGATTTTGAAGCAGTTCAGATTTTGGATTTTCAGATTAGGAATGTTCAACCTGTACCACAAACTTATAACAACAGAAATTTAGTATCTCACAGTTCTGGAGGCCAGACCTCTAGATTAAGCTATTGGAAGGGCCATATTGTGTCTGAAGTCTCTGGGAGAGGCTCCTTCCTGCCTTTTCCAGTTTCTGGGCACCCGGGTCATCTTTGACTAGTGGCTGCATCTCCCTTATCACATCCTCTGTCTTCACATGGCTGTCTTCCCTCTGTGTCTGTGCCCAAATTATCCTCCTCCTCCTCCTCCTCCTCCTCCTCCTCCTCTTCCTCCTTCTTCTTCAATAAGGACACCAGTCTTACTGGATGAAGGTCCCACTCTTGTGCATTATGCTCTCAACTAATTACATCTGCAGCAACTCTGTCCCCAAATAAGGTCATTTCCTGAAGGACCTGGGCCAGGACTTCCAACATTTCTTTTTGGAAGACACAATTCAACTTGTAACATTCCCCTACACAAGATGGGGTCTGCATTACCAGGAAAAACAGGGCAGGATGTGGAGTCTGAGCCGATGTGTTGGCTATGGGTGATCCACACAGCACCCGCCTCCTCTGCCATCTTCTTCACCGTGCCTGACCCCTGCCCACAGTATGGTCTGGAGGTTGTAGAAAGGCAGGAATAAGAAATCACAGTGTTCAGTTCCCCCTGGTGCCAACCTACAAGGTCACTATGGTCTGCCTGTGTCCCTTGCCTGAAGGTTCAGTGTTTCTGGATTCCAGGAACTAATTCCTTCTTTTGCTCCTGCAGACCTTGGAGAGTGGATCTGGACTCGTACTTGCCTAGAGGTTTGACTCTTCCCTTGTTCCTTGTTAAGCTTTCCTAAATCACCCCATTTGTCTTTCCTTTAAGGTCGATCCTGGTACAGCAACAAAAGCAAAAGGTGACCGCCACACTTCTAGGAGATGCCAGTTCTATGGTTATTTCCTGATTACCTGAATGGTTTGCTAGCGCTGGGTTGATGGGCCGTGGTCATGACTTCTGGGTCTCAATATTTCTTGGTGTGGCAACTCGTCATAACTCGTTAAACTTAAAATGCTTTGTAAGAAATCCTTTTCCCAGTGGCACAGTGTGGCAGGTGCAGAGTCAACACATCCATGCGCATCTGGGAGTCTGTGATAAAAGCCATTTTTCCTGAACCACAGGGAAAAGAAGCCAAACCAAAAGTCTTTGAGGAAGGAAGATTGGGAGAGGCACTTCAGTAGACCTCTTGTGTAGAGACTATAGCAAAGAGACCACTGAAGTACCACTAGTCTTTCATTCTTCTGAATTCAAAACAAATAGCAGAAATGGAAAACTAAAACAAGAAATGCTGGCATAACCAATGATAAATTTTGCAGGATTAGAAAAAGCTTCTGGCTGTGGACTCTGAGTCCTCTCCTGGATGCAAGCCCCTGGGCCTGGTGCTGGGTTCACCTGGCTCTGTACCTACCTGCAGCACCCAGCCAATTGTGGGGCAGAGAAGCCAGTGGAGACAACTTGGTGATGGCTGCGGTCTAAAGATGTTCTAAATTAACTGTGAGACTTTGCACAGAGGAGACTGTGGAAAGTCTGGAGAGAAAGCTTCATCTCCTGTTGCTCCTGGGTAACAACGCAACACTAGATGTGGGGTGGCAGAAGGGTAGAGTGTCCCCTTTTGCATCACATGAGGAAGTTCTAACATGGATGCATACAATAGGTAGAAGTTTGTTATTTTTGATTTAACTCAGCAGTTGTGGCTGATAATCAGGGACTCAGATGGCACCGTACCCAGGAGGTGGAGATATCGTGTGCTTGAGCCCCATGTGACAACCCACGGACCTCCCAGCCTGTTTGACAGTTCCCGAGCTCACCTTTCCAGGCCACCTCTAGCTCTGATTGCTCCTGAAGGTGAACTCTCATGTCCTCTCCCATTATCACCCCAAACATGCCAGAGCCTGTCCCTTAATTACTCACCCTCAACCTGCACATTTAAAAGGAGATAAAGAAAAGCTGCATTAGATCAGACGGGGGTGACTGACTGGAGAATTCAGGGCTCCTCTTGCATATCAGGGATTTTAAAATTAGACTGTCTGTTCCTTTCTTATCTTCCTTTTTATTGGGATGTACTTGACATTCGAAACTCACCCTTCACAGAGTACAGTTCAGTAATTTTTAAAAAATAGAATCACAAGTTATACAACCATAACTACCAATTACAGCTTTTATCAAAAGAAACCCGTAAACAGCCTATATTATTTCTTTTTATTATTTTAATTTTAACTTTATTTTTTGCAGTACTGGGGATTGATTCCAGAAGCGCTCTACCATTGAGCTCATCGCAGTCCCTTTTTAGTTTCTATTTTGAGACAGGGTCTTGCTAAGTTACCCAAGGTGGTCAAACTTAGGATCCTTCTGTCTCAGCCTCTCAGGTAGCTGGGATTACAGGAGAGAACTCTGTACCTGGCACAGCCTGCTCTATTCTTAAAATGCCACCTACCAACTCACCTTCTCTACTCCTGGTGGGCTGCCTTCTATCCCTGCCCATCCCACCTAATCTCTTTGGGGGGTGTCATTCTCTCTCTCTCTCTCTACATATATGTATAACCATAGGTAGAAGTTTGTTATTTTTTATTTAACTCAGCAGTTGTTGCTGATCGTCAGGGACTCAGATGGCGCCGTACTCAGGAGGCGGAGATATCGTGTGTTAGAGCCCCATATGACAACCCATGGCCCTCCCAGCCTGCTTGACAGTTCCCGAGCTCATATATATATATATATATATATATATATATATATATATATATAGAGAGAGAGAGAGAGAGAGAGAGAGAGAGAGACAGAGACAGAGGCAGAGACAGAGAGAGACAGAGGCAGAGACAGAGAGAGTGCTCACAAGCCACAACTTAAATTTTTCAGATAGTCACATTTTAAAAAGTAGAAAGAGAAATAGGTGAACATAATTTTAGCAACACCTTTTATTTAAAGCAGTGTATCAGTGTGTCATCTCCACATGCCGTCGATATACTCATTGTGAACGAGCTGTTTTGCTGAGGGGTTGCTGTTGCAAGGTGCTCCCTCGGGAGGGTCTTCTGTGGCCAGATCCACCCAATCATTCCTCCCAGGGCTCAGTTTGGCTCCTCTTGGGGCCACTTGTCACAGGCAGAGTTCATTGTTCCTGTTGTGTGTGTGGCGTCTGCGTCCAGCACTGGACGGGCAGCTTTGTGAGGATGATGCTGTGGAGGGAACTGTGTGTCCCCCTGCCCCATTCAGAGGTCAAAGCCCAAGCCCCTCATGTGATGGCTTTAGGAGACGAGCCTCTTGGGAGGTGACTCATGATAGGGTTACTGCTCTGATGAGGAGAGAAGCACACTCGCTCTTCCTCTCCCTCTCTCCACCATGGGAGGACACAGGGAGGAGGTGGCCATCTGCAGGCTGAGAGCCCTTACCAGAATGTGGCCATGCTGGCACCTGGTCTCAGACTTGGGCTTACGACTGTGGGAGAATGGACTTGGTTGTTTAAGCCACCTGTTTGTTCTCTGATAGTTTTACCATCTCAGGCTGAGCTGAAGAGTAAGGGGGCGGGTGACACCTTCCTCCTCATGACTGTATCTCAGTGCCAAGCACCGGAGGGCACATTTGATAAATGAATAAACGAATTCTTACAGGTAGAGAGTAGTAAGGTGCAGCAATAACTACTTAGAAAACCCACCCAGAATATTATCCACTAGGAGACTTCCTTTTCACGAATTTTCAGAAAACGTGTTGTCCTGGGAATAGGAGGGATAACCAAAAAATGTTGCTAGACATTGTCAGATGTCACCTGGTGGAGCATGGGGGTAATTGTCTAAGGAAACAGCCACTGATCCAAAGACCCCATGTTAACTAGAGCTACTGCTCAGATTTACCTCCCCCTGTTCTCTCCCTCACTCTGCTCTGGCTAAAATGACTTTTCTAGATCATGGGGTCACAGAAAAACATAAAACCATCCAAGTCCCCACTCCATAGAGCCTGCATTGTAGAGGAAGATGGGTAAATCCTAAAAAAGAAACAAATGCATATGGTGTATCATGATGATGAGCATCTGAAGCAGCACAGTGACTGTGGATGACATTTCCTGCTGGCTCTATGGAGTGGGGACTTGGATGGTTTTATGTTTTTCTGTGACCCCATGATCTAGAAAAGAGCATAGCACATAATAGGTGCTTCATAAAATGACATTGGAAGAATGGGTTGTATAAATGATTAGAAGGGCAGGTGGGAACACACAGCATGGGATATACAGGACTTGGGTGAGATGGTGAGGGAGCCAGCCAACTGGAACGAAAGTAAATTCTGAGATTGGGGAATATGGAAAGCTTGATAGGATGTAGGCAAATTTCAGATATAATTGAAACTTAGGCAGGGTACCTTGTCTACTACCTATCCGGCAAGTGGGAGCCAGAGTAGGTTCATAAGTAGGAGAGAGATGTGATAAAAGTGAGAAACCTAAAAACGATGCAGGGGAAGCCAGAAGCCAAGTAGAAAATTACTCCAATGTTTTGGGTATGAGTAGAGAGAGCTGGCAAATAGATTCCTTCTCATTGGTGAGACGTGCTGGGCCAAGGAGATGCCAAGAGGACCGTGCATTCATTCAACAATATCCATGGCCACGTGAGAATGAATTGCGGCACGAAGCCAAGGGTTTGCCATCCCTGGTGTGAGACGTCAGGTCCGAGGCAGTGATTATTAGTGAGATAGAAAATGTAGACACTTGTAAATCATAGGTCTTCTGGATTTATGAGCAGTATTTTAGTCAAATTTGGAGAGCAGCATTTTGTAACATTATATGTTAGAGGCAGCTGAGTAAGTTTTTGACCATGTGTTGGTAAGAATGGCACCCTGTCAGTCAGGAAGCAGGCTTCTTGCGTGAATGTCTCTCAGGGACAATAATAAGGCTGACCTTGGGAAATAAGATTCTAGATAAGAATAGTGAAGGGGAACTAAGCCACCTTGGGATAATGGGCCATATCTCTAAGTAGTTTTCCCTTCTGGTTATTTTAATCTTAAGTAAATTTACTCTTCCGAATAGTACTGTACTATTTTTGTGCAGTTACTTAGCATGTTTTTACAAGTGTTACTTTGCTTGTAACCTTTCTTGTAAATATATGGTTGGAACCTTTAAAAAAAATTCCACCAACCAAACAGCATGAAGACATGGGAAAATGAGCAAAAGAATCCAGCCACAAAGAAGGCTATACATGCATCCATTTATTTAAAGCAAAAAATGGTCAAAACTGATTTATGCTTTTAGAAGTCAGGATAGGATCCTTGGGGGTTGGGGATGATGGGAAAGAGGCACGGGAAGATTTCTGGTGAGTTGGTTATGTTCTGTTTCTTGATCTGGGGGCTGGTTGCATGAGTAGGTTCACTCTGGATATTCAGTAATCTGTACACTTAGGTTTTGAGGGCACTTTTCTTTGTGTATATTTACTTTAGTGAAAAGTTTTTAAATAAAAAAGGAAGTTTCTCAATAATGGTGGTTTCAATGTTATTGCCTTAAATGTCTCTATCAGGTGAATATACGCTGGTCATTGATTTGCAGAGGTTGACTATATTTAGATAGAGTATGGTGGGTAGGAAGAAAAAACTCGTGCTTTAGAATCTTGTGGAGGTGGATTCAAATAGAACTTCTTCTCTTGTTAGCTGGGTGACATTAGTAACTTTTTATATTCTTCCCGAAGCTTCATTTCCTTATCTGAAAAATGGGGAAAAGATAGGTGCTAACAGAAAAAAGCTCTAAATGGCTAAAGCTGAAAAAATTTGGGCACTAAAATAAAGTAGTATTGGATTTTCTCCCAAAGTATAAAATAAATATTCATGAATCCATACTGATATAAATAAGTGACTGACTGAATTAATAAGTGAGAACAAAAATCTACTATGCAGAATTGCAGATAATGGATGTAGCTTCTCTGCCCTATGGGAAATAAGGACCACTCAGTCCTGAAGTGTGTGCTGCACCCAGTGACTTCCTTTCCAAGGGCGGCAAGTGGGAAAGAGTGAGGAGAAACCTGACACACATTGCTCCTTCAGGTGATTGAGCACAAGGAAAAGTCTGAGAAACTGTCACAGCTCAGAGGAGCCTAAGGAGTCCGGATGATTAAATATAAGGAGGGTCCTGGATGAGACACTGAGCTGAAAAAGGACATTAGGTAAAAAGTACTGAAATCTTAATAAAATGTGGAATTTAGATAATGATACCGTGTTGACATTAGTTGTAGAAAATGTAACATACTGATGGAAGATATTAATAGGGGAAACCATAGGCCAAGACTATGATTTTTCTGTAACTCTAAAATTGCTCTTAAAAAAGCACAGGGAAAGACCTATGTTACCTTGCGATCACAGGCATGAAATTTCACACTTAAACATCAGGCTCCCACACCCACTGGGCTTAGTTCCCTTAGTTGGGTGAATGTCCTCAGTGCCTACCTTCCCTCCCATTTCTACACGTCTGTGTCACTCCACCTGGGTCCTAAGGTCAGTGTGGGTTTTCATGGTGATTGGATCCAAGCTGAATGCTGCATTAAAGTCATACCTGTACAGCTGGCTATCTGAACTTGTAGGTTCATAGCTGTAGACTTGAGCTTTGGGGGGTCAAATATACTTGAAAAAAAATTACATGTGTACTGAACATGTGCAGACTTTTTCTTTTCTGCTGCTTTACTGAATAATATAGTCTGACCATTTTCAAAGCCTTTGCATTGTATTAGGTTTTGTAAGTCATCGAGAGGTGATTCAAATATATGGGAGGATGTGTATTTGATATATGCAAATGCAATGCCATTTTATATATGAACTTAAGCATCCACAGATTTTGGTATCTGCAAGGATCCTGGAACCAGTCCCTCAATCCCAGAGACAACTGGATTCCAGTTTTCTTTGCAAATATAAATTTGAGAAAAATTTAATAGGCTCATATGAAAAAAATTGAATGGATGAATATTGTCATTAAAAAAGAAAGGATCTGGAAGAATAGATCTTGGATTCACCATTGGCTGTTCTAAAAGAGGCTTCAGAGGTGTAAAAACCAGATACAATGGGTAGACCTGGTTTGATCTTGAGTGTGATCAACTGTAAGAAAGTATGTTTGGAAAACATAAGAAGAAATTTTGAGTACATTTTGAGTGTGAGATGATCTTAAAGAAGTGTTGATTTTATCAGGTTTGCAATGATATGACATTTTACAATGGCCTCAATTATGAGTGGAATATATTAACAGGTTGACAGGTTTATAGGTAACACTTATGATATTAAGTGTGGGATTTATTAAATTATGGCAACAGTCCAGAATAGGCAAAAAGGAAAGCCAACACATGATTCTGAGAGTAGGAAGGGAGAGAGAAAGGATAGGTGGTGGGAGGGGGAGAAATGGGGATGACAATGGGGATGATTAGAATCAGGTCATGCAGCCTGGGTTGCAGCCTGGGGTTGCAGCCTGGGGTTGCAGCCTGGGGTTACAAGCTTGAATCTTTTTCTGTGGCTGTTGGAAAGCACTGAGGTTGTGAAGCAAAAGAAAAGTAGGCTCAGAGATACCCTTGGGATGCAGAGGGAGGCACAGAGGGTCACAAAGTTGGAAGGACATGTGCAGGTCAGAGGAGGGGTAAGAGGCACCCAGGAAGTCAACATTGGCAGGACATTGACACTAAGCCAGGGGACATGTGGTATCCCTGGACTATGATATTTTTGTATAGCCGGCTGGTCATTTTGTTATTTGGCAAATACTCACTTGGCAACTACAGTGTGCCCGGCGCTGTTTCAACTGTGAGGGTCAGAACAGCAAACCAGATAGCCCAGCAGGAGTTCATGCTGTTTCAGAGGTGACCAAGTTCCTCCTCTTCCCTGCCAAAATTCTTTTCCAGAGAATATTCCTTCAGGAGGGACTTTGATTCTTTATAAACTTTGATGATGGCCTGTAAATCCCAGAACTTTTCTATTTATACCATTCATCAATATTGTTAATTGTTTTCTAAAGTTTGCCTTCTCCCTGAATCAGGTTTTTCACTTTGGCACTATTGACCTTTGGAGCTGGTGGAGCTGGATCGTTCTCCGAGGTGGAGTCTGCCCTGTGCCCCAAGGATGTTGAAAAACATCTCTGATGTGTTTGTTAGGTTTTTATGACTGTGACCAAAATAGCCGACAAGAACAACCTAGAGGAGAAAACGTTTATTTTGGCTCACAATATCAGAGGTGTAGTCCATGGTGGGTCCACTCCATTGCTCGGGGCCCAGGGTGGGCAGCACATAATGGTGGGGGAGCCTGGCTCCATTCTTGGAGGCCAGGAAGCAGAGAGAGAGGAGGGGAAGGGGACACAGGGCAGATGAACCCTTCCACGCCATGCCCCCAGGGGCATACTTCCTCCAGCCATCCTGCTGCATCCCTCCTGCCTACAGTTACATCCAGTCAGTCCATTCAAACTAGGACAGATGATTAGGTCACAGTCCATTCAAACTAGGACAGATGATTAGGTCACACTCTCACAATCCACTCATTTCACCTCTGAATATTCCTGAATAACACAGGAACTTTGAGGGGCACCTCATATCTAAACCATAACACATGGCCTCCACCCACAACCACAGTGTTGTTTAGGGGAATTAATAAATGTTCCCTGGGGAACAAAACCCCACTACCCTACATCAGTGTTCCTCAACCCCGGATGCACTCTGGAATCACCTGGAGAGACTTAGAAATGGTCACCTATGAGTACTGGCCTCTTCCAAGACTAATTAAATGAGACTCTGGGATGGGTCTTGGGCTTTGGCATTTTTCAGTTTCTAGAGGGACTCAGGTTTGAGGACCTCTGTCCCTGGTGGCCAGTTCCTAAGTCAGGGACTGTCTTTAAGGGTGGCATTGCTAGGACCCAACACAGTGACCCCTGAATAAATGAATCAATGAATGAAGGGAGGTGAGAAGAGGCCAGAAGTATCAGGAGTGAGCAGTGGCCTTTGGGGTAAGCCAGAGCACCTGTTTGCTTATTGTCATGGATATAAGTAGTTGGGTGGGAGTTTCCTGTTTTATTTCCTTTTGGGGAGGACAGCTCATAAATTAAAAAAAATCTTCCCTGGATGTTCTGAGAGGAAACAGATGGGGGGTCTTGGCTGGTCCCTAACTGCTGCCAGCAGAGAGCTCTTCACCCTTGTCTGGATACTCAGTTCATTGTTTTCTAATGTCCTCTTGCCTAGCTGGGAACTCCTGAAATTCTGCATATCTCAGCTGACCACAGTCAGTCCCAGGGGAATGGACTTCAGGGATGTCAACACCATGAGTCACACTCAGTTCTTCTTAACTGAGTGGTGGGGTGACACCTGCTCTGTGCAGACCTCGACAGAGGCTATATGAAAATACAGAAGTCATAATGTCCACATCTGGGAATGCCTGGCTCCAGTGTGGGCAATCTGGGGGCAGGTGAAATTGAGCTGAGCTGTTTTTTTTTTTTTTTTTTGCCATAAGGTACAGAAAAGGAAATATGGAGATAGATGTCCAAATTTTAGGATTGTAATGTGTGAGTACTGAATGGGTGTGTGGATTGGGAGAGAAGATGTTGGTTTTGGGTGACTGGAAGGAGGTGACATTGTATAGAACAAGGAGTTTCAGAAGGTGAAGCATTGGGCATGAGCAGCAATGAATTGAACAGGTGAGAGTAGAGCAGCAGGTGGGTTTCAGGAGAGGTTGAATTGTGTCTTGAGTATCCATTTCCATGAATCAGCTTTCCATGACTATAACCAAATACCCGAGACAATCAGTTTATAAAGAGGAGTGGATCTGGCTCATCTTTGGAGGATTCAGCCCATGACTGGCCCCATTGCTTTGTGACTCTGGCAGGACATCATGACAAGAGCTCATGGCAGAGCAAACTGTTCACTTCATGGATGGGAATGAGAGGGGCAGAGGAAGGGGTAGGGTCCCATGATCCCCTTTGATGACCAGAAGCCCTCTCCTGAGGCCTCGCCTCTTAAAGTTCTTCCTATTTCCCAAAAAGTTGCACTATGGACTGGGGCTAAGCCTTTGTCACATGGGCTTTGGGGACATTCTAGATCCAAACCGTAGTACCACCATTTGCTCAAATCTAGCTGGCCCACTTTGGCTGCCTATTTTTTGGCAAGGCTTAGAGGCATTTCTTCACACACCACTGAGCACAAACCCATTGCAGTTCCCCTGCTGGGAGAGCAGTGGTAGGGAGTCTGCGCGGTCGCAGTGGTGCCCAGCATCCACCCACTGTGAAGGGAGCGACCATCACTGGTCCCCAGTTTGCTCATGCCTCCCCTCACCCACCCGGAGCTCACAGAGATGGTGAATCCTAGCAGTAAAAGAATAACTTCAGAAAGAGTGCCTCTGGGTTTGAGGGCTGACCCTAGGTATCCTCTGGGTAGCCTGGAACAAGGATTCTCTCTGCGTCTCAGTTGCCCGTGTTAACAGAGGGACATATTATGGGACAGTCACTCCCGGAGGTCATGTTCCATGGAAAATATACTTGTTTCCATTAGAAATGGGACATGAAAGAGCAAGCTATTTTCCAGGGTCTCTCCACCCAGCAGAAGGAATCTCTTAGGAGTGCTACCAACAAGGGAGGTGGGGTGCCAAGCATTTATTCTTCCTAATTTAGAAGTTGAGCCCTGTGGGGCCTAGGGGAAGTCTAAAGTGCACTAGTTTTATTTACCTGCCAGCTTATCGTACCTTGGCCATTTTATGGTGCACAGGCAATGTCAACATGAGGTGGTAATGGGTGGATTGCCCAAGCCTTATCCCAAGGGAGGGGAAAGGCCTTTCTCTACAGGCTTCCAACCAGATAAACAACTCTTGATCCAAGTGAACTTTGTAAGTGGGACAATGTATGTCACAGCCTCAGCTCAGGGCCCCAGGCAGGGCAGGTCACGTGGGGAGCCTTGCTCCCATCTGGGGGTGGGGTGCCACTGGGGCTCAGAGCCTCAGCTCCTGAGTCCCCAGTGGCATGGGCCTGCTTGATCAAGAGAAGCTGTTGCTTTGGATTTTGCAGGTGAAAATCCTCCTGCTTTTGAGTCTTGGTTCAAATTTTTACAAAGTAACCTTGTGTGGGCCAAATGGAAAACATATTCAGACCATGTCCTCTTCCCGAAACACAGTAGGTCTTCAATTTCTGGCTGTCCCCCTCTAGAAGTGGACTTCACTATGAGAAGGAGTCTGGAGCCTCTGAAGCAGCAGGCCCCGTGAGGGGCTCTGCATGGGGCTGCTGTGGGTTGGAGATGTCACTGGCACAAGAGGGGCTCAAAGGATCTCTGGGACAGAGCCGTGTCCTTGGCTGATTCATTGCTGTTGTTCTGAGAGCTGTGACAATCTTCTGCAGGGAGAATCAATCTGAAACCCTTTTTGTTGTAGAAACTAGAAGTAGCCAATGAAAGTGCAGCATGGGTTAAAGAAAAAAAAATTTACTCTTCAGTGAATAAACACCAAGTTTGCAATTGCTGTGTGCTGGGCATTATTCTAATTATTTTCATATATTGAATCATTTAATCCTAACAACTCTCTGAGCAGGTCCTCAGCAGGTCCTTTGCAGCACTCATCTTATAGATGAGGAAACAAATGCACAGAGAGGCCCTGTGACTTGCTGAAGGCACACAGCTGGTAAGTGGCAGAATTATTAGAACCCAAGTCTGCTGGCTCTAGAATGTGGGCTTTCACCATTTCTTCCAGGCCACATTTTAATGTAGAAATTTTTATCTAGCAATAAAAATATTAGGATTCTGAAGACTATGCAAAATATGTAAAACTGCTTTATATAGTATTAACTTAAAAATTAGCTGGCAAATTTTATGTGTGCTATAGTCCCGTTAAAGAACTACCTGTACGGGGGAAAAGACCTGACAAAAAAGGAGAAAATTATGAAGACTATGCAAGATTGTTGAGGACATGGACAATACCTCTTCCATTGGTCTTGTTGACCAGGAGGTTTCATTACTTATACGACGCGTCAGAGACTAGATACCTTTCACAGATCTTTAATTCCTCTCCCTTCTTCTTTCTTTCTGGAAGGGCCCCCACTTTTGTCAATGAGCCCTCACATCCCTTCACCCATCCCTCTCAGTAGGTAGGGTGCGTGTGGCCTGAAGAAGTCCCCAACCTGCGTTATTCACAGCCTGCTCCCTGGAAGACCTGACCGAGGAGTTCCCCAGCCTACACAGAGCACCCAGGTGGCAGGAGCACAAACACACTTAGAAACTGTACAATTCTGAACTCTTACATATTCAAGATGATTCACAATGTTTCCATTTTGCATATCAATCAAGCCTTTATCAATACTTTAAAGATCAAGTGCGATTTCAGATTCACTCCAGTAGTGCACAGACCAGACTCTTAGACTCCTGGCTTGCTCTAAGTTGATGGGTCTCCAGCCGGCTAGAGAGAGAATGGTCTCAAGGGGCACAGCTAAAACCAGCCTCAGTGGTTTTCTGCCCTCTCTTAGGAGAGGCATCTGACTCCACAAACATTAGTTGATTTGTTGAGCCCTTTATGCATCAGGTACTCTCAGCCTGGTGAAAAAGGACCTTCTCTCTTCTGAGGCACTCACCTTCCAGAGACCTCTAAAATGCTCATTCATTCAGCACATGCTCTTATTGACCACCTATTGGGTCGTGAAGGATTTTAATATTTTCTCCCCCAGGTGTTCTGATCCTAAGCCAGGTCTGGGTCTAGACTACCTCTGCTGTTTCCTGGCCAAGAGATGGAACATTCTGTGCCTCAGTTTCCTCCTCTGGTCATAATAGCATTACTTGTCCCGAGGTGGCTGGAGCGTTCAGGGAGTGGGCCTCTGCCAGGCTGGCTGGCATGCAGGAAGTGTGTCAACCATTCTAGGAACGACTGTGCAGCTCCTGGGGCATCCTCTTCCCTCTCACATGGGCATCTCTGTCCTCAGGATTTCCAGAGTACATAAAGCTTATCTCAATAGAGAGGGGCTTTTGGCCAGAGTTTCCCAAGGTCCCCTGACCCCCGCACAGCTTCAGGGTTGCCCCCCTCAGCACAGCCTGATCTCCCACCCTGCACATCAGAAGTGACTTGGGGTTAGAGTCAGCAGGCTGGTCACTCTACTGCTGACATGCCAGGCCTTGTGTGAAACCCTCTGTCTCTGTGACCTCCTCAGTTGACCTACGTGGGGAACGCTGTTAGAACCCCCATTTTCCCACAGGAAGGGGAGACTCTGCAAGGTGCCATGTTGTCTCCCAAGGTGCAGAGGCAGCCAAGCAGTCTGATTTTTAACCAGAATGCTCAGCAGACCATCATGGGGAAAAACTCTCCATCTCCTAACATTGTCTATGCAAAGTCCTGAAAACCAGGAAGGATGACAGTTTTTTAAAAACAGACCTATAGATTAATCACTCCAGAGATGCTGTTAGGCCCTTCACAGATATTAATGATACAGGTTCTATTATTAAACCTGTTTTGCGAATAAGGAAGCTCAGGCAGGGAGGTAGGATGGACGGCATCAGCAGGGATGTGGAGTCGGCTTGCACCCACACAGCTGAGCACAAGCAGATGGTCTCTCGTAAACTCTGGGTCCATTCATTCTCTTCCAGATCAAAACAAATCATGGGTAGTTAGGAGAAACTTTATGCCTGAGGATTACTGCAGGAGTCTGTGGGACTGGCCAGACTCGGACCCTGGGATCTGCAAAACATCTCAAGGATCAGGCAAAAGGAGTCTGCTTTCATAGGGAGGAATAAACAAGTCCAGAAGGAACTGGGTGCTGGGAATCCAGATAACTGGAGCTGCAAGATCAGGAGGGGCTGTGGAAAAGGGGTGGCCTTCTGGCTCAGGCTGAAGGTGGGCCAGGACCTGGGGAGGAGGAGAGAATCCTGAGGTTAACAGATATTTAGCTGCAGTTGATCAGTGGGAACGAGCAGCTCAGCTAATCTCTTACTACCTGACAGAGGAGGAGTCTGGCAGCTCTGGTCTAGAACAAGGGCGTCTGAGTCTTATCTAAATCCCACAGGGAGAGGAGAGCCCTTCATGGGAGCCCTTCCCAGAACTCGGGGGTGGAGGATTTCTTAACCCTCGCTGTTCTCGGGGATCAAAGGACTTGAGTCACTTGAGTCTGCTCGGTTTGCATCTAGCACCTGCTCTGTGCCAGGCTCGCCCTAGGAACTTTCCTAAGACCTCAGACTCATGAGGATGGTCAAAGCACTGCCTTGGACTCCACCTTCCAAGTCACTCTACACTCAGAGAAAATGGGGACAAGGTGAAAACAGCTGTTCCTGGCTCTTGTCCCTGCCACTTGGCTTCTTGCTTCCAGGTTCCTCTGGGTGACAGCCTGTGTCACTCCTTTTTGTCCATCGTGAATAAGCCATTGTAGGCAAAGACCACATTCTGTTGATCCATCCCTGGGTGACAGGCGTGGCTTACTTCCCTCTTCTGGGCTCTTGTGAAGAGCGTAGCCATGGGCACTGTGTACCTCTTGTGCTTCTCTTGGGTGTACCCTAGGAGTGGATCGCTGGGTCACCTGGGGCTGTGTGTTTAGCCTTCTGAGGAAATGCCAAGAGGCAAGTGTTAGAGTCTATAATAAGGAAAAAAGGTGGGGTTCAGGCAAGACACTGAGACTAATTTGAGAAAGAAGTGGGGGTTATAATCAGGGTGTGGGGTGTCTCTAAGCCTGCGTGTGATGGAGCTTACCTGAGGTTCACCCCAAGCTGGGTGCCGTCATGAGCCAGAAGTCTACTGTCCTACTTCTGTGGATACCACGGGACGTGAGACTCTATTTGTGGCTTTGCCTGTTACCACGCTTCAGAAAAACGCAGCAATGCCTCATGTGCGTTCATGATGGAAGGGGTGGTCGCTGCCCAGCTGGCTTGTGAGACTCCTGTCCTCCTGGGCAGACTTAGTCTGCTGGTGCTGCTGTAATAGGACACTACCGGCTGGGTGATTTATAAAGAACAGGAGTTTCTTACAGTCCTGGAGTCTGGGAGTCCAAGGTCATGGTACTGGCATCTGGGGTCGAGTGAAGTCTTTTTGCTGCTTCCTCACATGACAGAAGGCAGGATGTGCTCTCTCTCCTCAAGGTCTTTGATCTGGGAACCTATTCCCATTCATGAGAGGAGGTGCCCTTGTGGCCTAATTAAGGTTTTCCAACTCTTAACACCACTACATAGACCTGAATCTTAGCAGGAACACATTCAAATCACAGTTCCACAGCGCTGAGTGAGGAAAGCTGGTCTCCCTGGCTCAGTCAGCCCTCCTCCAGTGGGGGAGTTTCACAGGACACTGGTGAGCCCGAGGATCCCTGTGGGGGAGGGGGAGGGGCAGCCCTGGCATTGTGGGCGGGGGCACACAAGGAAAGGCACTGACCTCACCTTCGAGTGGGGTACAAAGGCCACATGAGAAGAAGAAAGGGCAGAGTTCATGCTTCTCTTCAAAGTTAAGCAGCAGATGACAGAAGCTGGGCCTGGGTGCAAGTGGACAGTTGGTGTACCTTTGTGGTTGGCCGCCTGAACGGGTGGAGGAGTCTGTCCGCGTGCAGAGGTCAGTAGGTGCTGCAGAGAGCTGGGCCCCGGCCAGCGTCTCTGTAATGCAGAACTGTTCTTTTGGTGCAGAGGGAACATGCTAGTTAGTGTCCCGAGATCACACACCACTTGAGGGGAACCAGGAGCCTCCATATGTCCATCTGTGCCAATGATGCAGCAGAGGGTAAGGTGGGAAACAGAACAGAGTGTCAGGGGCCGTCCAACAAACACCTGGCTTCCCCAGAGGAGCGTGGACTGGCTGCAATTCTGGCTCTAAGCTACCTTCAGGTCAATTCATATCCTTTCAGGCAACAGGTATAGGGAGGATGCCTGACTACAGTCCCCAAGTACTGACAAGAGGGACCCCTCAAGGCTTGCAGGAAAGGTCACATGACATAGCCGATGAATGTAAACATTTTTCTCACTGTTACAACTGTAGAGACAAACTAATTGTTACATGTTTGTTATTCTGGGATAACTAATTGTTACCCTTTTCTTATGCTCAGGGATTTCATGTCCAAGCTCTCTTCAACTTTAGAATTTTAGATATCTGTACTTGTACTTGTGGGTGGGAGACATTTTTCCTATGGTCCACAATATCTTCCAAATGGGACTGGGTAAACTGCCATCTCTGCTTCTGAGAGAACTGACACATCTTCCCCTTATTGTGTTACCCTGTGTCCTCACAGAACAGTGTGCTTATGGCCTTCTGTCCGGGCTGCTCTCTCTCTCTCGGGCAGTGTCTGCAGATGTTAGGCAGGCTGGCCTCTCTCTCACGCCCTCCTCTGCCCTTGCAGGGCTGGCCAGTCTCCATTCTTATCAGCATGACCTTTGGAAAAAGGAATTACACAAGAAAAATAAGTACTTAGAGCAAAAATAGAAAATATTACAACATGCTGCTGGTTTTCTCTGTACTCTCTTCTTTGGCCATAGCCAATCCGACACCACCGTCTCCCCAGTCTTGCTCATTGTCCCTATGTCCATCTATTCCTTCCACACCCAAGTCTGTACCTCCCTTTCATTATATGGGGAAGTTGTCTGCCTGGCCTTTTCCACCCATTTCCCTGCTTAGCAAACTTCCCAGGATATCCCCTCTTCAGAGAGCCTGGCCGTCCCTGAACAGCACGTGAGGCTTTCCCTATTCCGTCATCTCTCCTGCCGCTTTGGTTTGTGCTCATGCTGTCTTGCTTTGGCCTTTTGCAGGTGGTGACTCTGGGTTCAGCCATGGTTTGGCCAAGCATCTGGACAAGCTGGGCTTCACGGTATTTGCCGGGGTTTTGGCTGAAAAGGGCTCAGGAGCAGAGGAATTGCGAAGATCTTGCTCCAAGCGCCTCTCGGTGCTGCAGATGGATGTCACCAACCCGCAGCAGATCAAAGATGCTCACAGCAAAGTCGTAGAAAAGGTGAAGGACAAAGGTATTGCCAAACTACCTGAGCCCTTGGTTGCCTGTGCCTGTCTCACCAACACCCAGCTCTCTTTCTGGACTCCAATGATCACATCACATCCTTTGTCCCATGCTGCCAGCTAACATCGCCTGAGAACATCTGCGCTGAGCCCTATGGCATGCTGTGGCCAGTGTAGACACCCGGATGTTAGGAATGACTCAGACACAGGCCCAGTCCTGGGGCACTTGAGTTCCTCTCAGTCACTCTCCGCTCTCCATCTCCTCCTCCTCAGGGCCAGCAGTATTAAATGCACCGGGCTCCCCAGCTTGCCAGAAGACACGGCACGGTCACAGGCCTCCGTTACCCTCTTTTCTCTCTCTTCATGGCAAGCTCTCTGCAGCCCGTCACTCTTGCTTTTTACTTCATGCCCAAGTGATAGTGAATTCTTGCATGCCTCTCTAACTGACCTGGTCAAGGTCATCGGTGTTGATCTGAAGTCCAACATCTGAACTCCTCTCTGGCACTTAGAGGAGGAGATCATGCTTTCCTCATCGACTCCCAGCTCTCTAATCACCCTTTCTGCTTCTCCTGGATGAGCGTCTTTCTCTTCTCCCCAGCAAATGCGAGTGCTTCCGAGTGCCTCCTGTTGAATAAGAATGTCTCTGGAGGTCATCCAACATGGGAAATGTGCAGTCAACAGACAGCTTGTCTCTCCACTTCAGAGGTCTTCAGACAGAAGTACTATACCAGAATGTACCCAAGAGGCCTCACCTGCACCTGGAAAGTTTAGATAAGCTCCTGGGTGACAAAATGAGGTGAGAGCTCAGAGGTCTTGGGGGAGGCAGTAATTGTATTTTTCACCCCAGATTGCAAAGGGATATGTTTCTGTCCAGTGTGTACTATGGTGCTTTTAAAACAAGAGGACAAAATTTTAAGATTTAAGTTTTGGGGCGATTCTTGACAATGGCAACTGGAAATACGATTTCACAGAGAAGTTGTGTGAGTTAATGTGAAAAGCATATAATATAATTTTTATGGAACAGACAGGAAGTATTCAGTAATTATCAGCTAGAATAATAATGATCATGATTATAAATACATGAAATTTATTTTAAAATTTATTACTAGTAGGGTTGGGATTAGAGAAAAACTGCATTTACCTTCAAAGCACATATATTTAGCAAGTTAGTCAGGGAAACTGTCTTAATGCTGTTCGCCAGGAATGTAGAGCAGGAAACCTGATTAGTAGCCAACACTTACATATTCACATTCAAAGCTACTAATCCCAGGATTTCTATAACTCAAGGCACCTACGGGAAATGGCCACTTCCCTTGTCAACTTCAAACAGAGCAGAGACGGCTCCCTTGACACCCTCTATAGAGTTAACTAGTTCATACAAATCAAGTACCTCATATTCGCTGTTTTAACTCAAATTCAGCACAGTGGTTTTTTCCTTAGGTCTTCTACTTTCCAAAAGTCATTTAATTGACACTACAAGTACTGATATCCCCACCGAGTATCAAAAGAGGAAGAGAGGGAAAAAAAAAGAAGAAAAGAAACTTTTCACAGAGCACTTCATATAGAATTGAGCCAGGTCAGTACTTGTATGTTCCACAATAAAATAAAGCATTATTGTGAAGTTGAAGACTGAAAGACACTTTATTGTGATTTATAACAATGAAAAAAACATAATTTTTCCATTTCCCTTAGTATTCAAATATTCACAGAATAATTTCATGCACATAAACTCTCAACGAACTTCTCCATTTGAAATCATTGATTATTTTAGTTTTCTAAGCACAGCCTATTCTTCATAAAGGCCAAAGAACTGGTAAAACAAAAGCCAATCAAGAGCATTACTACCATAAAGATGAAGAAAAGTAAAAAGGCAGATCTAGATAACAGATATTTCCAAAAATCAAATATAAAATCCCTTTATGAAATATTAAAAAATACATAGCATAAAGAACTAGGTAAAACACCATTAAAATAAAAGATAGTATGTGTTTCTCTACAAATCATCACTCTCAAAAATTTCTTGAATCTATAAAACTACGAGAATGGACTCAAGTCAACAAAGGAAAGACATAAAGCTAGGCTTCACTTACCTGAGGCAAACACATGGTCTGCTCAGGTAGAGGTCAGTCTTGGCAAACTTTGAACAGCAATGAGTTAAGTTTTTATTATCATTATAATTATAAAGATATGATGTACAGAGCCATGAAATCTTACAGATTTCTTTTATCACAATAGAAGGTATTAATTAATGAGACATTTCTAAGAATAACAAAATATGTTGATAAAAATGTAGGCAACATAGGGAATTAATTGCTTAATGATGTCTATTTTGTTCCACAAAATCTTTGACACCTTAAAAACATTAATTCACTTTAATTCTCCTAACAGTATGAGGTAGTCCATATGTATGTATGTGTGTGTGTGTGTGTGTGTGTGTGTGTGTATGTATTATATATATATATATATATATATATCACTATTTTACATTTGCAGAAACCGAGGTACAGACATGTTAAATATCCTCACTGAAGTTCCACAGGTAGGGGATAACAAAGCCCAGATTCGAACCCTATCAGTCTCCCTTCAGGTACAGGCTTTTAACCATTCAACATAAGCAGCCATGTAACAGGTCCCAAATTCCTTCTTACTCAGAAGCATGAAGTTTCTCTTATACACTCACCAGACTCTAACAGAATGCCTGAGCCAGATGGTAGCCCTGAGAGTCAAAGGTGAATCTTTTTAATTTTTTATTTGTTCTACTTAGTTGTACATGACAAGAATGCATTTCTATTCATCTTACACAAATGCAGTGCGATATTTCAATTTTCTGGTTGTACATGTTATAGAGATGCACCATACGTGCAACCATACATACACCTAGGGCGATGATGTCCATCTCATTTCACCATCTTTCCTGTCCTCATAAGCCCTTCTCACCCTCCACATTGCCCAATCCAAAGTTCCTCCATTCTTCCTACCCCACCCCATCATAGATCCGGATTCACTAATCAGAAAAAACATTCAGATTTTGTTATTTGGGGATTGGCTTATTTCACTTAGCATAATATTCTCCATCTCCATCTATTTACCTGCAAATGTCATAATTTTATTCTCTTTTAATGCTGAGTAATATTACATTGTGTATATATACCACAGTTTTTTTTTATCCATTCATCTATTGTTGGCCATCTAGGTTGGTTCTACAGTTTAGCGATTGTGAATTTAGCTGCTATAAACATTGGTGTGGATATGTCACTATAGTATGCTGATTTGAAGTTCTCTGAGTATAGACTGAGGAGTGGGATAGCTGGGTCAAATGGTGGTTCTATTCCAAGTTTTCTGAGGAAAAAATTGGTGCAACCACTTTGGAAAGCACAGTGTTTTCCAAAGTGGTTGCACCAATTTGCGGTCCCACCAGCAAAATGTATAAATACCTTTTCCCCCACACCCTGTTCAATCCTTAGCAAGAAAAGTAAAGCAGGAGGCATCAAAATAACAGACTTTAATTATACTACAGAGTGATAGTAATGAAAACAGCATGTTATTGGCACCAAAATAGACATGTAGACCAATGGTACAGAATGGAAGACACAGAGACCAACCCATATGAATACAGTTATCTCATACTAGATGAAGGTGCCCAAAACACACATTGGAGAAAGGGTAGCCTCTTCAACAAATGGTGCTGGCAAAACTGGAAATCCATATGCAGCAAAATGAAATTAAACCTCTATTTCTTACCATGCACAAAACTCCACTTAAAGCGGATCAAGGACCTAGGAATTAGACCAGAGACTCTGCACCTAATAGAAGAAAAAGTAGGCCCAAATATTCATCATGTCGAATTAGGCCCCAAATTTCTTAACAAGAGTCCTAAAGTGCAAGAAATAAAATCAAGAATCAATAAACGGGATAGATTCAAACTAAAAAGCTTCTTTTCAGCAAAAGAGATAATCATTGAGGTAAAGAGTGAGCCTCCGGTATAGGGGCTCAGTATGGCAAAATTTTACCACACATACATCTCTAGAATATATAAAGAACTCAAAAAACTTAAGACTAAAAAAACAAACAACCCAATCAATAAGTGAGGTAAGGAACTGAACAGACACTTCTCAGAAGATATGCAAGCGATCAACAAATATATGAAAAAGTGTTCAACATCTTTAGTAATTAGAGAAATGCATCTCACCCCCCTCAGAACGGCAGTTATCAAGAATACAAACAATAAAAAGGCAAATCTCTCACTCGTAATTGGCTAATTATATACAGAACTGAATCTTCTAAAGCCTGAATGAACAGTAGTAGTAATTTCACAGTTAAGTTCATATCGAAAGTAGTTCTAGGTTAAAATAAAACATATTTCTGCAATTTAAGTTGTTAAAGCTGAGCCACTTGATAAGTTTATAATTCTGAGTAAAATTGGAGAGCAAAACTGTGTTACTGATCTAAATCTGTTCAACTTTCAGTCACTGAGCATTTATAGTCACACACCACTATAGGGAGCTTATTGAAGTGTAAGCCTGCTTGGCTTTACAGGCAGGCAGAGTTACTACCCGCACAGAATCAGACCACATGTGAAATCACATAGCTGGCTCCTCATTAACAAATTTGTTTTTCATATCTCACCTGAGGCTTCACTTTGTGCCCTGTGGCATTGCACGTCCATTGCTCTCCTGGTGTCAATTTTTTTCCCCCCAAGAAACTCTTTTTCTTCAGAATGACACCAAAAGTCACCATGAATGCAATGTCCTAAAGAATGCAATGTGTTACTTCATATCAGAAAATGTGTGTTCATTGCTAGTGGTGAAGAGAACCCACTGCAGTTTTGTCGCATTTCCTTTTGTTATCCAGATGTGCACAATTTAATGAATAATCAAGATTAAAAAAAAAAAAAAACGAGAGGCTGACACCCAGCATCCATGAGCTCTGTGTCCTTTTCCTCAGTCTCCTTTTTACTCTTTTTTAAGAGCAAAGGCTTATCACCTATCCTACCCTCCTGTCACTCCTCTTTCAATTATTTAACAGGGTTGCAGAGACAGGAAAGAGAATGAGTATTGAACAGATGTCATTTCTCATCGTCACCAGGTGGTTATGAAGGCTGCTGCAAGTGGCTCAGGGTGCTTTGCCTGGGAATGAGCTGGGGAAAGCAATGCTGAAGCTGTGACCCTTCCCCTTCAGCAGGCCCTGGAATGAGGGGATTCCAGATCCACTGTCAGCATTCTTTGTGATGTAAAGAATTGACATTGCAATGCAATGTTGGCTAATCAGCAAGTTCTAAAAATCCTGATTAATAAAACATGCAGAGCTACACCTGCTTTTCCCATGCTCCAAGACTCTTCTGCATCAAGATCTTTGTTCAACTGCCTTCAAACACAACCATCGCAGAGTCTCATTAAATCAGCCATGAATTCATAATAATTTTTTTTAGAAGAGTCACATCAAGGAGGAATTCTACAATTTACCTGCCTAATTAAGGCCACAATTAAAAAAAAAGAAAATACTAACCAGGATGTGCCAGCAATTACTAATTGTTATCATTTGATAGTCAATAAAATGTGTTATTCAGTCTTACTTATTAATGCAATTACCCACAACATCTGTTTTAAACAAGAAAAATTAATTTGAATTATGCTAATTTCATTGCTGAAAGCAAATAATATGGAAATTTTCTGGTTTTCATTATGTGAAAGTATTTTAACACTATTAGCATACTCAGTGGAATTCATTCTAAGCACATGGACTCTAATACTCAATTTAGACTCAAGATAGTTGTTGGAAAGTGCTCTTTGAGAGAAATGAAAAGGGGTATTAGCCTTTCTACCCCCTGGTATTCTCCCTGTAGTGTCAGACTCACACCTGCTGAAGATGCATTTCATTTGGTTAATACAGAGCATTAACCTGTATGCTTGGGTTAAATGTGCTCTCAGTACAGGTTATCCATAAATTAATGTTTGTGATGACTTCACACAGATCCCAGATATTTCCAGTTTCAGGAGTCAGTTATTGCCCAGGAAACAAAGCAGGAAAATATCGCACTTGGCAAAATGTCATATAGGGCCCTATATGCTGTAAGTGATAAACATCCAACCTGAAAAAAAGGCTTAATCATAAAGGACATATTGAATTATTTCATCTGATTTTACAATTCCTTAGCTAACACTATAAAAAGAAGCCAAAACTATCATTCAAAAGTTAGAAGTTACAGGGATTATATTTTTGTATTATACTTTAGTGCCTCAAAAAAATCACACCAAACCCCAAATGCAGTAATGACAGAAAGCACAGCAGAGTGATAGTCGAAAGATCTGTACTTTTTGTCCCAAACTTACCACGAACCTAATTGTGTGGCATTGGCAAGCTCATAATTTTCTGTGAGCTTCAATTGAGAAATTAAGATAAAGAATTTTTGAGGAATTGTCTGATTCTTGGGATACTTTGTTTCTACAAATTTTGCTTAAGAAACATGAAAAGTTCAAGGTAACTTAATTGCAAAGAAAAAGTACAGGATTTGAAATCAGAATGTCCTGAATTCTAATCTCAGCTCCAACCCAGAGATTTCAAGCTTTTTTCTTTTTTTTGGTAAATTTTTTTTCAAACTAAAAAATGAGAATTACTAAATCTATACTTTATCCATTATGTTCAAAATGAAGGCATATATCAAAAATCCCCATGGGCTTTCACTTCACTGATGCTTCTGAAGAGATTTCTAAATAACAGATCTGCAGCTACTTTGAGAGAAAGAGAGAGGGAAAAAAAATGGCCCAGTGACCACAGTTGGAGAGGGATATCCTAAACACAAGGAAAAGAAGGTTAGCATAATTTGGCGGGGGTAGGGGATGAAAACTCTTAAGTACAGAAATATCACAATATAATCAAAGTTGTAAAAGATAAAGCACATATAAACATGGGGGGTTGTTTTTATCCTCCCAAAACTTCAAAATACATTCATCATGTAGGTCAACCTGAGAGTGAGAAGAGATCAGATAGAAAGGGTTCATGGCCTTTTCTCCTCTTCCATAACTTCAATCATCTCAAATCTGATCCCCTCGTGCTGATGACGAACACAGTAGCATTCAGAGCAAGTGGCAGTAGCACCTTAGTGTGATCTCAGGTGTATCCCCACATTTGAAACAGTGAGTCTTAGAGACATTTGCTTGCAAATCCTGCAGAGCTATAAAGAATGCATCCTAGAGTTTAACTAAATACTAAAAATTATACAATTATTATAATTTTCAGATAGAGAAGGAAATTAAGTTACCCCAAGAGGGCTAAGAATTTGATTAATAAAATCCAATATTCTTGTAATAGACCAAAGTCTTTTAGGCCCAAATCTCTAACATGAATTAATTACAGCCTAATAAATGGTATTACCATAGCTAAAAAGGAAGGAAAGACTGGATTAATAGAAGTAAAATAGCCCACTTTGCAAAGTAGGCAAATGAGACCTAAGGAAGCTAAACTGTCAATCTCTAACACCAACCAGAGAAAGAAATCTGGAATTTTAAACTCTTTAGAGCAGTATCTTCCCCTGTGGCTTTCCCAAGATCAAGGTTTTCCCAAAGGGTAGGTGAATCGTCTCCCATCCAAACCATTTCATTTCCCAACTGATTCTATACGCCTAAGGAGAATCTGACTAGTAATTCCCTTTCAGAATTCTCTAGAGCTTCCACTCAAATATTCCATCACTAATTTAATATGTCTCCTGATATAAAATTATTAATTTGACCAATTGCATTTTGCTAAATTAACAGACTGACGTCTCTCCACTTCATGAGATATTCAAGTGATTGAGGTAATGGTTCAGGTTGCTTCAATAAAATCTCGGTTGTGCTAATGAAGACTATGCCTTGGATGCAAGTGTGAGGCACTATCCTAGGAGTGCCCAGGGAACCTGTGGAGCTGGTGCCCCTACCTACGTGCATAATTGCATAATACCAACTTGACCCAAACAGGGTGTGTGTTATCTTGTTTTTGTGAAGATTCTAGGGTTGTTAACCAAAGAGATAATTACAACATTATGCCATACAAAATATGTCAAAATCTATCAAAATATGTCAAAATCTATCAAAATATGTCAAAATCATTAAACTTGAAGGCAGAAATATTATTTTTTGAAGTTTAACCTATTTTTATAGCCCAGATATTCTGGATTGTAGCAATCATTAATAAATACTTTTTTATTATTTTCTTTTTTCCCTTTAAATGCTTAAAAAAACACAAACAAAAACCCTGATGTCAAGTTAATAATTTATTCAAGAGTCTTTAAGTTTCTTGTGGAATAGAAATCAATTTGGTTCATATCTTTCTGTAGATGGGATAGAGAGAGAAGTTGGGAGGGGAGGGGAGGGGGGATAGTAGGGGATAGGAAAGGTAGCAGAATACAACAATTACTATTAGGGCATTATGTAAAATTGTGGATGTGTAACCGACGTGATTCTGCTATCTGCATTTGGGGTAAAATTGGGGGTTCATAACCCACTTCAATCTAATGTATGAAATATCATATGTCAAGAGCTTTGTAATGTTATGAACAACCAATAAAAAAAAAAGTAAAAAAAAAAAAGTAAAAAAAAAAAAAGAAATCAATTTGGCTTACATTTAAATTATCAAATTTCAATTCTGAGAATAGATCATACTGTCTCTGCACATGGATTCTTTGAGTAACTTCAAGACAAGAAAAAAAAACTATCAAGGAAGCTTACAAGGAGGATGTTTCTCATTTGTGCAACAATCAGGAATTATCCAGATAGTTAAAGATGTTTTACTTTTAAAGGGAACCATCACTTAAACTTAGAGAAACCATTGTATAATACTAAATATTTGTATTGCCTTCTAGCACATAGGGCACATGTTAATTTTTCTACCTTAAAAGTCATTTATCATTCTTTTAGATTATTTATTCATCAAAAGAAGCAATTTAATGGCCATGGGATTTAATATGTTTCAAACATGCTTTTAATGAGAAACTTTAAACTCCATCCTATAGAAAAAACAAGAAGTATTTGAAAGTTTAAAAGTGCTTCCACTTCTGACACTCAGAACTATATATCTTTTTAAAATAGTATGTAGACTGAGAGTTTCCTTTCATTTTCTCATGATGAACCTGATTTTTCTTTAAGAATCTCCCTCTGACTCCCACTGGGGAATATTGTTAGCCACTTGGCTAAAAAGATACTCTTAGGGACAAGCTTCTATACTTATAGTAGGGAGGGGAAATTGCTGCTCTTTTAAGACTGTTAATGTACCTTAATTTTTTTGTTTGTTTTAGATAAGACTCAGAGAAATTTATAAGAAACCATCCAAAATCAATGAGTCTCTCTGTCTGCCATTTTGTTTTGAACACATGATTTATGATCTCAAACTGAGAATATTCAGAAGTGTGCCCACCTCTATATGCAGTGATCAGCCTGAGCTTTCTTTGTGCAGGTTGATCACTATTTTACAAACAGGTTACACTTGGCTCCAGTGCTTTCCTTACTTACAGCAAGTAATTAAAACTGTCTCTTCTCTTTAATCTCCTGGTTGTTCTTAATGGTTTTTCACTTACCAAGAGATGTACCTACTGGGTTCTGCCATGTTATTAAGCTGTTGTTGCCCTGGAAAGAGTTGGTGCTCATATAAGGAGACATTGAAAGTTTCCTAAGGATGTTTGAAGATGTGGCTTAGTACTAATATCTGAATAAAGATTGAGGCTACCACCAGATGAACTGGCTCACATCTATAATCCCAGCAACTCCAGGAGCTGGGGTAGGAGGATTGAAAATTTGAGGCCAGACTTAGCAACTTAATAAGGCCGTAAGCAACATACCAAGTCCCTATCTAAAATAAATAAATAAAATGTATGAAGTTTTCTTCAGTAATTGTTAAATGTATCTAAATATTTAGAGCATGAGTGACTTATATATAACTTTTATAAGAATCTTGCTTTTAGCATTTCATATTTCTTTCAAACCTAGCCAGTATCCCCTGTTCCTCTTACCCTGTACCAATAAACTTGCTATTTCTTTGATATTCTAATAATCACATTACCAAGTCATAGGAAGACACATAATACAGAGAATATGTCCAGTTAATTTAAAGCTGATAAGTTTCTTTACCAAGGATATTTTATTCACCGAAACACCTGATGTGCTTATGACAGGGACGTTACTGAAGGAATGGTATCTCTTGCACTAAGTTAGTCAAGAAACTCTGCTCAAAGATGTCTACAAATTCTATCCACTTCAGTAACTCATTGTTCTTGAATGACATTTTTAAAAAAAACAGTTCAAATAAAATAGAAAGAGGATGTAAATGTCTTTTGTCATTTGAAGTCAGTCAAGTTCAACATTCTGCCCCTCACAGACTCTCCTTGACAGACCATTCCTATTACCTTCATCTGTTTCTTTTTGGCAGGAAGAGGGGAGAGTGGTGTTAAGTATTTTGCTTCCTCTGTCCCCAGCACCTACCCTTGAGAAAAAAAGATGAACATACAGACCAGGAGGTGGGGACGGCTCAACTCCTACAAAGCTAATGACACCTGAGGATGAGGCCATAGCTATGCTAGAGATAAGAGGATTCCAGTTCCTGGCATTCTATCTCAAGCTCCCTATTAGGGAAGTACGACAATACCTGAAATATTTTCACCCAATATCCCCGACTCTGCTCAAACACTTTCTTAAAAACTCGGAGTTCCCAGCATCTGATCTTTAAAGCACATTAACTTACAACAACAGCTGTTAAACTTCACTACAAAATAAAGCTCACATGTATTGTTGAATATTATGGCTTCTGTTAAGTTTCAAATAATGCTTTTTTTTTTGGAAAGAATAAAATACACGTGAACAGACATCAAACGAGTAGTACACCTGCATGCACTATGAATGAATGGAGAGCAGCCAATCCTAGGGGGCACCAGTTCCTGCTGTATCCTCAGTGTTACAGCCTCCCTGGCTTCTCTTTTGCTTTGTTATGATATTTTCCAACACTTCAGTTTCATGGGCAGTGGGTAAAATTAGGAAGCATCAACAGTTCCACTGTCTGAAAAGGGACAAAGCGACATCCACAACCAGCCCAGGGGACCCAGGTTGCACCCCATGAGCCATTCAGTCAAAAGTGACTCTGTAGATGGTTAGAAAAAGAATCAGAAGTTTTTATCTGTTAAACAGCAAGTATTCTTCTCTATGGATTTGATTCCTGCCTTCATTCAGGAAATAGGGGTTGTTTCTTTTGTCCCTGTTAATTACAAATGTTTTCCCTTGGATCTACCTTTCCGAGCTGGATTCCAGCTGCTCTTAAAACCTTAGACAGGCATCCTGTGTGCAGAGAGCTGTGTTGGCTACAGTGGCTTGGTTCTCTTATTTTGGCAAATCAAACCTCCTCTTACCTCGACTTCCTTGTTCTTCTCTTTGTTTCTGCCCATTGAACTTCTCCCATTGCTGGCAGTCTCCCGAGCAGGGATTACGGAAATCTGGTGGAGGGGCATATTGGCAGGGCTGCAGGTTGCCAACTCCTGATTGGCTGCCTTATCTCTTTACTCGCCCTGAGTAGCCCACCTGCACAACTGTTCATATCCTTGCTTTGTCAAGCCCAGGTCTAAATAAAAAGGGAGGGAAAAAAAAGTGTTTGAGACACTGTGCAGCAGCAGCCAGGGTCTTCCAACCAAAACGTCAAGCACACTGAAAGGGGTGTTTAAAAGAAATGCAAGAAGCAAATAATCCAGGGAGTATTGCGTTCTCAAAAGGACGATTTACTGCGAGTCATAACTGCACTGCTTTGTCACTGGAGCGCCCCCTCTCCTCTAAGAGCATTGTGGGAGACAATTCAATTTCTATGGTACCTAATAACTGTCATGGAAACCAAGGAAACCTAGGTCTCTCAGGCCCTTATTAGCAACTGCTTCCTTTAATGGCAAGGACTCCCGCTTTTGCAGCGGGTGCCACTTTGGCTATTGTTTCTCCCCCACCCCACCCCACCCCGGATTCCCCAGGAAGCTACTAAGCACCCAGAGACACTGCATCCTGCTGACTAGGTAAATAAGCAGAAGGCTGAAAAGCTTAGTGTCCTATTTGGAGCCAAATCTCTTCCATGAAAAGCTCCGCTAGCTGACTGTGTCCTTCATGCATCTACAATAATCTGCTTAGGTCAAAGGATCTGTCTTGAAGTGAAGAGCATCAAATCAAATGAAGTGGGGAGAGAGAGAGAGAAAGAGGGAGAGAAGAGGAATATTGGGCGTGATTGCGAATGTTCTTCTGTGGCCTGTTGAAAAGGATTTTAACTGCTCACCCTGTCTGCCTTACTAAGACATCTGCAACAGGAGTCTCAGGTGTCAGACACTCGGAAGCACAGATCTCTACTCTCAGCTTTATTGGAACTCCCCAAAATATACTTGTTAGATTCAATAGCAGCTCTTGCCTGCTTTTCCAGGAAGAAAATCGACTCTGCTGAGGACTTTAGCATCCTCTCTGTAGCGTTAAACGATTTGGAAAATATAAATGGAGAATCAGAATTTCTCCCTTTAAATTAAAAACAAAGCAAAACAAACTTTTTAAACAGTTCGATCTCTCAGTGAAGTGAATTTTTATATACATTAACTTTGTAAAAATTGTTTCCCCTCCTGCAGTTATTTCCTTTCTGTAAATGAAATAGAAACTGCTTTGAAGATCTTCTAATTGCAATGCATCTCTAACCATCTTCTTATTCCACAACAAAAAAATGCCATTTCCAATATGATGTTACAATTGGCTCAAACTCAGGATAGAGAGAAAATGTGAAAAAAAGATAAGTACTTTCATTGGTAATAAAGCCAAAGGTTATAAATATAAAGACTGCCCCCAAAATCTTTTGTCCAGATGTTTGTGTTCAAATAAATTCTCCAATGCATTTTCAAGATCTGTCCAATTGTGTGTTCCTTTTAACTTAAATTAGTCACCTTTACATGGCTTTCACCCCTATCATCCATTGGGCTTTTCAGGAGATTCTATAATACACAGATAACTTGTGACATACTTGTATAGATTCTGGTTCAGCAAGGCATATACCCGAGCAGACAGTTTTTAAAACAGTCACAGGTGACTTGCACAAGCCAATTCTGAGATTCACTAGAATATCTCAGTAAAATAATCTTGGCACAATAAGTTAATTAAAGTTTGTATTGCAGAAACTCTCCTGCTTTAGAATAGTTACAAAAAAAGCAGGGAACTGGGCACCCTACAGGTGGCGTTGGTTCATCTTGTCCTAGCTTAAAAAGTGTATTTGTGAGATGCAAAAACGTTAATGAAGAGCTTAGAGATAACCTTTTACAAAAATGCCACACCCACTGTTAAATTGATGATGCTAAAGGTTTGCTATGGCTCAAGGATCACATCTGTGAGCTGTACATGTGAACCCTTCCTCTTGAAAAAAAGGGATGTTAAGCCCTTTATCTAGAAGGACTGTCTTAATTAAGAGAAGGTTTGAAATAGAAGTCTGTAAATCTAATAGTCTGTGACAAATACAAAAATGTAAATCATAAAGCTCTTTAGAAGAGGAATACTGTCAGTGTTTGCAACCATGAAAAGTTCCATTAAAAGCCAAGGCAGTTTTCCAGATAAAGTTAGACTTCAGTACTTTTGTGTAAAATATTCATTAAAGTTACAGGAAAGGAGATTTTTAGCTTGAATTGACTAAGTGGCTGTCTTAATCCTGTACCTCATTATGCATGTGAGGTTATCCTTTGTTTACTGTGAGATTTTTTCAAAAGTAAGATTTAAATTTTAAGTTAATTTGAGTTATATGGCTGAGTTATTTCAATTACCTTTCTTTTATCCTAAAATTTAGAATATAAATTGAATTTCAGGAAAAGGATATTTATTTCTTAGACTATTTTACACACTAAATAAAAGGAGGTTTGTTAGATCTATTTAGGTAATTATTCTGGAAATAAGAAAAAATAATAAGCAGGGTATACTTGAGAAATATCTACCTACATTGTATTAGGTATTGTGAAAAAAATGAGCTTCTAAAATTTTCAAATGGTATCAGTGGGAAAATTCTTTGTGTGTTCTACTACATCGCTGCTTTGGAACCCAGGACTTACACATGAGCTATGTCAATGACTTGCATTCATCTAATTACTTTCCTCAAGCAGCTTCCCAAGTGCTTGCCTAACAAAGTAAGAAGTCTCTGGGGTGAATCCTTAGGCAATGAGCCAAAGCTGAGATAACTGTGCAGACATGTGTTTCTCCTGTGGGAGCCCAGGCCATCTCCTGCAGTTATTAAACCTAAGGAGTAAACCAGGAGCAAACAAAGAGCCAGCAGATACTGGCCACCCTACAGAGAAAAGTGATCAGCTAACTGTGTCTGATACAAAGCCATTCGACCATACCCAAATTTCTAAACTTGATTTTTGTGGAAACTGTGGACTCTAAGTGCTATTGAAACCTACCCAGAACATTCATTCTCCACCTGGACACCATTCCATAGACAAGTCTGAATTATACTTGTTTTGCATCCACATTCTGACTTCCAACCTGCTGGTTCTGTGCCTGCCTCTGGCTCCTGAATTTGGCATTTACAATTGCTAACTCTAAAGAGCTCAGCCTCCCGCCCCAAGACATTCTGATTTGATGCTGTTCCTTGCTCTCAGTAACCTGAGTTTTAAAAGGAAAACAAAACAAAATAAGTATCTTATAATCTAGCTTATGACCCCCATCAGTCTTAGCCACCTTCCAAAAAAAAAAAAAATAGGCTTCTTAGGGGTTTATTTGGATTGTAATTAAACAAAAGGGAAATATAGTATTAGGTAAAAACAAGGAACCAAGTAAGAATCTGCTAATATATTAAATGAAAAGAATAATTGTTCTTTTCAACAAATACTTATTAAGCATCCTGTTTTCTGAACCATGTTTGGAAGGGAGGGGCCCAAAATTCTGTGGGAAATTTTGTGGCACAATCTCTGTAGTCAAGAATTTCACTCTATCATTAGAGAGATGTCATTAGATTACCTACTTACGTAGGTAAGTCAGTTTTAAAAATTACAACATTATAATTTTTAATTCTACATTATTGTAATCATAATTCTACATTATCCTCCAAACATTGTAAATAATGTTTGGAGGATAATGTAGAATACTGTATGGAAATGTCAAAGAAGCTTTGAGCACCAATAAATCACAACAGGTCTAAATAATTCAAGAAAGTCTTAAGGAGCAACTGGAGTCTGGGGTGGGCTTAGTAGAGATGAGATGATTAAGTCATTTCAAGGCACAGCAGCGAGTGTGAGACTGACAGGTGGGACTTCAGGATACTATTTTAAATAGCATAGAAAATATGTTTAAGATATTCAATTGATTTCCACCATGAATGGTCATTAGGATGTGATGCTGACAGATACCTGGGAGGAGAGAGGGAAGAAACCAGGACTAGGACAGCAAAGCAAGGAAATGTCTATGAAAAGCAATGTCAAAATTGTAAATGTCTTGATACCAGAAGAGAAGTGATGAAGTTGAGACCTTTAAATGGTTTCTAAAAATAGAAACAAGGCACTCTGAGCTGGGGAAAGGATATTTCATATCAAATCCCTGGTGAAAGGGAGGAAGTGTGGATTGAATGGGTTTTCAATGTGTCATCGCACAGGGCATTTGACAACTGCTACCAGAGGTTACTGGGAAGAATATATGCGAAGCTATCATCACACAGAAATATTATGGCATCTGGTAAAGGAGATGGAGAAAGGAAATGGAATTTAAAGGCTACTTTTACTAGGGAAATGATGAAAGATAGTTATCAGTGTTAGGGGACAATTCAAACCATCTCAAATGCAAATAATGAGAAGGGAAAATAGTAAAAAAATGTTTGGTTCTGTGTTTATCATGTGTAATGTAACTTAGCACTTAAAAATGGCAGGTTTCTTACTGGGTTTTGTCTGATTTTTGGAATCCAATTGTGATCACATTTGGTATGTACCAGTGTCTTTGTAACTAGAAGGACATCCTTTTAATGTCATTCTTTTTGCCTCTGAAAACTTTGAGAAGAGTTGGATGATCACCCTTCAGCTCTGAAGACTGAAGAATGGGTCAGACGAATCCTCAAGATCCTCAGTTCTACTCTCTGAAAAGTATTGGTCCTAATTTTGGCCACATCTGCTTTCTGAGGTTGGAACAGATTACAACATAGCCAAGTAATTCATGTGGTCTTTTAAAGAATCAATAGCAATCACCACAGTCACAAAATGTGTGATAAGTACAGCAGGCATTAAAAGAGCCAGTTGTACTAGTTTGTATAGTTTGTATTCCTTATATTACATTCATGACAAAAGAATATCATCAAAAACAAAGACTCTCTATTAACATCACGGGATTGATGTTAGTTCATTTCTAATTTGCTGAAAAAATTTTAAAAAATTCATTCAGTTCTCTAAACAAAGTGACATAAAAGAAGTGGTGAAAAATACAAGGAAGATAAGCAAATATTAATAATTAATTTTGTGGGAATATTTTAAGATTAAATGAAGTCAAATTTCTGTGTTTTATTTTCTTGGCAAGACAAATATAGTTAATAATTAAAAAAAAAAAAAAGATTTATTCTGGCAAATAGTTAAATTCAGCCCTGCTCTCCATGCATACAAAGGTGTAAGTTAATCTTTGTTAATATTCTCTATAGCTTTCAAAATTCAAACAAATCTAGTTGAACAAAGAGCAAACAGAGGGAAAAAACAAATCTTTGAGAGCAAATATCTGTTCTTTCATATATCTTTAGAATATGAGAAGCATTCATTCCAGAATGATATCTTTGCATCTGTGAGAGAATCAGAATCATAGTACAAAGTCTTTAGTCCCTGAAGACCTACTTCAGAGCCTGTTCAGCCAGATCTCTGAGGAATGGAAACCTATGTGGGGTGGGAGCTCCGCTTCTGTGTTCCGAGAGTTCACTGTTAATAGCAAAAGAAGCCTCATAAATGCCAGCATGTTCAGAACATCGCAGCACAGTTCCTGTTAGCCTTTCAATGACTTAATGCCAACACTCTGACTTATTACATCAAAAAATTAAAGCACATGTTTAATAAAGTGCTTCCCATGTGGTTTAAGGTTTAAGCAAAGGAGAATTGGCTCTGACATTCCTGATAATGTGCTTGCATACAAATGCAAAACAAATAACCTTATTTTGGATTCCTAACTAAAATTTGAATCTGGATGCACAGAAATAGGCACCTGCTCAAATATTTGCATTTCCTTGTAGAAATTTTTCTTACCAGATTTTATGCACGGTGAACAAGTCAACAGGCAGGGAGAAATTACACTCAATGAAATAATAAGTGGCACCGGATTAACATCTTCCTCAGGCCATGGAAGAAATTCTAGTTGGACCAGGGAGTCCGGCCTGACCATGGTCACTAACACAGGGTGTGTAACCTGCTCATCTCAGGCCTCAAAGAGATGCCTGCCCTCAGAGAGTCAAGTGTCAGAATTTTTCAGTATGCGTTTGTTTAAAGAGGATGTCAATGCTTTCTCAATACGAAAGCATCCCCTTGGCAAGTGTATGAATTACATTCCTACACAGGGACGATTCCTGTTTGCTTTGAGGCTTACCTCAAGATGCCAACCAATCCTGCCTAAAATTCACATTCATCTGACCTGACTGGATCAGCAGTTACCAGGAAGCATCATGCGCACTGTTTATCTATATGAATATTAATATACTAACAAATGAATATTTCTCTTTACATTCTAACATTGGAAGACTAACTCCAATGAAGCAAAAAGATTTTGAAGGTTTGTTTTTGAACCAGACAAGTTATCTTTTACAGTGCTGAGGTATACACTGGTTTACTCTGATTATCCACACTGAATTGATAACAAACTATCAAAAAAGAAAATCTAGGGCTGGGAGTATAGTTCAGGGGTAAAGCATCTGTCCTGTATGTGGGAATCCCTGTGTCCAATCCCCAGCATCTCAAGAAAAATGTTTTAAATGTATAAAAGATTTGTGCATTAATTACAGATTATTTTCAAAGTTGGTATTTTAAAGACTATAAAATTAACTTAAATAAAGGCTTTCATAAAGAATAGTCTCTATACTAATTGTTTCAACATCAAAATTAAAGCATGGGCCCAAAGTGTAGCTGAGTGGCCAAGTGCTTGCCTAGGATGCAAGAGGCCCTGAATTTAAAACCTATGAAAGGGAAAAGCGGGGGAGGGGTAAAAACAACAATTGAAGTCTTCACATGTCACCTGAGCAAAAAGATTGAATTAAATGAAATAAAGGTAATTTCATTACAGAAGAAGCTCACAAATATTAAAAAAGCAGTTTATCCTGAAATCATCATATAAAATCTAAAAACATGCAAAACACATTATGTATTATTAAGGAATATTGTTAGTTATATTAAAATGCCTAGAAATAAACAATTTGAGAGTTTCTGCTTTTGGGGGAAGAAGACAGGGAAAGTATACAAGCTTTTATTTCTTAAACTAGAGAGCAAATACATGGATGTTTGCCATGAAACTCTTCATATCTTTTTATATTTCTAAAGTATTTCAAACTTTTTAAAGAAAAAGAAAGCCTAATGCTAAAAAAGTTAAGATTTACTCTACTAGGGGACTAGGGCTATAGCTTAGTGGTTGAGCATCTGCCTTGTATGCATGGGGCACTAGGTTCAGCACCACTTAAAATAAATAAATAAATAAAACAGATATTTTAAAAAATTTTTAAAAAGTTTACAGAGGTGCACACTGGTAATCCCAGCTGTTCAAGAGGCTGAGGCAGGAGGATGCCAAGTTCAAGTTCAGCCTACACAACTTAGAAGACAGTCTCAAAATAAAAAATAAGGTCTGGGGATGTAGCTCAGTGGTACAGCACCCATGCCACAGGTTTAATCCCCCAGTACTGCAAATAAAGGATAAGGATGAGAAATGGAGAGGAAAGGAGGAAGGACGAGAGATTAAGATGGGAGAGAAAATTTTAGTGAGTGAAGTCCTATGTCTTGTAATGGATCCTCAATCAACATGATCTCTGAAATGTCTGTGCTTATAACATAAATTAGAAATCAATTTTAATAATGATCCCAAGGGGACTTAAATTTTTAAATCATGGTTACTGTACTAAGCCAATAAGAATATTCTAACCAAATCAAATGTCAGATCCAGATAACTAAAATTTAATCACTCTAACATGCCTAGAAAACCACAGTTACACCCTTTTACAGCTTATTATTGTGGTTAAGATTTTTGGACTCAGACAAACCTGGCTTCACATTTCAGTTCCACCGGTGACAAACTGCGATTCCAGCAAGATATTAATCTCTTTAAAATCAGTTTCTATAGATTAAGAAATGGAGTTTTTTTCATATAATGTGGTAAACACAACAATTCATTAATTTCTGCCCCATCTCACCTCTGCCATACTAGGGATTGAACCCAGAGATGCTTTACTACTGAGCTGTACCTTCAATCCTTTTGCTGTTGTTATTGTTATTTTTGAGACAGGGTCTTGCCGATTTGCCCAGTCTGGCCTTGGACTCAAGATCCTCCTGCCTCAGTCGCTCAAGTCACTGGGATCAGAGGTGTGCATCACCATGCTCAGCTAATTCTTAGCATAAAATGGCTATTCTGAATTTAGCAAAGTAAAGCAAGTGGTAAATACTTAAAAGTCAGCTACTATTAAAATTATTTAAATTATATACTTTAGATGAGAAAAACTTTTCAAATGTAGTTTGTGATTGCCTATTTGACTCTGAAATGTAATTCATAAAGGAACCTAGTAAAACATCAAGATACTCAGAATTATAATCTACAAATTTCTAAACACTTTCCTAAAAATCCTGAAATGAAGCCAACATGACAAGTTGTGATGAACACAATATATTTATGTCGTTTATTTTTATATGGTGCTGAGGATCGAACCCATGCCTCACACATGCCTGGCAAGAGCTCTACCACTGAGCCACAACCCCAGCCCCTTGACAAGTCTTTAAACAAAAGATAAAAAGCCAAAAGAAACACTTGACACTGAATCTCATGACAAGGTCTTAATTTCTAAAATTGAACTTTATAGAAGTGACAAAAGGCACCACAATTTTTATCAACTGTGGCCAAATGTAAACTGTTTATCTGTACACTGCCACGCTGCACTCAAAGCATGATTTATGGTCATCTAGCACACTATGGTGTTTCATAATCATTGCCTCTTTCAATACTCTATATATACACACAGAAGAGAAATAGCTGCATGTGGCAGGTGATAAACAGCTATTGGAGTCAACTCAAAACAGCTTCTCAGGGAATTTGTCCAGGGGACATTGAGGATTCCTTTGTACACAACAGGATTACCTAACAGCTTTTAGGAAAATCCCTCTTACAGAGGTATCGATTGTCTTCTTATTCTCATTTTGAATTCACCATAGCAAATACAAGCACCATTCAAAGTCGTAGGATTTCCAGCATGTGAAATGCTGGACTCAGATGTCCTCAAAAAGTATCACTGACTCTAAGTGTCTGAAGGCTCCCGTCATTGATGTTACCATTATCTCAGTACCTTGTACAGAGCAGCAGCAGCGCTCCCTCAACTCTTATCAGTTCCCTGAATGAGGAGCCGCTCCCCACTGCCTAAATCTCAGGTGGCTCACTACATTCACAGCAGTCTAAGTGACACCTTCCACTTCACCTTAAAGTCTTGTGAATCAGGAATGAGTTCTAGAAAATATTTTCCAAGGTACTACCAACATTTAATTTGCAACTTATTTTCAAGATCCTCCATATCCTGAACTACATTAAAAATTTGGAAGTCTTTCTGTCTTCTGTGTCACTGGTAATGCTAACTTGAAACAGATACACCATTTAGAGGTGTAAGTACAAAAGCTTTTGGCCTAGGGGCCAAAGCAGCCATTTTCAGGTAAGAAAAGGACCTTGATATTATAACATAATTGAAATTTAGATGATATGTCATAATTGCTAACTTTTGACATGTTTTTATACATCTCAACTCATTTAGACCAACTAGTAACCCAAAACAATACTGTTATAATCTCCAATTTACAGACAAGCCCAGATACAGAAAGGCCAGGTTCCACAGCTTGTAGACAGCCAAGTTAGGACAAGGGCCAACAAGCTTACCTCTTAATCTTTTATACTATATTCTCTCATCATCTCTTTTAAAGCTAAATAGAAAACTCCCCTCCTCTCTTATTCTTCCTCTAGACATCTATGATGCCAAAAAAGAAAGTGACCAAAGGAACCTCAGGAGACAGGAGGACAGAGAAAGCCAATGTGTCAGAAAGACACTATGGACACTGACCAATGGAACATTCTATATAAACACAGCCAGGCTGGTGTTGGAGGCAAGGCTGTTAATAGGAGCCATCCTAACCAGAGTCAAGGACCACCTACAGTGAGTAAGTCTCTTTGGCTTTAAAGGCTTTCTGGTCCCCTCTCTAGCTCAAGCCTGATGACAATTATATTCACAGCCAGTCTGCTGCAGTGAGTTGAAAACTCATCTCAAGTAATGCCCGAGATGAGAAGACTCCCCTAGTGAATTGAAGATTCATCTCGGGTAATGCCCCAACCACAGAGGGTTCACAGTGATTTTTTTAATATTTATTTTTTAGTTATAGGTGGACCCAATGTCTTATTTTGCTTTATGCGGTGCTAAGGATCGAACCCAGTTGCCTCACGCATGTTAGGCAGGCACTCTACCTCCAAGCCACAACCTCAGCCCTCACGGTGATTTCTTTGGGGCAAAGAATACAAAAATTTTTTCCCTAAATGGGAAAGAATACTCATTTGCAAGTATTTGCTTTTAAAATATCTGATTTTCTACAGCTAATTTCCTATTGGTGCCTTCAGCACAAAAATTTACAATTATACATACCACTCCATCATAATTAGGATGTTAAGCAGCAGAAAACCAACTCAAACTAGCTTTTCTTATAAAAACCATCCAGATGTGGACTGCAGACATAAAACAATCCAAGCCTCCAACAATGCATCAAAAACGCAGATAAAATTAGCTAATCCACTTACCCTCAGGATGGCTCTACTCAAGAGCCAAAGATGGTAGGTAGCAGTTCCAGAAATCACAACCTGACAGTCTAGTAAGAGTGGAGAACCATCTTCATTTGAGTCTCATCTGAGAAAAGGAAACCTTTTGCTGAAGTTTCCAGCAGACTTCCTATCATGTCCAGAATTACCCCTTCTTTCCTCTCCCCAAATGACTTGGAAAAGGGTGTAGACACTTGAAAAAATCCGGGTTAATAGAAGGAAAAGAATGCCATCTGGACCAGCACGAGCATCTATACAACACTTCACAATTTTTTTAAAACTTTTTTTAGTTGTAGGTGGACACAATACCTTTATTTTATTTGTTCCTTTTTTTATGTGGTGCTGGGGAATGAACCCAGTGCCTAATGCATGCTCTACCACTGAGCCACAATCCCAGCCCCACAACTGTGTTTTTTATACACTTCCAAATCATCTTATTCAGTACTCAAGACACTCTGCATCAGTTCCATTTTTAAAATGGGGAGGGGGGATGGGACAGGCTCACGTTTACAAAGAAAATTCTTCTCAGTCTTTCAATTTTCAGTATGTCAAATGTAAGGGCAAATCAAGAAGTTTCCCGCGGGCTGGGGATGTGGCTCAAGCGGTAGCGCGCTTGCCTCGCATGCGCGGCCCGGGTTCGATCCTCAGCACCACATACAAAGATGTTGTGTCCGCCGAAAACTAAAAAATAAATATTAAAAATTCTCTCTCTCTCACTCTCTCTCCTCTCTCACTCTCTCAAAAAAAAAAAAATGGAGTTGCCTAGGCTCAGGCCTTAAGGCCATCCTAACAATATGTGAATACACCACAGTGAATTTCTACATCATGTACAACCACAAGCCTGGGACCCTAATTAGAATAAGATGTACTCCATGTTTGTATAAATTTTTCAAAATAAACTCAAAAAAAAAAAAGTTTCCCGAAAAGAACATTTCTCCAAAACAGTAAACATAAAGATAGCACATGTTGTGGGTTTTGTGTGTTTTCTTCAGGGAAACAAAGCAAAAGTCATTAACATACAAAGATCTTTAAAAATATATCAAAACCAAGTATAGGAACACCCAAATTCTAGTGCCAATTCTGCACTTTACATTCTTTTCCATATTTGTAGGAGTGAGTTCACTTAATGAGGGTCCCTCCAGCTTCACACACACAAAACTAGGCAACCTAAGTTTACTAAAGAACAATTCTATATAACCCTGTGAGGGCTTAATAACAGGACTATTTGTTAAAACAATTTTCTTCAGTATATTTTCTCTAGAATGCCTAAAGTAAAACTTATGAGAAAAGCATATATTACTGTTTCTGGCAAACATGTTTGAATAAAATCGTAAGCACCTGAAACTATATAGATGTCACACGAAAGGCTTCACAGAAGTTTAAGTTGCACTGAAAGAGTACACTGGCCGTTTTAGGGAAGGAGTGACAAAAGGAAGAACTAAAAAGCCATTTGAACAAAGCATCCATTGAATTGAGTGAATGCTCTCCAACTCTACAAGTCAGTCAATGGCTCCCCTCTCTGAAGCTCCTCCCTCTTGGCTGCCAGGTGGGAACTCATCCCACCGGCAATGTCCACTACTGACTCTAAACCATCCCTTTCCCATGATGTCTGGCTTCTGCTAAGAAACCTTCAACAGTTAGAATACTTTTCTTGTCACTTGATGGCTAAACATGTATGTCTTCGAAACCTTTGTTTCTTCAAGAATTTAGCCTAGTGCAGACAGGAGCTCAAAAATGTTCCTTGGATTGATGTGAATTCAAGGACAGAAACTCAAGAGCAAAGCCTTCTCAGTCGTATTTTGTTATCTAAATTACATTTACATCACAGGTGTTAAGTATTTGCTGACTGCTAAATAATTGAATTGGGCAGTAAGCCTTCAGGTCCTTCAGGTCTTCAGCTTCTTTAAATATTTATGGAAGATTTCAAAGACATTCAAATTACATAAATCCAACTAGCATTGAGCGCACACAGGAGACAATTAAAAGCAAACCACTAGCTGGGTGTGGTGCACCCCTGGAATCTAAGGGGCTCGGGAGTATAAGACAAAAGGATAAGACAAGTTCAGAGCCAGCCTCAGCAACTTTGGAAGACCTTATCTCAAAATTAAATAAAAAGGGCTGGAGATGTAGCTGAGCTGTTAGGCCCCTCTGGGCTCAATTCCTGGTTTAAAACAAAAAAAACCCAAATCACTAAAACACATTCTGAAAATGCACAAAAATGCCATTTTTTGAAAAAAGTGTAAAATGTGTGAAAATATAAACAATCTGACCTAATTGATTACTATCCTTTATACAGATCCTCTGCCCCATGTCCTTCCAGGATTCTGGAATCCAATGTTTTAGAAACTAATATCCTCAAATGAGGATATTACTCCATAGTAGAGTATCTGCCCAGAGTTCAATCCCGTGTGTGTGTGTGTGTGTGTGTGTGTGTGTGTAAGCGCGCGCAAATGCCCTCAACTGGTTAACAACTGACCTAGACTAAAATTTCAAAACAAACCATTTTGAAATGCTGTAGAACCTCACCAATACCTCCAAGAAAGAGATCCAAATGAAACAGAACATAATTATGTGATTATGTGACCTACCCAACTGCCACATACCAAGGCCTCAACAGTGAAGAATTAAATTCAGGTCTCCTGACTTAAATCCAATGCTCTTAAGTCTGTTGGGAACTAGAAATCTGATTGAAACTAGAAGTAAAGCTATATGGATGGGAAAGTGGGTAGGAAAGTTGAGTACTATCCAACTAGCTAAAGCTAGGTTTTGTCTGGTCTGTCATGGGAAAGAATTTAAATTAATGAAGAGAACGAGGGAAAAAAAGATACTTTCCATTACATTTCTTAAACATGATTACCAAGCATGCTGCTATGGCAAAAGAATCAAAGATACTAATTCACAAATTCAAGAAACCTATATTCTGGGGAGAAGGGTAACAGCTGGCCCCCCAGATGCACTAGCTGCTGCTGGAACAGGAGGCATGCTTCCTGTTGGCAGGATAGCTAACATGCAGTCACAGAAATAGCTTTTTACCAGTGGCCAAACTGGCTTTGCCATCTGCCTCTCTCCACATCTCCAACTCCAGAGGGAGCTGCTATAGCCAGAAAAGGTACCTCCTCACCAACCCCCAGCTAGTGACACTGATTAACACTGGAGTTTGCTCCATAACCCTCCCTGCTCTTCCTTTTTCTCACCTCCTCCTTTCTATGCCCACCCCTCTATATTTAAAGCCCATCCCACTTCCCACCCATCGCACATATGGATGCCAAGGACTGGAGAGCATCCACCAAATGAACCCACTCATTGCCTGTCCCAAAGTGATTCCCAATCCCAATTTTGCAACACCAAAAATGTCACAGAAGTTGAATGACTTGCTTCCGAAATTACAGGGATGGCTCATTAAATTCTTCCCTCAACTCATTCATTAAAATGAATATTAACTGGGCTAGGCCTGTGTTGGGTATAGAAGACAGAACGTTTTAATTTTTTTAAATACTTTTAGTTATACGTGGGCACAATATCTTTGTTTATTTTTAAGTGATGCTGAGGATCTAACCCAGGGTCTCACACCTTCCAGGCAAGCGCTCTATCGCTGAGCCACAACCCCAGCCAATTTTCTTTGGTGGAAATGGCGGTGGCAAGGGATAGCATGTTACTTTTCCCAGAAGTGGTGGGTGTACAAACAAGCGTACAATGGACAAATTCCCAAGATTAGGAATTACTGAACTGAGAAACTAGTTAAGTGATAGGCCCTAACACAGACCTTGGAGGCTGGATACTGCCCAGGTCCCTGTCTGCTGTATGGCTTTCCCACTCCACCCCCCATCCTCCCCCCCCCCCCCGTCACCCCCTCGAGCTTTAAAAAAAAAAAAAAAAAAAAAAGAAAAAGAAAAAGAAAGAAAGAAAGAAAAGGTTCACTGAAGCCATCCTCAGAAGGGGCTATGGGCCCCAGGAGTAATCAGACTGCTCTGCTCCTAACTCTTCCCCTTTTTTAGTCGCATCAGCAACCGTTTCCGCACAAATTTCAGCCCAACTCTCTCCAAGAATATTATCAGCTACACAAACTACAGTTTTCTATCTTCTTCTGAGTTTTTCCCAAGGGAGGAGAACAGAGGAGGAAGGCTTCAAGTCTTGACCAGGGTGGAATTCTCTTTACAAGCAGCACTCCGCACCCACCCGGGTCCGGGGGCAGGCTGTCCCTCACTTCCCAGCCCCAATCTTTGAACCCTCCTCAGCACAAGCAGAGAGAAGGAAGGAATGTGCAGAAAGCAGCACAAAGCCAGGTGGACTTTCTGGTTTGCCACAATGAGGGAGCTGGGAGGAGACTGTTGGGGAAGATAAAAAATGACACAAAAGGTACTGCTTAGGGGACTTCTAACGAATTCAACACCCACGAGGTTTCAAAGAATCCCCTCAAAAGTTTTTGAAGAGGTAACTAAATAAAAGTAGGAAAACTGACTTGTCTGTCTCGTAGGAGACAGACCAGTTTTAGAGTGAAATAAACCTGACCCACGGCGCTGAGAGCCTGGGGTCGGTCCCAAAGGGAGCGCAGCGCTAAAGGGTGATCAACTGGGGCCAGGCGGGGCCCGCGGGCAACGCGCTCCTACGCAGGGCTTCTGGCCCCCGCCTCCGCCAAGGGTCCGGAGCGGGAACGGGGACTTGCCGCCGACTGCCTGGGGAAGAATGGCCTGAATGAATCTCCAATTCCTCTGTCCGCTAGCCCGGGGCACAGGACCGTCCTTCTCCGACCAGGAGAAGCTCCCTCTGGCCTCGCCACGCCGCAGCCCGTCCGCGCCCGGGTCCCCGCTTACTCTTGGTGGCAGCGATGAGGTTCTTCCCGTCCTTGATCAGCTCTTTGATGAACTTGTTGGTCCTCTCAAGTTCTGCTTCGTGGGCACGGATCCTCTCCCGGAACCACGGGCTGTCGAGGTAGCAGTCGCTGAATTCCAAGGGCTGCAGCCCCATGACTGCAAAGGTCCGCGCCCGGGGCGCACAGCCTCCGACTCGCTCGCCGCGCGCTAGCCCGGCCCCGAGGCGGCGGCCAGGTGCGGGGCCGCGCGGGTAAGAAATTCGAGAGGATCTAGCAGTGCCGGGCGCGCAGGGAGCACCGTGTGGACATGTCCCGAGGAACTGAGCCTGGCGGCACCGGCTAGGCGAGCGAAAACTGCGGCGCCCCAATCCCGGCAGCCCCGTGAGCCTCAGCGCCCGCCGCCCCGCCCCAGGCCCGCCCCGCGCTCGCCCGCGCCCCCTTTTCCTCCCTCCGCCTCTCTTCTCCCTACTTTCTCCTTCCTTCCCTTCCCCAGACTCCTCTTCCTTCTCTTCCCCACGCGTAGTTGCCCCTCCTCTTCCTTCCAAGGCGTCCCGGGTCTAGAATTTCGGCCCCGCGGTTCTCCTCCACCCCCGGAGCCTGCCCCTCCCCTTTTCTTGGGCTCCCGAGTTCGGGGTGACTCACAGTCGGCTCCCCGAAGTAGGGAACCCGACCGGACGTGGAAGGAGCGGGCGTCTTAACAGCAGTGCTTAATCCGCGCAGCCGGACGTGACTCCGAGGCGAGCCGGCTGGAGGAAATGATTGACTGTCTTAAATCATTTATCCAGAGAACGACCCTAGGCCGCTCGTGGGCTTGCACGTGGGGCTCTCATTTTCTTTAACCACGTTCACCCACTTATAGTAAGAAGCTTGTTATAGCTCCACCATAGAGTTTTCTCCGTAGCCCTGCAGTTCCTAGGACGTTTTTCTGCGTATCCTTACTAAAAGGCTTAGGTGGCTTAGGGGAAGCAAGCATGTGGCTAGACCGCAGAAAAGTTGTTTGTTGTGTTCAGCAGATTAAATTTACTTGGCTATGGAAAGACAATCTTCATTATTTTAAAAATAACCTCTAGAAAACAAATGCCAGGATCTGTGTGCTTTTCACTGGTGGCGGGGTGTGTGTGAATTCATGTCAATGCACCCCCGAAAATCCTGTTCCAGGTGTTTAAAATTGAACTCATCTGTGCCCCCCGAAAGTTAAGATAGTTTAGATAATTATACCTGGAAGAAAAAACACTAATGGTTAATTAGTGACTTTCATAATAGCAACTAACAATTTATTAAACAAGTATTACGTGCCAGGCACACACACCAGGCACTCTGCATACATTTTTCACAAACTCACAACACATGTTTGGTATATAGGTTTACATTATAATGATGGTAATATTACCAAGAAACTTCAAAGTGATTCTTCAAAACATTCGGATTCTGAGCTGGGTAATTAAGAATCTAAACAGTAAGCATAGGAGTGTAACCCCTCGGGATCAAATTCAATAGGACTCCTACGCAATAAATTCTTTTGTTACAAAATAACACCCTCAAGTGCCCCAACCCACAGGTTACTATGTCACTCCTCCAGAGAGTCCCAAATGTTTTACAAATAACTTTTAGGCTTTGAAAGCTTCAGTTCCTACTAAAATCAGCAGGGGGTGGAGGGAGGTGTTTATGTCTAAAGAGAAGAGAATTAAAGAGGCTTAGGAAAGGAAAGATACTCAAGAACAGAAGCAGGTAAACACAGTCAGGGCCTCCCAGAAGAGCCAGACTCAGTCCTCTGGACAAAAACCTAAACCTTCCCTCCCAAAGCAGGACTGCTGACATCATCAAAATGTTAAACACAGTAGTGAAAGACTAGCAATTGCACTCTTAGGTATATACCAAGAGAAATGAAAGCACGCATCCACACTCAGCATTCATATGTCAATGTTCAGAGGACCATTATTCTTAGTAGCCAAGAAGTAGAGTCAACACAAATATCCATGAACTGTTGAATAGATAAACAAAATGTGTGTATCCATTCAATAGAAAATCAATCCACAAACAAAAGGATTACAATGTTGATGCTGCTAAAATACAATTTACTGTGAACACACTGAGCTAAGAAGAAGCCGCCACAAACCGCTAAGTTCCAGATTAGCCATTTAAATGAAAAGTCCAAAACTGGGTACTCTAGGGACACAATTAATTGCCCCGAGGCTGGGGATAGAAAGAAGCAAGGGGTTTCTTTTTAGGGGTGATCGAAATATTTTAGAGTTTGGTAATGGTTGCACAGCTGTATAAACATACTGAGAACCATTGAATTGTACACTTTATTTTTAAATATTTTTTAAATTGTAGTTGGACAGAATATCTTTATTTATTTATTTTTATATGGTGCTGAGGATCGGACCCACTGCCTCACACGTGTGAGGCAGGCGCTACCACTGAGTTATAGCCCCAGCCCAAATCTTACACTTTAAACGAGTGGATTTTGGGGACTATGTGAAATATATCTCAATAAAAAGTTTTTGTTTTAAACTTTTAAAAGATCAGCTACTCCAGACAACTGCCTCTCCTTTCTTGTCATTTTCCACTTTCAGCCATAAAAACTCTAATTTATTTAATGTGGCCAGTTCTTTAGAGATTTGAAGTAAAACAAGTTTCACCATACAACAAGAAAAGCATTCCTTGTCACCTTCCCCACAAACACATAGCATGTGTACATATGAATCTTAATTCAGTAATAAGCAATCTACTGTAAGCACTGAGGGTGAGGGGGGGCCTATGAAATTTTATTTTATTCAACTATATACCTTACACATTGCCTGATATAGATGATCAGTAAATATAGAATGAATGAGAACTTTGACCCCGTAAAGAAAAAACACTGTAAAATAACTATTTGGGAATGCCAGGTCTCACTTCACTGCTTAATAGTTGTGTGACTGTGGCAAAGGTATATTTTTGGGGGGGGGGTGGGATGTAGTTCAGTGATAGAGCACTTGCCTAGTATGTGCAAGGCCCTGGGTTCAATACCTAGCACTGCAAAATAAATAAACAATTGGGGGGAAAATAAAAACTTCAGACTTATGGTCCATGAAATGGAGATGATGGCCTCACAGCTGTGAACTGATGAAACTGAGTTTGTAAAGTGCCTTGATGATGATCAAGAGGAAAGTACAGAGGATGGACTGAAGAGAAGGACAAAGGGGAGGAGGAGGAGACAATCATATCCCATCCTTACAGGAAAGATTTGGGGGCAGGGAAGCCCTTGAAGCATAGCACTAAATGTTTTAAGATAGAATTCAAGGAAAGTAGTCACAAGTCAGATGATACTGGGGTCTTAGGTTTATCGTTAGTTCATAAGAAATTTGTTCCACTGGGAGGCACAGGGCACACCCCTGAAATTCCAGCAACTTAGGAGCCTGAGGCAGGAGGATAGAAAGTTCAAAAGCAGCCTAGGAGAAACTTGGTCAGACCCTGTCTCAAAATAAAAATTAAAAGAGTTAGGGATGTAGCTCAGTGTAAAGTACCCTTGGATCCAACCCCAGAAGGAGAAGAAGAGAAACCTGTTTCTCCCACAAATATGTTAATCATCTATATGTGTGAGCTCCCCTGCTAAGTACTAGGGATGCAACACACACCAAAGAGTGGGTCTTGTCTGTGCTTTTGGTCTCGGGATGGAGACTAATTGAAAAAAAAATCACACAAACTTATCCAATTTAAAATTAAAATTGGGTTTATGGGTTGGGGATGTGGCTCAAGCGGTAGCGCGCTCGCCTGGCATGCGTGCGGCCCGGGTTCGATCCTCAGCACCACATACAAACAAAGATGTTGTGTCCGCCAAAAACTGAAAAATAAATATCAAAAATTCTCTCTCTCTCTCTCTCTCTCTCTCTCTCTCTCTCTCTCTCACACACACACACACACACACACACACCTCTCTCTTAAAAAAAATTGGGTTTAAATTTAAAATTTAATTGCCAGGACTGGGGGTATAGTTCAGTAGTAGAACACGTGCCTGGAATGCTTGAGGGCCTGTGTTCAATCCTCATCATAGAAAGAAAGAAAGAAAGAAAGAAAAGAAAGAAAGGAAGAAAGGAGGGAGGGAGGGAGGGAGGAAGAAAGAATTGACTTAAAGTGCCGTGCCATTAAAGTGAAGTCCTTGAGAGGTTTTAAATGTAGGAGCTGATAGAGTTTGGAGATGGGGTCAAGGAAGGCCACATGGAAAAACAGTGTCATTTAATCAATGACCAGGAGAATCAGAAGGAGTTAACCATTAAATAGGTAGTGGGAGCCAAGTAATCCAGACAAGGAACTAGCCTGTGCAAACCCCTAGGATGGTGCATTCTAGAACTAAAAGAGAAGGTCAAGTGGCTGAAGCACAGTGAGTAAAGAAGCTGGTTCATAACATTGCTAGGTACAGGAGGGCAGATAGGGGTGAGATCTTGCAGAGCCTCGTGGAACATATTTAGGACTTTGGACAGTGTCCTCATGCCATTGGAAGCCTTTACAGAGTTTTAAGCATGAAGGTAATGAATCGAGTTTATGTTTTCTCTCTAGCAGCTGTTTGGAGAATGGGAATTCACTCAGAAAAGTATTAGAATTGTCTAGGCAAGAAATAGTATAGCATAACCCTCTATAGTGATGTTGGAGACACAAATAGACAGAAATATGTTTTAGAGGCAGTTTCTGGGCCTTGACAATCACCTGGATATTGCACATTAGGAAGAAAGTAATTGTCCCTACGTTCCTGGAATGGTAGGAAGGGTAGATTGGATATGTCATTTGCTGAAAGGAAAACATTGGCTAAGAAGCTGATGTGGAAGGGGTTATGGTAACTGAGATGGGCAGTTTCAGAGTCAGATTTGTGAAATTAGAGATGTCTGGGAGACATTCAAGTATTCAGAACAGGCACTGACATCCAAACTGGCATTTTTTATGCTTTGGTTGGGGCCTGGATTTGGTGAAGGTTTGAATACACGCAGATGATCAAGTTTCAGTTTAGATGTAATGAGGGTTAACTCAGAGGAAACCTTCTCTTTGTGTAGGTTCCACTATATGCATATCCTTCCCAGATGAGTCACCCAAGTTGCTACCTGTAAAATCAAATAGGAGTTCCACTGAATATTTGGTATGTTTCAGTGAGTCAGAGTTAGCTTCACACATAACAGAAAATCCAAAATGACAGTGGCTTATGCCATAAGGTCTTTACTTCTACTCTCATTCTCTCCCTCTCTCCCTCCCCCCATCCTCTCTTGATCACTCTCACTCTCTCTCTTTTTCTCAAAAGAAGTTCAGAAGTCTAGAGTGCAACATGATGCACTGCAGGGCCTAGGGCTTCGTGCTTAATGTCACCTCACAGTACAAGATCATTCCTGGAGCTCCTCCTGGGAAGGAGAAATGGAAAAAGGGTCCTGGGCCAGTCGAGTCAGTTTGTTTTCTCAGCTTTCCCAAGCATCTTACACATTTTTGCTTTTTATCTCTTTAATCCAGAATTTAGCCACGGGGCCATACCTTGTTGCAAAGAAAGATGGAAAATGTGGTCTTTTATCAGGTACATATCAGCCACCCTAAATAAAAATCTGAATTTCCCCTCAAAGAGAAAGGGACAGATTTTAAGCAGGAATCTAGCAATCCCTGGTGCAGACTGGGACCTTTATGAGTGAAGTAAATTAATTACAGCCCTGGCAAAACATAAATGATAAAATGGGAAGAAAAAAAAGATCCATCTTTGAGTGTCTTCCAGATTGTGAGGCTGTTCTCTCTCACAAGTATTAAAAAACAAAACAAAACTAAGAAAGAAACAAAACTGCCAACATAGCTTCATCAAGAAACTATTGGACCACATCAATGAACCTCTCTACGGAGAGGCAGGCCAGGCTTCTGAAGCAGTTATCAGTACTCCAGCTTCATCCCTGTGAGATGCTGAGCTTGGCCCACCCCACCCTTCATTTTAACTCCATTCTGCCCTGTCCCAGCTATTTTAATCTGGAATCAAACTGGGTTAGGAGACTTCCATGCCCTAACTCACTTAGACCTGGGGGGCCTTTGGTTCAACAAATTACTATGGTCAATAAGTGGAGAATGCCAAATAACCCAGGTCACTCAGAGGTCACCATCTAAGCTGAGGGGTTAATCCAACAACACAGGACGAAGCTACACAATGAGTTTGTGAACTAGTAATGAAAATAATAATAAATAATAATAATAATAATAATAATAATAATAATAATAAAGTAACTCGGGCCTGTTACTCAGGTACTTTGGAGGCTGAGGCAAGAGAATAACAAATTTGAGGCCAGCCCAGGCAATTTAGGGAGATGCTGTCCCAAAATAAAAATAAAAAGAGCTGGGGATGTAGCACAGTGGTGGAGCACTTCCATAGCATGAGCAAGGCCAAGTAAACTGTGCAGATGCTTGCACAACAATGTGGATACACTAACTGAACTTTATGCCTAACATTGTCAAATTGGTAAATTTAATGCTATGTGTATTTTATCATCATAAAGAAAAATATAATGAAGGAAGAGTAAGAATCCTTCACCTCCCCCCCTCAATCTCTCTCCCCTCCCCCCACATAATGAGGACAGCAGTTGCTAATGTGCCTTTTTTTAAGACAAATTATCACAGAAAAAATAATAACTGCCCAAATGTGTTTGATATATTCATTACAACTCTATTTTTAAAGAGCTTTATTCTTCACAGAACACCTAATGAGAGTTCATATGCTGAGAGCATTTTGCTGGGTAAGTGCTACTTTGACTCAACCCAGAATCCTTGCAACTTCCTTGGATTGCAGTGGTTGCACCAGTGTGGTACCCAGAAACTGTTCCTCCTGCCTCCACTACTGACTACCTATTACATGCCAGGTACTATGCTAGAACTGGGATGACCACAGTGAAAGAAACAAGCATGGTTCCTGCCTCCATGGAGTAACATCCTACCGTGGAGACAATTATTTGACAATATAAATGTGCTAGGAAGCTGAACATAGCATTATTAGAGGGGACTTTGAACTATTCTGTTAGTGATGATTGAGCTAACCTGTGTGGTGAGGAGTTCCTGGGCAGAGGTAGAGTGGATATGAGGTGGAAAGGAAGAAGCATTTCCAAAAGAGGCTTTGTGAAAGGACCACAGTAAGAAGCTGGAAAAGGCCATGTGTCTGGAGCGTCAGGGACTGAGATGAGGCTGGAGAAGGAGTGACAGCCCATCCCATCTGCTCAGCACCTGGCTTGCCTTTTTCCATGAGAACACCAAGCATGGGCTTCAGGCTTCCCTAGTTATTTCCAGGGAGAGATCACCTTTTCTAACACTCCTAGACATCTTCATTTGGAAGAGTTTGGGTCCCCAGGGAAGTTCTAGAACCACTGCACTTACCAAGGGATATTCAGACAGCAAATATTGATTGACTACCTGAGGCGGGCAAGACACTATGATAGGTGCTACAAAAAGTCCCTAATCTGAAGGTGTTTAAAATCTAGTACACTCTAGCCAGGTGTGGTAAACTGTCACATGGATAATTATAAAACAAAGCACACTGCTGCTGCTTCCAGCCAGTCTTGCAGCCTGGCTGAGAAGTTGGTGACACTGTGGTGGAGAGGTGGGGAAATGGATGTGGAATGGGGGGAGGACATTTTTCCAAGTCTCCCACATTTGAATTCATATCCTCTGAAGAAATATGGAACTCATCTTTTCAAAGTTGGAGGTAGTAGAACCTGGCCCAAGGAGATGTGGGTCAGGGCACACACAAGTAGAGTCCCCTGTTATTAGTACAATCACTGCTTCCCTGCCCCCAGCATTTAAAGCAACTTGGGATGTTGACCAGTGTAGATCATATAATATGTGGTTATGAGCTCTGTACATCAGCAGGCATTCCCCACTGCCCACAGAGCCCTCAAGCAAATGCTGCCCTCTTTCCTATGACATGTGCATCAACTGACCTAAGCAATAATCTTCCAGCTTGTTTTATCCAGATATCAATTGAGATTTTAAAAGATACTAGTCAAAAGAAAGGGAAGAGCTCAGAAGTGCATGCTTTTCCCAGTACCCCAAATGACCCAGACAAATACTCAGCCACTGGAAAGCCAGCCTCCATGACTAGAAGTGTATTCTCTGAGTACAATAAAAAATATAAAAATACATGCCATTATCCTTTGACCCATAATATCAGACCTGGCAATTTGTCCTGAGAAAAATGTTTTCAATGTATATGCTCAGGGGAAGGAAGAAGAGGAAGAGGAGAAGCAGTCACTGTCTAATAATTGAGCCACAGGTTAGCTCAATCTAATAGTAAATCAGCACTATCGACATAACAGACTCGGGTAAACCAGCTTAGATGTCATTAAAATGGTCATTTTTGCTGTAAGTGGTGGGCACTACTACTTTGTATATGTTCAGCCTTCATTTCCACTCCCCATCAGCACCCTGATTTCCATCTGGGTAATCATTTTCCCACATATCATGTTCTTTGGGTAAGATTCCTATTCCTGCCCCATACTAGGGACACTTAAAGGATCTAGAGATTCCTCTATAGGCCTTCTTCTTAGGCCTATCACTCCAGGGGCTGGCATATGACCTAACTTCAGCCAACCAGACACTCCTTCTTAGGGCTTTGACTTCTGAACACAGTGAAGCACTGACAGAAGAAACAAAGTTCATCTCCTCCAGCCAAGAGTGTTGAAAGAGAACTGCTGCCTGGCAGGCTGTCGGCTGCTTCTTCCAGGCTGGTTCTTCAGGTTTCCTTTGATAATCCACATACTTCAAATAAAATGCCTTTTGCTTAAGTTGCCAGAATCCATGGTTTTTCATTGCATCCAAAGATTACCTACCTAGGACCTTCAGGAAAATCATGAGGTATTTGGAATTGATCACCTAGCTGATATACAGCAAGAAACAGCTACACTACCATTTATATTCTGAAAGGGGAACCTGGCATACTCTGCAGAAACATGTCATTAAATTATCATCTTTGATCACTAAGCTCTAAATAGTATGACCTTAAGTCTTCTTTTCCCTGGATTTTCCCACTTCTTCCTATTATTCTGGCATCTTTTCCCATCATTTTTTTCATTTTTAAATGGGGATTTTACTATAGAAATTACACATAAAAATTTTTTAAAAATAAACTGAGGGGTTTTCTGGACCTCTGCTCTGAATTCCCAACTCCTGCCATGGTCTCCTCTAGTAGTATTTGAGACACATATTATTATGGTTTGGATCCAGAATGTCCCCCAACAGCTCATGTATTGAAAGCATGGTCCCTGTTTTAATCAGCTCTTTTGCTGATGTGACCAAAAGACCTGAAAAGAACAATTTTAGGAGGAAAAGTTTATTTTGAGGCTCACAGTTTCAGAGGTCTCAGTCCATAGATAGCCAACTCCATTCCTCAGGGCTCAAGTGAGGAGCCCTGAGGCTCACGATGATCAAAGTGTACAGTGGAGGAAAGCAGGTCAGGACAAGGCCACCAAGAAGCAAAGAGTCTAAACTCAGTTCACAAATATATACCCCAAAGGCAATGATCCCATTGACCTACCTCCTCCATCCACACCCTACCTGCCTATGGTTACCATCCAGTTAATCCCTATCAGAGTATTAATGCACTGATTGGGTTAAGGCTTTTATAACCCAATTATTTCACCTCTAAACCTTCTTGCATTGTCCCCCACATGAGCTTTTGGGGGACACCTAATATCTCAACCATAACAATCCCCAGCACAGCAAGGGCCAGTGGTGGGCTCTTAGGCAATAATTGGATCCTGAGGGTTCTGACCTCTTCAAGATTAATACATTTGATAGATCACAGCTGAATGGTCTACCTGGAAGTAGGACCTACCTAGTTAAAGGAAGAAGGTCACTGGGGGCTTACCATGAAAAGGTTTATCTTCTCCCCAGCCTTACCCCCATCCCCATTCTGTTTCCTGGTATGACTGTGAGCTGAGCTCTTCCATGCCCTTCTGCCATGTTTCTGCCTTGGACTGAATCCTCTGAAACTATGAGCCCAAACAAGTTTTCCTCCTCTAAAATTTCATGTCAAGTATTTTAGTCACAGCAACAAAAAGCTGACTAACACACATGTGGAGTAAACAGAGTTTTTACTTTCATATGTGGATAAAGTGAAAGATAACTAATGATAATCCACTTCTACTTTCTCAGTCTTTCCAAAAGCAATGTAAACAACTTTTCCTTCCTTCCTTCCTTCCTTCCTTCCTTCCTTCCTTCCTTCCTTCCTTCCTTTTCCTTCCCTTCTTCCTTCCTTCCTTCCTTTTCCTTCCCTCTTTCCTTCTCTCCTTCCTTCCTTCCTTCCTTCCTTTCCCTTCCCTCCTTCCTTCCTTCCTTCCTTCCTTCCTTCCTTCCTTCCTTCCTTCCTTCCTTCCTTCCTTTTTCCTTCCCTCCTTCCTTCTCTCCTTTCTTCCTTCCTTCCTTCCTTCCTTTCTTCCTTTCTTCCTTCCTCCCTCCCTCTTATTGTGTGTGTTTATGTGTGTGTGTGTGTGTGTGTGTGTGTGTGTGTGTTTCTGGGGAATGAACCCAGGTCTCCAATGCACAGAAGGCAAGCACTCTAGCAGTGACTCACATCCCCCAGACCCCCTTTAAAAAAATTGTAGTTGTAAATGGACAGAATGCCTTTATTTTATTTGTTTATTTTTATGTGGTGCTAAGGATCAAACTCAGTGCCTCACATATCTAGGCAAGCTCTCTGACACTGAGCTACAGCCACAGGCCCCCAAGACTTTTTATTTTTTATTGTGAGACACAGTCTCACAAGTTGCTCAGGTTGGCCTAGAACTTTGTATCTTCCTGCTTCAGCCTTACAAGTTTCTGGAATTATAGGCAACCAACACATATGTTCAAGAACAGCAGAAAGGGTACTTGCTGGCAAAATGAAGGTCTCTAGAATTTATTAGGAAGAGACAGGAACTCTTTCCAAAAATAAGTGGCTATAGGAGAAACAGTTAATATTGCTACTTCTCTGGTTATTTGGTGTATCAACCAGGTTCGTAGTGGCCATGCAATAACCTGCAACATGAATGAAATTGCCAGGTCAGCAGTCAGCAGTGTTGAGAAGCACAGAAAAGTATAGGTGAGTGTAAGAGGTACCAGAAAATAGAGGCTGAACACAGTTGCTATAGAGCATCTAGAGAGTAGTCTGAACTACAGTTGTCTGTCCTTTATTGTATTACGCCAACATATAATTATTTAAATATCTTACCATTTAGTACTACTTTTTCTTTTGGAAAAAAAATTGGCAAAACGGAGCTAAAATACAGAGTGCATGTTTAACGAAAAGTACTGATAAACTTTCAGAGAGTTTTTCAACATGTATCATCCTTCTTAGGACCACAGTGACATGACTAACCATATGAAAACCAGAGGGTACCAATGTTATTTCTGGAAAAGCATAAGTATTACCTCAAAATATAGAACTGAAAAGAAAGCTAGTCCCAAAGATGTCAATTTAACACTTCTAGCTATAAGAGGATATTTACATATTTCTCCATGAAGCATGGCTTTCACCTTAGATCAAATGACTGCTCTAAATTAACTTTTTTTCCCTTAGTCCAAGATGTCTTGTTGCATTACAAAAACTGAAATGTTGATGCATGGACTCCACTAATAGAAAGAAATGTAAAGAGAAATGAAGCCAGTTTGTATCAACATAGATATGAATAAAACTGTAGAAACTTCCAGTGGACACCCCAACATCCAGTTTTCTGTTCTGTATGTCACAGTAGAAATATACTTTTTGTCCTCTGTTGTTATCAATTCTAAGTTCTTCTGGCTATCAGCAGAAGTGACATGTGTGACTTCCAGGCTGAAGCACGTTATTTCTGGTGCAAAGCTCTACAGCACTTTTTATCCCTAGTTTGAGAACTATGAATTCCTTATGTTTCAAATGGGGAAGCTGTCAAATGATGGTGCCGTCAATTGATCTGGACCTCTGAAAGTGTGAGAATAGACACTAACTCACTAGCACAAATATGTAACTTTAATGAGAAATAAATGTCTATTGCAAAAGCCATGGGGTTTTAGAATTGTTTGTTACCACAGAATAGTCTATCACATTCCCACTAATACAGAAGAATTCCAAGATCTTAGGAAAAGCAAAGAATAGTACCGGTGGGGCTGAAAAACAGCAAAAGAATGGCACAATTATTATTATTATTATTATTATTATTATTATTATTATTATTATTTTACTTTTTCTTTCCTTAATGGGTAAATAATTTTTTTTATTTTTTTAATTTATTTTTTATTGGTTGTTCACAACATTACAAAGCTCTTGACATATCATATTTCATACATTAGACTGAAGTGGGTTATGAACCCCCAATTTTACCCCAAATGCAGATTGCAGAATCACGTTGGTTACACATCCACAATTTTACATAATGCCCTATTAGTAATTGTTGTATTCTGCTACCTTTCCTATCCCCTACTATCCCCCCTCCCCTCCCCTCCCCTCCCATCTTCTCTCTCTACCCCATCTACTGTAATTCATTTCTCTCCTTGTTTATTTTCCCATTCCCTTCACAACCTCTTATATGTAATTTTGTATAGCAATGAGGGTCTCCCTTCATTTCCATGCAATTTCCCTTTTCTCTCCCATTCCCTCCCATCTCATGTCTCCGTTTAATGTTAATCTTTTCTTCCTGCTCTTCCTCCCTGCTCTGTTCATAGTTGCTCTCATTATATCAAAGAATACATTTGGTATTTGTTTTTAGGGATTGGCTAGCTTCACTAAGCATAATCTGCTCTAGTGCCATCCATTTCCCTGCAAATTCTATGATTTTGTCATTTTTTATTGCTGCATAGTACTCCACTGTGTATAGATGCCACATTTTTTTTTATCCATTCATCTATTGAAGGGCATCTGGGTTGGTTCCACAGTCTAGCTATTGTGAATTGTGCTACTATGAACATCTATGTGGCAGTATCCCTGTAGTACACTCTTTTAAGGTCTTCAGGGAATAGTCCGAGAAGGGCAATAGCAGGGTCAAATGGTGGTTCCATTCCCATCTTTCCCAGGAATCTCCAAACTGCTTTCCAAATTGGCTGCACCAATTTGGAGTCCCACCAGCAATGTACAAGTGTACCCTTTTCTCCACCTCCTCACCAGCACTTGTTGTTGTTTGACTTCATAGTGGCTGCCAATCTTACTGGAGTGAGGTGGTATCTTAGGGTGGTTTTGATTTGCATTTCCTTGACTGCTAGAGATGGTGAGCATTTTTTCATGTACTTGTTGATTGATTGTATATCCTCCTCTGAGAAGTGTCTGTTCAGGTCCTTGGCCCATTTGTTGATTGGGTTATTTGTTATCTTACTGTTTAATTTTTGAGTTCTTTGTATACTCTGGATATTAGGGCTCTATCTGAAGTGTGAGGAGTAAAAATTTGTTCCCAGGATGTAGGCTCCCTATTTACTTCTCTTATTGTTTCTCTTGCTGAGAAAAAACTTTTTAGTTTAAGTAAGTCCCATTTGTTGATTCTTGTTATTAACTCTTGTGCTATGGGTGTCCTATTAAGGAATTTGGAGCCTGACCCCACAATATGTAGATCGGAGCCAGCTTTTTCTTCTATCAGATGCAGAGTCTCTGATTTGATATCAAGCTTCTTGATCCATTTTGAGTTAACTTTTGTGCATGGCGAGAGAAAGGGATTCAGTTTCATTTTGTTGCATATGGATTTCCAGTTTTCCCAACACCATTTGTTGAAGATGCTATCCTTCCTCCATTGCATGCTTTTAGCCCCTTTATCAAATATAAGATAGTTGTAACTTTGTGGATTAGTCTCTGTGTCCTCTATTCTATACCATTGGTCCACCCGCCTGTTTTGGTACCAGTACCATGCTGTTTTTGTTACTATTGCTCTGTAATATAGTTTGAAATCTGGTATCGCTATACCGCCTGATTCACACTTCCTGCTTAGAATTGCTTTTGCTATTCTGGGTCTTTTATTCTTCCATATGAATTTCATGATTGCTTTCTCTATTTCTACAAGAAATGCCGTTGGGATTTTGATTGGCATTGCATTAAACCTATAGAGAACTTTTGGTAATATCGCCATTTTGATGATGTTAGTTCTGCCTATCCATGAATAGGGTACATTTTTCCATCTTCTAAGATCTTCTTCAATTTCTCTCTTTAGGATTCTGTAGTTTTCATTGTATAAGTCTTTCACCTCTTTTGTTAGGTTGATTCCCAAGTATTTTATTATTTTTGAGGATATTGTGAATGGAGTGGTTGTCCTCATTTCCATTTCAGAGGATTTGTCGCTAATATACAGGAATGCCTTTGATTTATGCGTGTTGATTTTATATCCTGCCACTTTGCTGAATTCATTTATTAGCTCTAATAGTTTCTTTGTAGACCCTTTTGGGTCTGCTAGGTATAGAATCATGTCATCTGCAAATAGTGATAATTTAAGTTCTTCTTTTCCTATTTTTATGCCTTTAATTTCTTTCGTCTATCTAACTGCTCTGGCCAGTGTTTCGAGAACTATGTTGAACAGAAGTGGTGAGAGAGGGCATCCCTGTCTTGTTCCAGATTTTAGAGGGAATGCCTTCAATTTTTCTCCATTCAGAATGATGCTAGCCTGAGGCTTAGCATAGATTGCTTTTACAATGTTGAGGTATGTTCCTGTTATCCCTAGTTTTTCGAGAGTTTTGAACATAAAGGGATGCTGTACTTTGTCGAATGCTTTTTCCACATCTATCGAGATGATCATATGGTTCTTATTTTTAAGTCTATTGATGTGATGAATAACATTTATTGATTTCCGTATATTGAACCAGCCTTGCATACCAGGGATGAATCCTACTTGATCATGGTGCACAATTTTTTTGATATGTTTTTGTATCCGATTCGCCAGAATTTTATTGAGGATTTTTGCGTCTAGGTTCATTAGAGATATTGGTCTGTAGTTTTCTTTCTTTGAAGTGTCTTTGTCTGGTTTCGGAATCAGGGTGATGTTGGCCTCGTAGAATGAATTTGGAAGTTCTCCCTCTTTTTCTATTTCCTGAAATAGCTTGAAAAGTATTGGTATTAGTTCCTCTTTAAAGTTTTGTAAAACTCTGCTGTATACCCATCCGGTCCTGGGCTTTTCTTAGATGGTAATCTTTTGATGGTTTCTTCTATTTCCTCAGTTGATATTGGTCTGTTTAGGTTTTCTCTATCCTCTTGACTCAATCTGGGCAGATTATATGACTTAAGAAATTTATCGATGCCTTCACTATCTTCTATTTTATTGGAGTATAAGGATTAAAAATAATTTCTGATTATCTTCTGTATTTCTGAAGTGTCTGTTGTGATATTGCCTTTTTCATCCCGTATGCTAGTAATTTGAGTTCTCTCTCTTCTTCTCTTAGTTAGCATGGCTAAGTGTCTGTCAATTTTATTTATTTTTTCAAAGAACCAACTTTTAGTTTTGTCAATTTTTTTCAATTGTTTCTTTTGTTTCGATTTCATTAATTTCAGCTCTGATTTTAATTATTTCTTGCCTTCTACTTCTTTTGCTGTTGTTTTGCTCTTCTTTTTCTAGGATTTTGAGATGAAGTATGAGATCATTTATTTGTTGGTTTTTTTCTTTTTTTAAGGAATGAACTCCAAGCAATGAATTTTCCTCTTAGAACTGCTTTCAATGTGTCCCATAGATTCCCATATGTTGTGTCTGTGTTTTCATTTAACTCTAAGAATTTTTTAATTTCCTCCTTGATGTCTTCTAAAACCCATTGATCATTCAGTAACCTATTGTTCATTCTCCAAGTGATGCATGATTTTTCCTTCCTTCTTTTTTCTTTGATTTTCAGTTTCATTCCATTATGATCAGATAAGATGCATGGTATTATCTCTACTCCTTTATATTGTCTAAGAGTTGCCCTGTGACATAATATATGATCTATTTTTGAGAAGGATCCATGTGCTGCTGAGAAAAAAGTGTAACTGCTTGATGTTAGGTGGTATATTCTATATATCTCAATTAAGTCTAGGTTGTTAATTGTGTTATTGAGTTCTATAGTTTCCTTATTCAACTTTTGTTTGGAAGATCTGTCCAGTGGTGAAAGAGGTGTGTTGTAGTCTCCCATGATTATTGTATGGTGGTCTATTAGACTCTTGAACTTGAGAAGAGTTTGCTTGATGAACATAGCAGCACCGTTGTTTGGGGCATATATATTTATGATTGTTATGTCTTGTTGGTATATGGTTCCCTTGAGCAGTATGTAGTGTCCCTCTTTATCCCTTTTGATTAACTTTGGCTTGAAATCTATTTTATTTGATATGAGTATGGACACTCCTGCTTGTTTCTGCAGTCCATATGAGTGATATGATTTTCCCCAACCTTTCACCTTCAGTCTATGTATATCTTTCCCTATCAAATGCATCTCCTGTCGGCAGCATATTGTTGGGTCTTGTTTTGTGATCCATTCAACTAGCCTGTGTCTCTTAATTGGTGAGTTTAAGCCACTAACATTTAGGGTTATTATTGAGATATGGTTTGTTCTTCCAGCCATATTTGTTTATTAATGTTACTAAACCTGATTTGTTTTCCTCTTTGATTATTTTCCCCCCTTTACTGTCCTACCTCCTATTGTTGGTTTTCATTGTTATTTTCCATTTCCTCTTCCTGTAATGTTTTGCCAAGGATTTTTTGAAGAGATGGTTTTCTAGCTGCAAATTCTTTTAACTTTTGTTTATCGTGGAAGGTTTTAATTTCATCTTCCATCCTGAAGCTTAATTTCGCCGGATACATGATTCTTGGTTGGAACCCATTTTCTTTCAGTGTTTGAAATATGTTATTCCAGGATCTTCTAGCTTTCAGAGTCTGTGTTGAAAGATCAGCTGTTATCCTGATTGGTTTACCCCTAAATGTAATCTGCTTCCTTTCTCTTGTAGCTTTTAAAATTCTCTCCTTATTCTGTATGTTGGGCATCTTCATTATAATGTGTCTAGGTGTGGATCTCTTATGATTTTGCATATTCAGCGTCCTGTAGGCTTCTAGGATTTGGGATTCTGTCTCATTCTTCAAGTCTGGGAAGTTTTCTCATATTATTTCATTGAATAGATTGTTTATTCCTTTGGTTTGGAGCTCTGTGCCTTCCTGTATCCCAATGACTCTTAAGTTTGGTCTTTTAATGTTATCCCATATTTCTTGGATGTTCTGCTCATGGTTTCTTAGCAGTCTTGCTGAGCTGTCTATGTTCTTTTCAAGTTGAAATACTTTGTCTTCATTGTCTGATGTTCTATCTTCTAAGTGATCTACTCTGCTGGTAGTATTCTCAATTGAGTTTTTAAGTTGGTTTATTGCTTCCTGCATTTCTAGGATTTCTATTTGTTTGTTTTTTATTACCTCTATCTCCCTGTGTAATTGATCTTTTGCTTCTTGGATTTGTTTATGTAATTCATTGTCAAAGTGATCTTTCATTGTCTGATTTTGCTGTCTCATGTCTTCCTTAAGACTCCAGATCATCTGAAGCATGTATATCCTGAATTCTTTATCTGACATTCCATCTGTTGCAGCTATTACCTCTTCTAGAGTTGAGTTGACCTGTATTGCTTGTGGTCCTTTCTTTCCTTGTCTTTTCATACTGCTCGCGTTTCTTTCTGCTTGGTGAAACTGTTGTGTTTTTGAAATTTTCCCTCTATTTATTTATATTGCTCTTGTATAGTTGAAACATCTCCCTTGCAGGGCAGGTAGTGGCTGTGATCCTCCTCCAATTGGGGTGATCTGTCTACCACGCTGGCGGGCCGCTAGGTCTGCTCTGCTGGTCGGTCGCAGGTCCACCTACCCTGCAGGCGCGTGGGGCAGCTCTGTCACTCCGCAGGTTGCTGGGCCTGACCTGCTGGTTGGTCGCAGGTCCGCCTACCTTGCAGGTGCCGGGGGAGGGGGCGGCTCCGCCCCTCAGCAGGCCGCTGGGCCTGATCTGCCGGTGGTCACAGTTCCGCCTATCTTCCAGGCACGGGGGGAGGGGGCGGGCCTGCCCCTCAGCAGGCCGCTGGACCTTTTCTGCTGGTGGGTCGCAGGTCCGCCTACCCTGTAGGCGCATGGGGCAGCTCTCTAGGTTCCTCTTGACCCTTTCCATTTGAACTTAGTTATTGAGAGAAGAATGGAGAGAAGGTTAATTTTGCATTTTGCATTCTCTGTTATTGTTTTAGCATTAGGTAATCTTTCCCAAAATAGTATTTTTGTTTTTGTTCTTCCTATGAATATAACCTTTAAAGGATCCTTTTTGGTTGTTGTTATTTTACTGGTTTTCACACCTTTGAATTAATCCTGAAATTCTCTTTTTTGGTATTGTTATTCAAGGGTCATGCTGCTCTGTAGTATTTAAGTAAATGTACACATCTGTCCATTGTTTCTATGTTGTGTCCTATAGAAAAATACCTCTGCAGTCAATTCTGGCTAATTTGGGTACCTCTCTGTTCTTCCTTCCCCAGTGGGATTATTTAATTATTATTGCATTATTCAATTGTTATTTAAGACAATAGTACTTAACCTGAATAAAAGGAATCCCCAAAGGTAGGAGAAACTTTCTAAGGAACACTGCTGACAAGCACAATTTTATTTCTAAATCCTCAATATCCATTTCTCTTTTCTCCAAAAATTGATCTGCCTGAATTTTTTTTAACAAATTCTCCTTTCCCATCTCCCCTTTCGTATTAGCCCTTTTCCCAAGGAAGAGGAGAAAGTTGAAGATCAAAGTGCAAATTCACTCATCTTGCAATTTGTTCAGTGATATAAAAATCTCCATGCTACCAATGAGACAATTAGAAATAATTTTTTTGTGTGGAAGCCTCCTGAAATAATTAACCTATTATAGTATTTTTTTTCTTTCCCTGCCTGATGCACATGTCTGTTAGGGTAAGGTATAGCCTTGGAAACTATCCCATTGAGAATTTCTGAATATGTTACAGAATGGGGTAGGAGGAGTGTGACAATTCCCCTTCATTGAATTGCCTCTCCCACCCCTAAATATATTTAAAGAATGAATAGTTCTTGAGAAAGACATGTAAAAGCAAATGAAGACAATGCCTTTAAGAACTACTGAACACAAGGGCTTTGGAGCATAGCTTCGTGGCAGAGCACACACTTAGCATGCCCCAGGCCCAGGTTCAATCCCCAGCACTATAGGCAAAAACAAAAAAAAAAAAATACAACAAACACCAAAAAAGTCTCTCATTTTAACATAACACATTTTTTTTCACTCTTCTCAACATTCTTCCCTATAACGTACTGTCAGCTAGAAAGAAAAATATCTTTGAACAGATTAGTCATGCTGATTCTTTAAAATATAACTGGAACGTTCCCCAGTACTTTGAAGATTTTTGAGACATGTGGGATAAAACTTGTGCCCCCATTCTGCACCCCAGAAAAACATTTTGGATTACTTCGGAGTAAGATTGCATTATTCAATAAGGGAGATAAGACTTATTTTTATCAAGTGAGCTCATAAAATAGATACTCTATTTACAGACCATCTTTCTGTGCCTTTGATTCCTCCACTGTAAAATATGGGTAATAATTGAACTCTTTGTTGAGATGCTTTGGAGGTTAAATGGGTAAACCCATAATCAATACAAAACACAAACACTATGCCTGATGCATAATAAGTGTTCTTCATATCAGAAACTCCTCCTCCCTCGCCTTTAGTTCTCTTCCATCTGTACCAACTCCCTTTGTAATTTCACCCAGGCTCTTGGCTTTATATGCCTTCTATATACTAATGATGCCCAAATTTATATTTCAAACACCTGTCTGCTTACTCCAGCACTCTAGACTTATATATTAGGCAGCTCCTGAACAGCTCCACGTGGACACTTGACACTTCAAACTCACTCTCTTTAAACTGAGTTCCTGTTCTCTCCACACCTGTCCCACCTTCAGCCTTTCCCTTGTTATTTGATGTCAATATCATCTTTCCAACTGGTAAGATCTAAAACACTTGGAGTTGGGGCTTGAGTTGGGGTTCAGTGGTAGAGTGCTTGTCTCTTATGTGTGAGGGTTAATCTGGGTTAGATTCTCAGCACCACATAAAAATAAAATAAAGGCATTGTGTCCATCTATAACAAAAAGAAAATATAAAAACAAACAAACAAACTTAGAGTTAATCTTCACTCCTTTCTTTCTCTTTACCCCATATCCAATCCATCTTCTACAAAGAGATCCAGAATCTGGTCGCCACTGCACATTCCCCCCTTCACTGCTGCCCCTTGCTGCAAGCCACTGTTCTCTCTCTCCTGGACTGTTGAAATAGACTGCTTCTGCCTTTGCTCCCCACTGTCCATTTGCAGCCAAAGAGCCTGAGTGACCTTCTAAAATAATAATCAGATCATGTTATCCCCTGATTAAATTTTTTCAATAATAATTTCCCCATACATAACACAACTTCTTTTTAAAAAATATTTTTTAGTTGTCAATGGACTTTTACTTTGTTTATTTTTATGTGGTGCTGAGGATCGAACTCAGTGCCTCATACATGCTAGGCAAGCACTCTACCACTGAGCCACAACCCCAACCCCACAACTTCTTTTTTTAAAAAGTTATATAACCTAAGTTTCCATAATAGAAAACTAAGAAATTATGTTATAGTTTGATGACAGGTAATCTTTCAAGCATATATATGTTAATTTTTCAAAAAGATTGTTGAAAACATACAAGTTGTTTCCATTTACTATCTGAGGGTAGTAATATTGCAGATCATCACTTAACAATATTTGCCTTCTAAGCCAGTAACATTAATTTTTTTTGGGGGGGGGGATTGGGAATTAAACCCAGGGGCACTGAGCTATATCCCCATTCCTTTTTACTTTTTATTTTAAGACAGGGTCTTGCTGAGTTGCTGAGTCTGGCCTTAAACTTGCAATACTCCTGCTGAAGATATATCTGGGTCACTGGGATTACATTCATGTGCCACCATGCACAGCCCGAGTAATGCTACATCTAAGAATTTACCTATAGGAAATAATCAGAATGTTCTCTTCCACAAATTTTAAGTTCAAGGATGTTAATCACAGCAATATTTGTAATAGGCAAATACCCTAAGTGTCCAGAAATTGAAAACTAAGAAACTATGTCATAGGTAATCTTACAACATTGAACATGGTTTTCAAAAAAATTAATCATACATTGTTAGTGGAAAAAAAGGTTTATAAAATATCAAGTACATTACAAAATCAACTTTATAATTAATAATTATAATCTTATATAACTTTATAATTTATTTTATAATTAAAAAATGTATATGAAGAGAGGAAAAGACTATTAGGACATGCACCAGAACATTAACAGCAATTGTCATTTAGGCCATGATTCAGAGCCAAACAGGGAAGAGCCCTACTTCCCATTAGTAAACCTGCCTGGAATTCACTAACTCAGAGCAAACGTGCCAATTCTAACCAACACTTGCTGCAACATTCTACAGTGTCAGTTTAAACAACCATCTTTTTTGCAGGCTGCAAATGCACTCAGTGTTTCATATGAATAAAATGTCATTTTAACTCTGAATTTATTGTAACAAAAATCAACCTTATGCATCATACTTAGCAAATAGGAAAAAAATGCTCCTAATGCTTTTAGGAATTTAGACCCTTTAAGTCTTTGCCAGATTAGAATGAGTTGAGCTATTTTTGCAAGGACTGATAAGAGTTTCTCAATAGTTTCTTATCAGTTCTGACTTGTTTGAAAGAGTAGCTGCAAGTGCAAGATATAAGTTGCTTGTGCTCCTCAGAGCCATCTTTTTAACGCACACTTTTCTTAGACTTTAAATTTGAACTTGAAAGTTCTTCAAATTTTATATTTCTTGTTAGTTAACAAAAGAGATGATCGAAAGAAAGAAATTTCAAATTCACAGTTCTTTCAACTCTCTTTAGCCGTTACCCAGAGAACACATTAATATGATTAAGAAGTCTAAGAAATAGCTGGTCATGATAGTATATACTTAAAGTTGCACCTAGTAGGGAGGTCGAGGCAGGAGGTTCACTTGAGACCAGGAGTTCAAGGATAGCCTGGACAACAAAGCAAGATTCTGTCCCAAAAAGAAAAGAAGAAAATAGAAAAAGAAAAAAAAGGAAAAAAAAGAAAATTTTCAAGAAGTCTAAGAAGTTTTCTCTGTTCGTTATATAACTAAAGCATATATACCCTCTGAAATACCAATTCATTCTCACTGAAAAGTAAACTAAACAAGCAAATAAACAATGGCACCAACCCCAGTCTATCAGAAATGACCTGAAAGTCTAGCTTGTGGACATTTTTTTTTCACGAATAAAGTCATAAAATTCAACTATAAAAGTTTCAGGTACACAATTACATGGGATGACTTCAGCACATTCCTTTGTTTTATCACTTGGTTTTGACATGAGGCAAGGAAGTTGAATAACCCATATATTTAATAATAAGAACATGAAATTTCACAGGACTTTGATTGCAAAACTAGATGAGTTATGTTAGAACATAGGCACTTTGCTCTTTGGTAACATGAAACAGAATTTACTGAAAACAGACCCTCCTGTGATTGTACCACTGAAGTCACCCCACAACTATCAGGACTGAAGACTGCCATTATCAACAGATGAGATTCTTCATGCTGTAATCAGCCAATTTTTTATTTTTTAAACATTTATTTTTTAGTTGTAGTTGGACACAATACCTTTATTTTATTTATTTTTACGTGGTACTGAGGATCAAACCCAGGGCCTCACACGTACTAGACAAGCATTCTACCACTGATCCATAACCCCAGCCCAGCCCATTTTTTAAATCAATGAAATATTTGCTATTTTATGCAAAGTATTCCTAAACTGAGTAATATAATGTACTTGTTGTTCTTGTTTTTCCAGACTATTTTGCTGTTGTTGAGAACAAGGTAAAATTCTATTGTTTTGGAGAGAGAGAAAATAAGAAATTACTAACATTAAAAATGAGCTGCTCACAATGTCAAATATGGATAAACTTCAGTCTTACTTGGAGTGAGTAAAATAAAAGGAATGCCCATTTGGATTATCTCCAAAGACATGTGCATAGTGTATGTTCACCCAGTTTAAAATTTGAACGTTAACAATATCTAAATTAAAACAAAAACAAAAATAACCTCTATGAATATGGGTAAAGAGAAAAACCTATTTATTTAGTTCCTAAATAAATTTAATTCCTAAATAAATTCTTCCTGTTTATTTAGTCAGATCTAAGGTGCTATGTCTCTCTCTGAATTTAAACTATGTTTTCAGTTTAGGAATTGTGGTGCTTTGGAGGAGATTTTAAGAATACTAAGGTCTAAACTTTTATTATTTTTCTCATGACAGTTAATTTTAAAGCTATACTTAGCACAAAATAGGAAATATTTCACTGATTTAAAAATGGATAGATTACAACTTAAAATATCTCATCTGTTGATAATGGCAGTCTTCAACCCTATACAGTTAGGTGGTAGTTAGTGGTATTTACAATCACAGAGAAGTAAAAAGGGCACTTGTTTGTCAATTTATAATCATCAAAACTACATAAGGAATTAGCTCAAACAAGGTAAATATCTGATATATGGCTATTAGGTATTTTCTGCAAATTTAAAATATTTATCTAAAGGTGAAATATGTAAGCTTTTAATCACTATAACAAAATACCTGAGTAAATAAATAACTTATAGGGAGAAAAGGTTTATTCTAGCTTATAGATTTAGAGGTTCCAGTCCATGATCAGGCAGACTCATTGCTTTTAGCTCTCTGGTGATGGTATCAGATTACAGTGGTTGGAAGCATGTGGCAGAGCAAGCTCTTCACCTCATGTTCAAGAAGCAAGAGTAAGAGGGGGGCTGGGATTGTAGTTCAATGGTAGAGCACTAGCATGTGGGAGGCACTGGGTTCGATTCTCAGCAACACATATAAATAAATAAAATAAAGGTCCATCAACAACTAAAAAAGTATATGTATGAAAAAAAAAAAAAAGAGGAAGGGACAAGGTCCCATAGTCCCCATTGGGGGAACATCCCCAATGACATGACGACCTCCCATAAGGCCCCCTTTCCTTTTCCTTTTCCTTTTTTTCCACAGTACCTCCCAATAATGCCACCCTGGGGCTTAACCTTCAATAATGGACCTCTGGGGGACATTCACCTTCCAAACTCTAGCAAGGGATAAATATTTACCTCAGCATTGAGGATTAATTCTCTGGGCCTTTTGCACAGCACTTAGTTGCCAAGGCTCCTTTCTATTTGAGAACTAAAACTTGACCTCCTTCGTGAACCTTGCAATTGGCAGATTTATGCTCAGTACATCCTGGATTTTTGCCCCTGCTTCCTTTCCTTCCTGTCTTTCCCCTCCCTCCTTCCTCTGCCCCCTCTTCTTCTTCCTGCTCCTTCTTCTTTTTTCCCCTTATCATTTATGTGTTGTACTGACTTTGCGGAACTCCGCCCAGTGTATGCTGAGATGGGCAGTTCCTTCTAGTCTTTGGCAATCCTCCCCTTTCCCTGCCACTCATGTCTGCTAGCCCCTCCCAGACCACAAGCTCCTTCCATTTGGCCATCCTGCTTTGGACTCTTTTGTATTGTTTTGGGGGTTCGGAAAACTGATGGGTGCAGAGTATCCTGGAGGGTGGGGAATCACTTGCCTCAGCTGTGCAGTGAGCAGGACCCTCGTCAGTGAGCCCTGCTGGCAGCAAGGTGAAGGCTGTGCTCTAAGGTCTTCCTGCACCCCAGGGAATAGCCAGTCCTCTATGATGACTCAGGAGAGCCCAGGTGGGAGGATGCCACCCTTTATTGGAGACCTAAATTCTAGTCACATGCTTTCAGATGCTCTTCCTCCTTCCAGCATGTTGAACTTTCATTTCCTTTTGGTAGATAACTGCATACCTTCTAACTTCATACCTTCTAATTGCATACCTCCTAACTACATACCTCCTAACTGCATTCCTTCTAACTGCATACCTTAGGTTTATGGTGTAATCTTTCTGCCCTGAGTCTTCCAAGCTCTTGCTCATTTTGAGCTTAAAAAAAAAATGTCTTTCCCTCCACGTCATGTACAACCACAAGAATGGGATCCTAATTAGAATAAGTTATTCTCCATGTGTGTATGTCAAAATATACTCTACTGTCATGTATTTCTTTTTTTTAAGAGAGAGAAAGAAAGAGAGAGAGAGAATTTTTTAATATTTATTTTTCAGTTTTCGATGGACACAACATCTTTATTTTATTTTTATGTGGTGCTGAGGATCGAACCCAGCGCCCTGAGCATGCCAGGCGAGCGCGTTACCACTTGAGCCACATCCCCGGCCCGTACTATCATGTATTTCTAAAAAAAAAAAAATTTAAAAATGTGTTTCCTTGCTCAAAAAACCTTACCCTCATTACAAAAAGACTATGGCTTCATCTTAGATTTTAAAATTCCATTCAGAAATGTAGCTGTCTTCTTTCTTGTTCTTGGATATTACCCTCATCCTGATGCAATGAATGATATAGAATTAATGGATGGCCTGGTAGTTGGGAGGAGAACAAAAGATCTGAGAAGAGAAACATCAATTATGATCTCTGAATTGTGTCCTACTACATTTAGCAAATGTGTGTGATAAATGATAATCAGAGTGACACAGGCCCCCTGGTGGGCATTTGGAAATGTGCAGGACATCTTTGTCAGTGACTGTGACAGGAATTTGTGGTATTTGGTGGGTAGAGGGGTAGGTAAATACCCTGAAATGTGCATAACAACTCCATAGAAAATGCTGACAGCTTCTGGTGAAAAGTATCAAAAGCATTCTCCTGTTGGGGCTTTTCCAGACTCTGGCCTTGTCCATGTTACTCTATGGTACAGCCCCAAGACCCTCTTTGTTTTCAGGCCTTACTTACTTCCCTCTTAAGGCCCTGACTCGTTTTTTTCTCCACAATTCCATGGGACTAGCCCTGAATCTCCCTGCCATGTCTGCATCTGCCTGCTGGAGTAAGTTTGGGAGAGGAGTGAGGTGCCCTAACGGGAGAATATTAGATGTTCTAGCCTTTAAGTTCAGGTTCTTCTGTCCTGATTCCATGGAGTAACTTAAGGACTTGCTTGGTCAGTCATCTATAGAGAGTTTCACAAAAATCATTCTCTTGGTTCCCACCATCATTCCTATTATTGCTATGCGTAAGAGAAAATGTGATGGATCCTATATTTTGGTCTTGTCACTAACCAAGATTTTCAGCCATTTAGTTCCCCAAGCTATTTAGTTTTCTCATTTGTAAAAATGATTGAATTGGCCTAGAGATGTGGCAATTGCCTAGCATGCATGAGGTTCCGGGTTCAATCTCTAGCACTGCAAGAAAAAGGAGGAGGGGGAGAAGGAGAAAGGGGAGAGAGAAGGAAGGGAGAAGTAGTAGTGTTAAATGATTTATAAAGGCATTTAAATCCGTCCTTCCTTCTAAGCAATATATATATTATATATACATCAAGATATATTATATGTATCAATATATGTTATATATTACATATATGTATTATATATCATTATATCATTTTTTCTTCAATTTTTTTGGGGGGAGGGCACTGGGAATTGAACCCAGGGGTGCCACTGAGCTAGATCTATAACCCTTTTTATTTTGTAACTTGAGAAAGGATCTTGCTAAATTGCCCAAACTGACCTCAAACTTGTAATTCTCCTGCCTCAGACTCCTCAGAAGCTGGAATTACAGGCATGTGCCACCATGCTCGACTTGTTCTTTGATTTTGCAAATTTCACATCTTTTCCTTGACATAGGTATTTTAATGTCTTTGCTCATAGAAGTCAGTAGAGTCTTCAGAAAAGAAAATGACATCATGAAACTAGATTTTCATATCATTTTGTGGTATGTTGGTTAATTATTGAGCTAGATACAGTAAAAAACACACATTTTTGGTTACCATTCTATATTCTACAAAGGATTAATTTCCCATCTGTCCTTGTTTTTAAAATATATTTTAGAAATATTTACTGATTATCCACAGTGTTCCAGGCTCTGTTATACCTACAATGGTGTTGAAGATGTAACAGTGAAAAAAAAAGAGGTTCACTGCTTTCATAGATGTATCAGCTTATACTCTAGGTTATCAGAATGTGGTCCCTGGATCTCTGAAGTTACATAAAAAATATCTCAGGAAATCTGAGATCAGAAGCATTTTTGTAATAATTTTAAGTCATAATTTGACTTTCCCAATGTATTCCCATTTGCAGTGATGGTACAAAAACAATGGTGAGTGAAACTGCTGGTGCCTTAGCATGAATTAAGGGTGGGGTGACAACTGAGGACTGTATACTTCACCATGACCCTGTGTCATTCAAGATGCATTCAGTGCTAAAGATTACTCACTGTATATTAAATTTCACACCTTGATAACACAACTTTTTAATATTCTATGTGACATAACAGGAAATACACACAAAGCACTTCTGCTGCTTACGTAAGAACCACATCGAATTTGAGGAAAACTATGCCTCTGATGGTCTGGATCGAGTGCTGAGCTGTTGCTTTCTCAGGACACTTTATCCTATCTTTATGTGAAAGGGCAAGTAGAGGACAGATCATGGTTATTTAGACTTGGAATTTTGCAGATATTTTTCTGAAAATGAACCAAATAAATCTGTGAATTCTAGGAAAATAACTTGACAGTAGATATTAAAGAGATTTGAAAATGTAAATAACAATAACAATAACTTGTTAATGATAAATTTAAGCTTTTGAGCAAAATCCCCAGCCCTTTTAAAGAAAATTTTATTTTGACACAGTTCTTGCTAAGTTGCTGAGGCTGGCCTTGAGCTTGCAATCCTCCTGCCTCAGCCTCCCTTGTAGCTGGAAGTGAAAGTGTGTGGCACCATGCCCAGCCATAGGGACTTTTTAAAGATTTTTGTGGTAATATTAGTAAATATATATATTTTTTGATATTATGTAATGAATAAAACATGCCAACATGTAAAAAATCTGCACAACTTAGTAAAGTAATATTTTCTAAATGACCAATAAATATGTGATGTTACAAAATCATGTGTGGATTAAAAATCCATTAAAAGTGTGAGACAGACCACTACATTTTAATGTAATAGTATAAGAAGTTCATTGATATATTTTCAGATTGTATATTGCAATTAATTTTTAAGAAACTATTACTTGTTGAGTATCATATTAAAGAAAAATATCTTAACTATCATAAATGCTATTAAAATATTCCTTTTACAACACTACATATCTATGTCAGGCCAACTAAAAAAAAATTGCAAAAGTTAGAAGGAGAAGCAGATATGATGATTTGTTTATATTTTATTAATTTAGATATCAAAGAGATTTGAAAATGTAAAGAAATGCCAGTCTCCTCAGTATTTTTTTAAAGAGAGAGTGAGAGAGGAGAGAGAGAGAGAGAGAGAGAGAGAGAGAGAGAGAGAGAGAGAGAGAGAATTTTTAATATTTATTTTTTAGTTCTCGGTGGACACAACATCTTTGTATGTGGTGCTGAGGATCGAACCCAGGCCGCACGCATGCCAGGCGAGCATGCTACCGCTTGAGCCACATCCCCAGCCCCCTCAGTATTTTTTTTGAAAATGTAATTGTTTTTCAGAAAAACATGTTACATATGGTTATATATCGCAAATTTATCATTGTAATTTTCAATAAACTAATAAATAAATCATTTTTATGTCCAATAAGATAAAGACACATAGCTATGGACCATATAAACAAAAGTTCCTTGGTGTCTTCAATAATTTTTAAGAGTGTAAAGGAATGTGGGACCAAGTAATTTTAGAACCACTGGTCTAGAATAAACTTAATGTGCTTTTATACGGTCATAAATATCACACCTCTGATAAAAGTCACTATTAAC